>NW_028321900.1:2569971-2891218 GCF_036245765.1 Copidosoma floridanum
TGGCTGAAAAAAATACATCAACTTAAACAGTGAAAAACGTCAAAACGCTAAGAATGACTTCAAAAAGATGTTACATAAATCATTTAATAATGCCGTTTATGAAAAGACTATGGGAAACGAACATAAACGAGTTGATATTGAATTCATTAATAAGTGGGAGGGGAAATATGGTGCCGAGACATATATTGCACGACCGAGTTTCCATAGCTATGATATTTTTGATTAGCAGCTTGTGGCTATCCAATTACTTTGTACGGATGTTTGTATAAAAAAACCAATATATGTTGAATTAAATGTCTTGAACCTGTCAAAAACACTTGTGTACCAATTTCATTACAACTTTATGAGAAATAAAATGGAAGATCAGTGCAAACTTTTGTACAGATCAAAATAACGAATCAAAATATTTATAATATAATACGTGAGAATATTCAAGAATTTGAAACTTCAGACTATCATTTGAATAGATTTAATATACCACTCGATAATCAAAAAATTGTTGGTTTAATAAAAGATAAATAAAAGCGGAAAATCAAGTTGGAATTCGTAGGACTAGAGAAAAATGTATAGTGTGAAAATTCAAGATCAAAACCCTGTAAAGAAGGCAAAAGGCGTTAAAAGGTCCATTGTAAGAGTTACAATAACTTTAGACGATTATATGACATATTTGTATGAAAACACTATAATTGAACAAGAGTAAAAAAATATTAGATCACATCATCATAAGCTTTCAAGTGAAAAAGAGACAAAAATTGCACCAAGTGCTCATGATTACAAACGATATTTGCTACTTGATTGTACAGATACTCTACCGTGGGGTCATTGCAGCATAGTGGAAGTAGAATGATCCAATAAGAGGGAAGACTCGATAGATACGATGGCCAATTAGGTAGGAAAAGCTGTAATGATAATTACTGTATTAGATCCGCCAAAAATAGACAGAACACTAGCAGATGAGTTGATAGTTGAGAGATCAGCACTACATATGTTAGCACAGCCAGACGAGCTCATTCTACTCTCAAGCAGAGATCCAAGAAAGGTTGAACTGAATCAACAGAAGCTTAAATCCTTTTCATCTAATCTTCCCTCAATCGAAACACCACGTAAAGAATCTAGATACATTGAAGATAATATATTTACCACGGTAAAAACTTACGCATATTTACACTTAGTATGTAATATTAGTAATTTATGTTGATTTTCATGTTTTTTTTGTTGAAGATGGATTTTACAGCACTTCACAAAATTGCTGACAGCGATTTCTTTCGAAAAAGTAAACTTTGCGAATTGATACCCGATAAAAACTACATGGTGTAAAAATTAAGGAAAGTGTATACTTAATTCGGACCTAAAATAGTTGCAGAACTTGATTACGAATTTCAAATTTTTCTTCAGACAAAATTAAGTTCAGCTCTCTTTAAAAACGAAGAATTTTATAAGGAATTATTGAAGGCTGTAAATAAATTCAAATTGTTCATAGTGTATCACGGAAAGCACATCATATTTTCTTATGCATAGTGTAAAAAAGATAAAAAAATAAATTACAATTTTCTTCAAGATTTTGTGTATTCATTTCAAACGTTCCACGTAACTTTTTCATTATTTATTTATACGTATTACAATCACTTGATTTAAAACTTCAAGTAATTGAAAAAAAAAATCTTATTTAGTTGTCCAAATATTGTGAGTATTATCGAAGCCCAACCATTCGACGAAAACTTGATTACCAAGCCTTCGAAGGACCTTCTCTATGAGGTATACATCAAGATGCTTTGTTTTATGCAGTTCTTGTTCGTAAAAACTCCCAAAGAAAAGCTTTTATATTATCTTGTTTTTTACAAGCTATATCATCAAAAACCATCATAGAATTTGGTAAAGCATTTGCTGGTGACACTACAGTTTTATGTTCGCTAAAAGGTGAGTATTTCACACCCTCTATAAGCTCCAATAGTTTTTTTAAAAACTTGTAGTTTGGTTGATGTAGCGAATTTGAATACACGTACACATTTTCAAATTTAACTCCATTGGAATGTACGATTAAAGCTAATAAGTTATTAGTTTTACCACAGTTAGATATACCACAAAATACCGTGCGTATACCGTCAGGCAGTAGTTCGCCATGTCGATTCGAACGCTTTTCTTGTTTTACAATAGCGTCAAAATTAGGAACTTGTAATTTTATGGATTTCTCTTTCAACTCTATGTCTATACTGTATGAATAATCTGTTAAATTAATCTTTTAATAAAATAGTACAACGCTCATATAGTTTGAGCTCTTTGTTCGTCAACAAATTTGTCCACAATAATTACATTATTCATTTTTTCGAAAGCTTAGTGATAATTCAACTTCTAAAGACTAATCATCATCATGCATCGTAAGAAAGGACACGGTCTTGTGAATAAAATCATAAATTTTTTACCAGTAGAGTTTTATTTTTCAGGCTATCAATTTTGCAGTCCAGGTACTAAGCTCGCTAAGCGTCTTATTAGGGGCAATCCAGGGGTAAATCAGCTGGACGCATCGTGCAAAGAGCATGATATAGCGTACTTGAAAAATCGACATGATTTAAAAGCCAGGCACGATGCAGATAAAATTTTAACTAAGAAGGCTTGGCAAAGAGTTAAAGCTTTAGGTTTAAGTATTGGCAAAGGGCAGTTGCCCTAGTGACCAGCGCTATGAAGGTTGAAAGTAAATTTGGTATGGGGTTAAAGCAGGAGAAGAAGAAACAAAGTATTAACAAAAAGAAACGAAGAATGGGTAGGTCAAAGAACAAACAATGTAGTGCTTCAAGTGCCGTTATTAAGGCTGCCTCGCAAGACATGAATACTAAAAGCAAAAGTGCTCGAGGTGTCAATAGTAGTGCTTTGAAAGGTACTCGTAGTGCAGTTAAGAAGTCGGATGATAAAAAGTATGTTAATATTCAGCGCATCTTACATTTTCCTACACAGATTGGTGGAGCTTTACCTTTGATTACCTTGTTTGCTGGTTTGAAGGCAACTGAAGTTATAATCAAGGAAATAGCTGGAATTATAAAGAACATTAATGCTTCTAAGTTAACCAAAAAGCAGCTAGCAGAAAGTCAGAGACATAATCAAACCATGAAAGCTATTGCTCTTGAAAAAAGTCTTTATTTCAAACCACATAAAACTGGACTGATAGTTTATTTAAAGCCTTACAATAAAAAAGGTTTAAAAGAAACCTTAAAAAAAAAAAAAAAAAACGTTTAAAGAAATAAAACTACCTGATCAAGCTCTGACTAACATAGATTTGATGAAATATTCTAAAATCTTAAAAATTACTCATTTTCCTAAAGTATTCATGAGAAACCATTAACTTGCTGATAGTCCATGGTTTTGTGAAATACCTGTAATAAATCTTAATGATAAAAATGGACCTGGAACTCACTGGGTGGCTTATCAAAAACGTGGCAATAATATTGTGTACTTTGATAGTTTTAAAGATCTGCAGCCACTGACTGACTTAGTGTTGTATGTAAAAGTTAGTAAGTTGAAATATAATTATAAGCGATATCAAAAATTCAACTCCTACAACTGCGATCATTCATGCTTAAAGTTTTTTTTAAAACAAATATAACTTTCTCACATAAAGAGAAACTACTTAGTTAAACTTTAACAACCATGGAAGAAACATTAACACTCAGCTTTTCAGGTACTCCTTCTGTTTTAGGACCACAGTATTTTCCACCGATTAAATTATCACCGAAACGCAACTACGTTCTTGGCTTAGAGGAACTTCTGTTATTCAACTCAATCTCAAATATTGATAAAAATTGTAATAAATATTATATCAGCAATCAAGTTATCGTATTACCAACAGGCAGTCATACAATTAAAGATATTAGATCATTTTTTATTAAGGTATTACAACCTCGCAACATAACTCTCGCTGTGAAGCCAAACGATAATACGCTTCGAAGTGTTATCAAGTGTAGGTATACTATTGATTTTAGACATAAAGATTCTGTGGGCCATCTATTAAGTTTCACTTAAAGAGTTCTAAAAAATAATTCCACTCATATTTCAGACTTATCTGTAGCTATTCTAAAGATAAACGCATTAACAGTTGAATGTAACATCAAAAGTGAAGCTTACATAAACAGTCACAAAGTACACACGATTCATTAATTTTTTTCCCGCTGTACCACCCGGATATAAAATTATTGAAGTTCCTTCACAAATAATTTATTCACCGATCAATGAACGTATCATTGATCATATACGACTACGCATTGTAGATCAGGATGGTGATTTAGTAAATTTTCGTGGAGAAGTCATAACTATAAGATTGCACATAAAACCCTCTCTATAACAGGTATCATTTATAAACAGACAAATCATGTAGGCAGCTCAATATGCACTCCAGCACTCAGTCAACAACGAACTCTCAAAGCGTTGAGACGTCAGAGAAAAAAAAAGTCCATCAAAGCATCGAGACATCCAAGAAAACGATTGACACATCAAAACATTCAGTTTATAAAAAGTCTCGGTCTAAAAATAAGAATCCCTGGTAAAAAACTTAATTGGATACTTTTTTGTTGTATACAAATGGACGAGATTCTAAATATTCAGTCTCTAGTCGCATTTGACGACTCTATTGCGCACTATGAGATTTATACTCATCAGCTGTGTGCTTTATCAACATATGGTAAGAGCGATAAAATTCCTATTTCAATTTAACATTAAGACTTGTGTTTTTTACCATCCAGAAGTTCTTTACATGTTAACGGAAGATTGGTCAAAGCAGATAAAAATACAGCCGTAACAAACACCGCATTAATAAATAACACCATCTGTCACTTACTTGAAGACATACGATATGAGATAAATGCTATGATGCAAGTGCAAAAATGTTGGACTAACAAGCCTGATGAAAAATTGGCTATCGCTTTGTCCTGATAAAAAAATCTATGATAAATGGTGGTTGGCTTGGCGTTGGAAAAGAAAAAGATGATTATCTTACTAATAATAACGGCTACTTTAATATCATACTTTCAGTGAATATGATTTTAGGTTTTGCTGAAGACTATCATAAAATAGTTTTTTATGCAAAACATGAGCTTGATCAAGAAACGATATAATAGATGTGTTGCAAACTCCGCTTAATGCCAATGCTGCTGATCCTGCGGCCGCAGCAACTTTGAGTGGCTTATGCATTATGTGGTAATGTCAGATTCTTATGACATTTGTTTATTAAATTATCTGCAAAATGATAATTTTGCATCTATAAGTTTTCTAACTTGGAATTAATATGAGTAAGGTAAATGTCTCGATTGTGAGACAGGGTTAAGCGAACTTATAAGTGAAATAAGCTATTCGAAGCTGATAAATACATATAACCAGAAAATTTTTCGTATTATAATGTAAAATTATGTGTTCTAGCAATAAAAAATTTATTTTAGTGTATAAATAAGATCGCAATAATAATTTAATTTGAAATAATGGAAAAAAGTATGAGGTCTCACTTAATGGCACATCAAAAAACAGCATGGCCAGTTGTCCCACTCAGTCAGTCCCGGTTTATGGAACATACAAAAACTATTAGATTGAACCTACTGCGATAAAAAAAAATATTTGGTAGCTCGTAAAAATTAATAATAAGTATAATTATATACGAAAGTTCACTCCACAAAATCACAATTTTGTAAAATAACAAAATAAGCTCAAATGAAGATAAAAATAGAGATTTAAGAAAATTGTCGGAAATAATAATAATAGCTATTTATATTTCAACTTAATGTATTCATTAATTTACATTCTAATTTAAATAAATAAATAGTACTACGCAAGACAATAAACTTCAAATTTTGACGAACAACAAAATATTAAGAAAACAAAATCTATTAATCTTATTATATCTACTTTACTTGTTTAATTTGTTTTTGAATATCTTTAATTTGTTCTTGTAACTTTTTCTTAGCCTCTTCTATTTTTTTTTTTCTCTTGTAATTGTTTTTTTTTTTAATTTTTCTCTTCCTTTTTTTGTTGCTATTCCTCACTTTTCAATTGCTGCTTATTTACACCTTTAGAGGCTATTTTTCTGTCAGCCTTTTTCCCCTTTTTTTCTTTCATTTTTTAGCTAAAATCAGTAAATATTGTTTATTTTGTAATTACCTACTTTATAAATAGTACACATAACCTCAAAAGTGAACAGTCCTAGAACTCTTTATTTTGTAATTACCTACTTAATTAAGAGTTCCAGGACTGTTCACTTTTGAGGTTATGTGTACGATTTATTACTGTATGTCAATAATTAACTTACTATGAAGCTGGATATCAATTACAATAACTTCACAATTGATTAAAACACACTGTATTTACTTTTACATAACAGAATACAGGATTTGCAAGTAAAAACAACAACTTTGCTGTGTCCCATTTATCGGGCCAAAGGCATAAATATGAAGTGTATGTAAATATGGTACATGCATTATGCTGTACCATTAACTGGGACCTTCAAATTTTAGATGTACGTATATTGAGACATGGTTATAAATAAAAAATCTGCGTTAAAAATACTGATCTTTGTTTTTAAATATATTTAGGAATACCTAAGTTCATGAAAAAAAAACATATCTTGACAAAGAATTCAATTTAATTAAGAAAAAACTCAGTAAAGTGAAAGTCAAAATAGGCACAGATTCGTATGTCCCATAGTACTGCAATGGCAGGGTTGCAATAAACATTTTTTTTGTAATATTCTTTACGTACTATGGCCTTGAAAAAAATTTATATAATAAATGTTTTTACGTATTTGTTAACAAAATTTATTGACATTTCCATGTATTCTCCATTATTTAAATATTAATTAATTTCAAAACATCCCATTAATTGGGACGTTGTCTCGCAATCGGGACATTTACCTTCCCCTCTTTTACCTATCACATCAAAACATATTTGGACGGAAAAGCCGCGTTATGTTATTTTAGACTTTCAAACAAACCGAAAAATTCAGAAAGATGTAAGTGCTAGAATGTTTGATCACTGCAATAAAAGAAATGATAAACTCTATTTAAATTTACAATATTATCTTTATGGTGATCTTAATCTCGATATAACGCGTAATCAGTATGCATTGCTGTATAATATGTATGCTAATTTGCAAAATTCAAATTACGGCAAAGATTGTACGCCTTCATTAGGCAAACATCACTTTCTTAATCGAATACCTATAATCGTTCTTGATGGCTTCAAACAAAACAAGTCATTAAAAAATGTTCCAGTAGATGTGAGGCTAGAATTTGAATCACATAACAATTTTCCTGCCAATACATCAGCTTATTGCTTAATTTTACATGAACGTATCG
Organism: Copidosoma floridanum; assembly: GCF_036245765.1. Classification (NCBI taxonomy): domain Eukaryota; kingdom Metazoa; phylum Arthropoda; class Insecta; order Hymenoptera; family Encyrtidae; genus Copidosoma; species Copidosoma floridanum. Next base: position 2,577,297 of record NW_028321900.1, read on the forward strand.
TTCAGTATAGTACAATAAGTGGGGATATCAAGAAACTTACGCAAAGCTATACAAACCTAAGTCATAGGCTCTACGAGCATTAGTTTATTATCAACCATCATGGATAAAGGTCAAAGCAACAGTTAGAGTAAAAATAAAGCAGAAAATAAACGACAACAAGAAGAGTGGGAAAATTTTATAAAGAGAAAGGAGAAGAAAGATTTAAAGGTTAAAAAAACAAAATTTGTAGGAAAATCAAAAGATGAAGACTGTAGAATTGTCTGAAAAAATAAATTTGTTCAATCAATACGTCGCATAAACCGAGTACAAGCAATTTATAACTAGTGTTGAGTATCAAAAACTTTCTATTCAGGACGACGATGATAAGAACAAGAAATCTTGGTAGAAAAACTTCGTCAATAAGTATTTTACCAACAAAGGATCTTGTCCTAGAAATGGAGGTTGTGAACAGAAAAAAAAAATAAAGTAAATAAAATATTATAGAGAAAAAAATGGAGTATTTTTTATAGACGTGCAAGGTTTTGAGAAACCAGGTAATAATTATGTGCTTAAAGAACCGGCTATCCTTCTGCTCAGTGCTACCGATGCAGAAGCATAAGTGTTTCTTTTTAAAGCACCCTTTAGCTGGCGAAAATTACCACCAAAGTATAAACATAAAAATTCATACCTTGAACTTTATTATTATGGACTAACCTGGGACTCGGGAAAAATTAAGTACACAGAAATAGGAAATATTTTACAGAAGAATCTTGACAATGCTACGAAGATACTTGTTACTAGAGATCTTAAACTAAAGTGGCTTGAAAGATTTGGGTTTGAAGTCACTAATATTACAGACAATCAACGGTTTTAACTCCCAAGATTAGTTACTACTTGTGCTCATCAGAACAGAGCCTACAAATCCATGTGTGCTCTTAATAAGATCGTGATAAGATCCTACTAGAACTAAAAAAAATAATGAACTAGTGACTAACCTTTTACGACTATAATTGTCGTGTCTTCTGTATAGTTAGAATATAATACATGTTTATTATCAAATTTGATTGAAGGAAATATAATATTATGAATCATATAAAGTGTTTTATATTTCTGTCGGGCAGAACTCTATTTATTTAAAAAAATTTTAGAATTATTATTACAATACGATTTGTTTTTATACTTTATAAGTAAATACCAATAGGCACCCACAAGTAATTTTGACAATCATCATCTTGTATAGTTATAACATAAATGTCTGTTATGGTAGTAGTATTTATTACAAATAAAATTTTAGCAATTGTAATGCTTTCAAAGCCCTTAACATTATTAATGTATTTCGCAGAGCAATGATTATTTATTGTACTTGAACCTTTACAATGGCCTATTAATTTAACATGAAATATGATATCAAAAACTGTTTCCATAATGTACAGTTCTTTATATTATTGTCTGTAGATGGGTGTCTGCTTTTTATTTTTTAATTCTATCAACGTGTGAAATAATGAGTACCAAGATAACCCTTGCAACGTTTGACGAAAGTTGGAGGCGTACACATTGGAGGAATGTACCAACTTTTTCAAAACATAAATATTCTGATTCAGGGTGGTTTAAGTAGTACGCAAGAGATCTATAACAAATAAATTAAGAAATCAAATTAGTTTACTCGAGTAAGTTTTATGAATACACAAGAACAAAATTTTTTTTATAGTTCATTTTATAATAATTTTAGTCTACGTCTTTATTTAACTACGTCAATCTATCACTAGTTATGCGTTTATTTTACCAAATGACCGTTGCAGAATTTATAGATATTACGCCGTCAACGCACTTCTCTTCATGTAACCATCGAACATTATAAAACTAAATCCTTATAATTCGATTTGTATCGATAAGATAAAAGAGTTCTGATATTCTTATATTTAAAAAAAATGCATATCTAACAGCTTCTTAAACAGCACAGTGTTAAAATTAGCTCCCTTCTCTACTGCTTTAGTCAAGTAAGAGAGTTTCACTTGTGTATTTATACGTATATACATACATCAGTGTTCGTATTCTGCTACCGTCTGTCATTTATATTCATGAAGCTGGTTTGCACGTCTTTCTTGGCAAATATCTTAGGAAAATCTCCCGTTATCAGCATTGTACATGATAGGACTGAGAAGAACAAAGATTTTTCTACAAGTACATCATAATTTTTCTGCTCAGGTTTTTAATTGTGAGTTGGGAAATGCCTGTAAAGCTGATATTTTGATGCTCTGCCATGTAAGCTCGTGTCAAAGGTACAACTTTGAGCTGAAATATCTCGATATTTTGCTCCACTTGGGGTATAATCGAGGACACCGTTGGATTCCATGGATCAAAATTTATTAAATGAAACATATTTTATTCCGTAGGTTTTCGCAAGGAAGCTACCTTAACTGATCGTTGAGTTCCAAATTGTCAACGAGATTTTGGAACTTCTATATGACGTACGACTCATTAAAATACCTTAAGGAGGTTTGGGAGTATCATTCAGAGAGGTGAGGAACGATGAGTCCCCCTGCCCACGCATCTGGGCTCCCTTTACCGCACACCTCCTTTTACACCCTATAAACTTGAAACTGTACGACTGTGACTGCTTATATTTTTGAAAAATGCCTGGCAGGCTTGATTTTTTTTGTCGAGCATCTTCCTTTTGTACCAAGTTATCTATGAAAACGTTTTTTTTTATTCCAACACATTTAGAATATACCTTGATTTCAATTGAAAGACAAATCTAACCTTTCTCTCTTATAAGAGACCGTGTTATACTGTCAATATTTCATAATTTTTTTCTCGAAAATTTCCCGTGGTGAAAAATCTGAAAAAATTTATGTGCACTCTCAACATGCTCAAATGTAACATACATTTTTTGGCACGTTTCTCCATTTTGAACTTTTCTCCCAAACCTCCTTAATACCCTTACGTATTTAAAGGACATCTAAATAAAATCAAGGTTCGATAGATTTTCATACATTTCAGAATACGATTCAAGTTCTCCATCTACTTTAAGTTAAACAAACGTATGTAAAGGAAGTGTCATGCTAATCCTTTTAAAGAGAATTTATAAAGTGAATGATACTTACACGTTGGCACATAACAATAGTATCGATGGCAATCACAATTTTCATTAGCACAGACTTTTTTGATTGTGCTTGCTAATGATGTGTAACAATATTCCCCGTATGCCCACAGTACAAAGGCATCTTTAGGGTAGAGTACAAATTTCCGCAATTGAGTGATTTTTTATACAGTCTCAATACTCGTTTTCATTTTTCACAAGCACTCTCCCCCCCCCTTCTGCTCCGTCTAAGCTTCGCCTGAGACTCACTGAATGAAACACTGTTGAGTGTTTACATGTAATGTAAAACGTTTTTGGTTAAAAATTTTTTATCTGTTCTTGACACTTTTCAGAACAAAAAACTTCTTGTTCAAAAAACTTTTTAGTTTAAGTAAACTTATAACTAAGTAATTCAAGTACATTAAACATTTAAGTAGCTTGTCCAGAGAAAAAGAGTGTTGTCGGTAGCCAGAGGACCCAGCTGTACGACTCACAACTCCATTTTTGATGCACTGCAGTGAACGACTGTGGTATACAGCAATTCAGTCTGGGATGTTATAGCCAGACCCACTTACTTCTATTGCAGGTAACTTCAAATTTACCTCTACACCACCAAGGGAATCCTACTGAACTGAAGTGAAAAGCTATTATATGTTTACAAAACTTTGAACTTATTTATTGCTACTGTTACTAATTTTTTCAAGACAAAAACTATACTAAAACCATCTAGGAAGTGTCATAAATCAGTATGCAAAATTTCAGCAAGATCGTTTGAGTAGTGTTGGCGGTTAGCAATTACAACGGTTGTTGTGACTTTGCTTTATACATAAGTGAGATAAATTCGTCAAAATCGTGCTCCCATATCTTAACTACTTCGTAGTCATATTCTTTTATTTTAAAACTTGTTTTCATAGTTTTTTTCGTATTGTTCCGTGAAAGTTTCATTATTATTTAATTCTTTATATCAATTGTTAGGAAAACAACGAATACAACCATAAAAATAACATTCATGAAACTGAACACGGTTCTTTTCAAATTTGTTGCTTCTACTTGAAGTTTTAAATGAAAATTAACGAGAGGACCTTGTATTAAACGATATTTTCGCGATCTACCTTCGTGGACGATCTCTACATTCCTTACTTTTTCTTCCCACAAAAGCCAATAGATGTATTTTCTAAAAAATAGCCCTGCATGTGTACCCAATTACAGGAATAATCGAGACTGCATCTTTTTTCGAAAAGTTTTTTCTGTAGAGTAAGAAATGCGCACTTGCTATTGTCACGCTTTTAACAGAGAGGTCTAGTTTTCCGACTTGCATAAAAACTTTCGAAAAGCCGTGCAAGCTTTACGTAATATTATAACATCTTGTGCACAATACTCAACAAGTTCTTTTTAAAAGTCAAATTGCGCGCTTGTGTCTGAAGTTATTTTATCGTACTTTTCTGAAAACTGTGAGCAATCGCGGGTATTTATAGAATCTGGCGCATAGAAGCGACAATTAAGATAAAAACCTTTATCATTTTTATCACTCATAACAAATAAATGTAAAAAATACCCTTTTTTTTATTTCCTGCAAGGCCAAACATTTAAAGTAAATCAGCCATATTCATGAGTAAGTAACTTTAACTATAGGGAAGGGTGGGGCACTGTCGTCACCCATTTTTCTCTCGTTAATTAGAGAGAACTTATTGTTGATGAGATTATTTACACACACGAATTTTAAAGGTAAATATCTCAAGAAAGCAATTCCGCTTTAAAAATAAAAAAAATCATACAGTTATCATTTTTATTAAGTAAAATCAAACGATCTTCGAGCGGGGCCAAATTCATCATGGCGGGGTATAGTTCGTCATAAGGGGGGGGGGGGCACAGTTCGTTATACTCTCGCTAGGCACGGATTTTACTGTCAGTAACGTTAGGTACAGTGCACTTATTTCCATGATTTCAAGTGATAAACAATTATTTGCATTGAAATTACTTGTTAAATAATATTTTTCAAATGCAAATGATGAGTTCAATTGCTCTTAAAATGCAGGCGAGCGTACGTCAGATAAATAGAGACAGGTTTATTGAATTAAAATGAAAAAATTTTATTTTTTTTAAAAATAGATTAATTTACTATAGTCTCAATCACAGTATCAAGTTTTTTAACACTAATCAAATAAATTAGTCTCACCTAAATTTATCTCTATACTGATTAACACTTGTAGTAATACTTTGGAAAATACTTTTAATAAATACCTACTAAGCTAATTACGTGTTTGCTCTTCAGTTGTGCTTATGTTTTGCACTTTATACTGACAAGTTGTCCACGGGATTCCAAACTCTGCAGCAGCAGATTTGATCGATTTTCCATCACGAACACTTTGTACCACTAAATTTATATCCTCATCGGTCCAATCATGAGAATGCAACTTTTTTTTATAATTACGCACCAGAGTAAACAGAACGAGAACTTAATCTACAAGTACCTACTGCTGAGCTTGCCAGTGACGAACTGTGCCCCTTCACAAGTGACGAACTGTGCCCCACTGTACACTTTTTTTTAAATTTACAATAACTTTGTTAATATTTATCTGATCATAAAAAAAAAATGGATTTGAAAGTTCAGCAATCAAGCTTTCAAACGTCTTTCATAGAGTAAACTCATAATTGTTCATTCAGGCAGTGCTGAAAAATTCTTGTCCGACCATCATTTTTTGCTCAAATTTTCAGTTTGAATTTATCAAAAGGTAAAATAGTTTTTTCGTATAAATTTTTGAGACGATTTAAGTAAATGCATTTAAGAACCTACTTCAACAAAAATGACATCCCAATATGCATTATTGAAGAAAAAATATCGGGTGACGAAGTCACCCCACCCTCCCTTATATGAACTCAGTTTTCCCTAACGACATACGAATAATATTGCACCCACAAAGAATAACCTCGTGGGTGCTCTTTTATTTTCTAGATTATGTTTTAATATAAATTTGCCCTCAAAAGCGTTAGAGTTATCCCCTATACAGATAAATAAAGTGGAAGTTTTACTTTTGAATCTTACTGCAAAATCAACAAAAGTTTTAAGACACTTCCTTCTCGATAATAATCTGTTTAGCACTTCAGATAGAGCAAATCACGTAGGGATTTTCTTCTATCTCGTCCCTAATTTATATCTACTAGAAGTTCTAGTATTTACGACGAGAAAAGAGGGTGGGACTGACACCAAGAACTCGGACTTACTATTCGCTACTGCGAGAAAGTCTGTCTCTGAATCCTTTATATTAACGTATGAATGATAATGGATGAATTATGAATTACAGTTGTCAATCATGGATGATTGTAATTTAATTATAGGAACGTAATAAAATTAACGCACGTACTCAGGCATCAGGTGACAAATCGTAATTTTTTAACGATTCAAATGTTTTACAAGCAAGAAAGTTAAACAAAAATCGTCATAGTACATCAAGCATAAGAACTAATCTAACCTTACAAACGTAGTTATTTATTTTTTTATTCAAGGAAACTATTTCTTTGGGACAAGACTCCGATAAACACAAGTATTGTCGCATAAATTTCATTACACAACACGACGATTAGTTGTTTCACGTGTAAGTAAAATACTTGTAACTAAAACTGAAATTCTTTTAACAAAGTTACTTTTTTTAATAATCAATACCTTTTTAAACTCGATTCATCATATTTACTACACAGCATTCACACTTAGCGTTTGAACTAAAGAGAAGGAAAATTAACTCAAATTGGCTTGTTAGCAACAAAACTTTTTCATCACGGGCAATCTTCCTATCAGTCGAAAAATACGACCCAAACTTAACAATCGGATTTTTGGAGAGAAACACAGAGGGGAAACGCAGAGGGTACAATTGAGAAAGTTCCATATACAAACTTTACACTAAGTTGCTCGAGTTGGACTTCCCCCAAAAATCGCTTTCTCACATATAAAAAAAGTTAAGTACGCAAGTCTTTCGTACAGGCCCCTTGCAAAATTCCCTCAGATGACTCGTACATACATCCTTTTAGGTACTATTTACAGAGTGTAGCGATTGTCTCAAGAATAACCCAGCTATTATCAAGATTAATGGGAAAAGAATTTTTAATAAATCATGCAACTCACTGAACTGACCTTTTCATAACCAACAGTGACTTTACCAGATAAGCTGGCCAGGTGTTGGCTTTCCCTTTGAAAAATCGAGTTAGTTCTGTTTCGACATATTAGGTACTCATCTTATCGAAAAAGCCCGAGAAAAAAATCTTGATAATTTTTGACGGGATTTAAACCCACAACCCCTCGAGTATCTTTGGCGAGAAAGCTAGCACGCTAACCACTAAGCCATTGAAGCTCTTCTATTTTGTCGATTTTTTGTTTGGACATATGATCATTTTATCTTATAATTGTTATAACATTGATCTCCATGAAATTCTTTCCTATAATCAGTGCCAAAATTTTTACCGTATTATTGCTGATATTACAATTGGGCGACCTGTTGCAAGCAGTACAAACTGATTTACAAACATGCTCACCTATACGCTTGTAAATTTTATTGCATGTTGCAAAAGAGTACATTAATCTTACGGCAAATAAATTATGAATCAAATTATGATGCCTCACGTCATCATAATACACGATATTTATAAATGATGCGCAGTATACTGCTCCGTTATAAGTACCGCCGTATATAAGAGCTGTGTTATCACTAAAAGACTCGTTTTCTCATATTGGAATACATGTAACATGTTGTTCAAAACATCACTAAAAATTTTAAAACTCTACACATTTATCCTCTTGTTCATTATACATTTCAATATTATACTTTTGCTGTAATTCAACAGCCTCTAATTTTTGTTAATTTTCAGTTTTTAGAATTTTTTTATTGTTTGGACCAAGTAGGTGAATAATTTTTCGCGGTAAAAACTTAACTACATATTAAAGCCTTAGCTAAGCATAGGTTATCTCTATTATTTATCCCTAAAATACTTTTTTTACTTAAACTATTTATGATAAATTCTAGCGCACCCATACTTTGATGAAGTTTGACATACATAACCTCAACTACTAAAGTTTTTAGAACGTCAATTATTCGTTTGCTTTGTTCGACTTTTTTGCATATCATCTAGATATCTTAAAATTTATTTAATTTATCAATTTGTAAAAGATATCCAACGATTTTTCAGTCAACGCGTACAAGTGCAAGTCTATACCTTCAAGGTCATTAATGGTAGTATAATTTTTTTTAATAACCGTGATAAGTTCTCGAAAATCGTTCTTAATCCACTCCTAAGTAGTCACTGTATACGTGCGATTAATGATTTTAAATTTGATTGCGTGGCAAGTTGTTTTAAAAGATCCTACAATTTTGTTTTATCGCTTTTTAAAGTAACATATTTTGTACCTATTGACAGGTCCAATTCAATCTCGGTCTGCACGGCAAAACTTGCGACGCCTTTTTCATCTTAATTATCCTGATGACGAGAGGGATTCTCCTGCTGTTGTTCGATAGGAACACTATTAATTGCATCAGCTCTATATATTAAATAAAAAACATGTAATATAAAAATGTAAAATAAAATGTAATACATGATGTTTAAAAAATACGAATATAACGCGTCATAGTTACCCCCAACATAGGCCAGGCATCGCAGAGTGTTGCTGAATCAAGAAAAAAGTGCAAAAATTCGTGCTTCACTGAGATTTAAAATTTAAAAAATCGTTTCATAAATCATTTTCTCCTTTTTGTTATGCTCTATAAGAAACCAAATCCCTTGCTTCTCTATCTTAATGCTATATATATATATATATACATATATTGCAACTCAGCACGCTCACAAGCTGCACACTTAAGGCGCAAGCAGCAGCTGATACCTCGTGTCCTCTTCTAGCAATAAAGCAGCATAGATCAAGCCCACCTTACAGTTTATCGTCTCAGCTGCAGAAAAGAGAAAGAGACAGCAAGCAGCAGCAACGCTTCATTCACGTACTTCAGTTCATTTCCTTTTTCTAGCCTTTGCCGTCACCAGTAACGGTCGTTGAGCCTTTAAACTTTTGTATTAGATAAAGTCTTGTTAACTGTTTTGTCGAGAGTCCCCTTTCTTGGCCTAGTACTCTTCCTTCCATACCTGGACCAGTGCCGAGATCGTGCTGAGAACTCGCGCACACTTGGCCTCTGGCAGCTGGCCTCTGATTGGCCGAGCGACTACGCAACGTTTGAACGTCCAAAACTAAAAGACACAGCGCTCAAAGCCCGAACACATGAAACCCAAATGCCTAATACCGGGTTATCCCAGTGCGCTAAAGGTAATTTTATGCTATTAAGTCTAAAATACGCCCTGTAACTCAACCCAAGTAAAGAATCTCAATGAACCCAATAAAGTTATGTTATTGAAACAACTTTCTACCAATAATCGCTTGAATCCTAAGCGGCTAATCACCAACGACCCAGTGCGCTTACTTGGCCGCACTTTTTTAAAATTATTAATTACCAAAATCCCAAGCGGCTAATCCTCAACGACCCAGTGCGCTTACTTGGCCGCACTTTTTTTTATTCATTAATTAACAACATCCTAAGCGGCTAATCCCCAACGGCCTAGTGCACTTACTTGGCCGCACTTTTTTTATTCATTAATTAACATAATCCCAAGCGGCTAATCCCCAACGACCCATTGCGCTTACTTGGCCGCCTTTTTTAAAATTATTAATTAGCAAGATCCCAAGCGGCTAATCCCCAACGACCCACTGCGCTTACTTGGCCGCATTTTTTTTTATTCATTAATTAACAACATCCCAAGCGGCTAATCCCCAACGACCTAGTGTGCTTACTCGGCCGCACATTTTTTTATTCATCAGTTAGCAGAATCCGAAGCAGCTTATCTTCAATGACCCAATTGGATCACATACTGCGATTTGTTATTAATTTAAATATTAAAAAAAAAACTCAACATGCTAATTTTTACGAATTTATAACTTAAGATCTAATTCCTAATCTTAGGAACATCTTGTAGTGAATCGAGTAACTTCCCTGTTTGTGGAGGGTATTGGTCTTTGTTTTCAAACGTCTCCATACAATTTGTCCGCATGTAACGTAAAATTTTATGTACAGTCTGTAGGTATATGCAATCAAATGATTTCGGTGGATATAAGAAATTAATAACAAAGAAAAGGAAGTCTCAGCATAATATAGAGTAGGCCAAACTTACAGAATCATAACGACTCTGCACACTTAAAAGCTTAGCTTCCTGAATGGAAGAAAAGTTAAACGTCTAAGTAAGTACGATTTATGCTAAATTTAGAATAAAATTTAAATAACAAAAGCATACACAAGCAGAGGTTAAGCTACGGTAGATACGATAAACATACGGAAGTTTGTAATCCCTTAACTCGTGTAGTGCACTGGCTCAGTTGGTTACAGAGTATTTGGAACCAGAAATCGTGAGTTCCTAACTTAAATTTTTTTTTTTTTTCTATTTTTTACTGTATTTTTAAATACATTCAGATATTTATTTATATATTAGTAATTACATACAAGCATGCATGCATAATAACCTAATTCGAGTAACACAATAAATTCTGTTCGCACATTCTTTAAAAAAATTTTCTTTTATCTAAACTTGAAGGAATTTAATTATCGCTAGCTGACCAATACATTCATTGCCTGCACTTTTGTTTATTTAATAAATAAATAAAGCTTTAAGCAGCTAATACCCAATTACTCAAAGCTCTCGCTTGGCCAAACATTCATTTATTTATTTATTAATCATTTAACATTTCAAGAGTCTTGGCCTAAGTAAGTTGAAGCGCTCGCTTGTGTGCGCTTTCATCTATTTGCGAAGTATGTTACATTTCGAGAGCGTATTCTACTGTCAAGTAATTCGAAGTTCTTCCTTGGCTTTAGTTAGTTATTAAGTTTTGATCATTTCAGAACCTTATCCCAATAAATTTGAATTGCTCGATTGTGTGCGCTTTTATTTATTAAGTAAATACACTCATTTATATACTGAACTGAGCAATTATCATAACTTAAAGCATACTCAGATGATTATAAATAATTATTGTCTACGGTCGGACATATGACTTCTATTTATCGTATAGTTTAAAATAAATTCATAGCTTTCAAATTATACCAAACAAAAAGTTAAAATTTCAAAAGCTGTTTATAATATACATGATGTTCTTTTGATAACAGCTACTAAACGGCCAGTAACTAGTACTTTTGCTTTAGTATCATTGCTGTAAATTTTTTGATGATTTTTAACAAGTTTAACTTTTCAACTGCTGACTATCCTGTTTTTTCGAAGAAATGATGATATTTTTTGAAATACCACAGAAAATTTTTATGAAATAATAATAATTGTTATTAATGGTTACAGATAGTATTAAGTCTCGTTACTGTAAAATTAAAAAAAAAAAAAAAATTGTAACTAAATTCCAATTTTCCATTGCTGATAATCTCATTTTTCTAAAGAAACGACATTGTTTTTTGTATATAGCGAATTTTGAGTAAATTGCAATAATTCTTGATAAAAGGTTAAACATAGTATTAAGTAACATTAAAATAAATTTTATAATACTTTTTGGAGCTTTCGAGAAACTAACAGTAATTATATTAGATACTATCTTTAACCCCCATCGAAAATTAATACAATTTATTCAAAACACGATACAACATGTCGAAAAAAACGACATTTCTTAAAAAAAACGGAATAATCAGCGGTTCAAAATTAGAACTCAGCTTGAAAATTTTTTTTAAATTAACAGTATTGTTAATTGATACTGTCTTTAACTTCTATTAGAAATTATTACTATCCATTGAAAATTCACTATGTTATCTAGAAAAAAACTTCTTTTCTTCGAAAAAACGAGATAGTCGTTAAAAAATTGAATATGGCACTAGAATTTCTGATTATCTTTAATTTCTAATAAAAATTGTTTTAATCGATTGAAACTTCGCAAAAAATCTAGGAAAAACTAAATCTTTATCAATAGTCTGTATGTTGTGATGTGCTACACACACACATGCACACACACACACAAGGACGCGCGCGAGCGCATCCATATGTATATATCCTTCTATATTATATAGTTAACTGTGCGAGGCATTTCACATAACCCCTTACTGTCCCTTCACCGCCCTTCCACTGCCCCACCACACAATTTTTGCTCCCCCGAAACGATTTTTCGAGTGTTTCCATACCATTCTATTGTTTACGTTAAATCTTTTTCAATGATTTGACTATACAGTATGATTATTGGTTGAAATGCTTGTTTTATTATTGTTTTTGTAGTCTAAAATTAAAACGTGGTTATAAGCCTAGGTTGAGTATTTAAAACTACCAATATCTATCAAAGGCTACCATATATACATATATAGTTGCTTACGGCGCAAGAATTTAAGAGCAAAATGAAGAACTACAGTAGCAATACAAGAATTTGTCTTATATGACCCTAACGCTATCTATTAATTAAAAAAAGATTAATCTATTGAAATCAGCTCCTGTTGCTTTAATTTTACCCAACATGAAGTTAGTAACAGCGGCGCCGTTTAGAGTTCGCGGGAGTTTTGGTTGAAAGGAGAAGGCACGCGATGGGGCAGAAATAGAGCAGAGAGTTAGGAAGACCGGCTTGGGATTGTGAGGAGAGTTGGGAAGCAGTGAAAGGCTCGAAGAGGTTAGGCGCCTGAATGGATGTGTCATCAGGAGCTCAAACAACGAGGATAAGCGTTGCCGATTGGGTATTTAATCACCCGGGTCAGCGTTGTCAACCTAACCCAGAATAATACTTGGGTAGTGGGGACGCCACCAGTTCTTACATCTCCAGGATGCGCTTTTCAACCTTAACTTCACACTCTGTAGCCGTCGGAAAATGAAGTAAGTCCGCTCCTCATTAACTGTGCAAATTTTATGGATTAACTCGCGAGGCTTGCCCGCTGCGTAAGACGCAGAAGTTGTACTCCGATTGTAGTTATAAATATATGGGGGATAGCGGTCTCACAACTGAGGTTTATTATAACGTACTCAATTGTTAATTACAGACACACACACACACACATGCGCACACGCGCGCGATTTGATATTGCTCAATTAATACTTTGGATCCAATATACCTTTCTTTTATTCATAATACTGAGAATCTTTCATTAATAATGCATCTATGTGTGTGTGTCGTCAAATTCAATAGGCCCATGGTCCCAGTCCTATACCTGTCGTTTATTGTCTAGCTAGTCCACGTATCAGGGACATACGTGGCCTTGAGTTATAAGCCCAGAAAATATAAGTGGAGCACTCGGCGCCCGGGCTGGACTACAGTGACATTAGGTAAGGTTTGCAGGTCGTTTGACTGCACAGTATACGAGGAGTGCTGTCGTGGGTTCTCAGGTTTGATCAGTCCAGCTGAATTTACATCAGCCAGTACATGAGAAATTGTCCTACTCCCTGTGCCATTTCTCCCCGCACACCCCGTAACAAGTTTTATATTATGTTAATTAAAACACTGGCATCGTTATTTTCTTGAAACCAAGTTCCTATACATAACTTCTGTGGTAAACTATTACTGGCTATGGTATCACATAAGCGTTGGTCTCCTGTGCGTATTATATCCTGTACCAATTCAAAGAAGTTTAAAAAAGCAATAATAAATAATAAATAAAGATTCTTACAACTAAGTTAACTGAAGAACGAAAATAAATAATAAACGAACATATACTAAATATACATAATGAAGATAATTTCAGTAACAACACAGGGGTGCTTTCTGAAATGAGATTGATTATAAAAAATTTTTTCTTATAATGTAAAGTATTGAATGAAAAATTCAAAATTTCATCAATTTATTAAATAATTTCAGGTCAATGAGCTTCCTAAGGTAAAAATATTGGCCCTGTGTTTCTAGAACTACGAAAATATTCGAAATTCTTAAAAAAAAACACAACAAATTTTTTTAATAAAGTGTATGCAATATAGTTATATAAAAAAAAAAAAAAAAAAACATAACGTAGCCACGTTAAAAAGCATATGTACGATAAAATTATATCTTGTTCCATCTGTGACCAAAAATTTATTAGAGAAACACATGTACGGAATAACTAAAATATACATAACACGGAGCACAACAAAATTTGTAAACGTTGTACAAAAAAATTTTCAAAAAAAAGCATTTAAAAAGCATTACAATAAAGTCCAAAAAAAAGTACATAAATAATTTTAATAGCATGTGAATAATTATTAATTATTATAGTTATATTTGATATGTAATTTTCTTACTTCTTACAAAATACAGATTAAACTATTTTCAATAGAAATCAAAGGACAATGTCTACCCATTGATATTAAAATATCTATTTGAATGAAAAAGAACACAAATTAAAAAAGAACTGATTCCTAATGAATGACAATGTTTTGTCACCGAAGGGGTTGGTGCCCGAAACGCGCAGGGGGCAGAGCCTCACTAGTATATATATGCATAAATATACATAGGACAAAACGCTTCAACCGGATCACTGGTAACCTCCAAATTCTATTTGACCGTTAAAAACTTTTGTGGTCTTAAATTGAAGGTTAACAAGTATACTTCATTTTGCCGTGTGCACTTTCTGAAAAATATAAAATACAATGACTTAAGCATTATAATTATTTAAGCACTAAAATAATAATAAAATCGGTTAGTCATGGTGGCTTACACAAATTTTTGCTGCCATACTGATCAGCCATTTTGGATTTTTCAAGCGCACACGGCAAAATGTAGTATATTTGTTCACCTTTAATTGAAGACCACAAACGTGTTTAATGGTAAAATAGAATTATGAGGGCACCAGTGATTCGGTTGACGCGTTTTGCCTCATATATCTCCCTCTATAATATAGTTGTATTAACGAAAGTGACTCTCAGCCCCCCCGCCCCCTCCCTCTCAGCTTCCCCTTAGCTCCCCCTCGATGTAGGTAGTTATATGCTTGTTTTACATCATTTTTTATCAAATTGTATTTAAATAAGCTCCCCCCACTTCCCCTCATCTCTTCTCCACCTTTCTTTTCACCTCCCCCCAAAAAAATACTTATTTATAGAATGTTTTACCATCATCAATGTTAAAAAATATACGTAATTTAGTACCCAAGTCATACCTCGTTTTTAAGATTTTTTAAGTCACTGATCATAGGTCTCCCTCCATCTATTCGCTCCCCCTTACTCACTATATGTCTCTAAAGTACCACTATTTTTTTAACTTAATTAAAATTTTACATTTCAAATCTCTTTATTAAATATAAAGGTTTTTTAGTACACAATCCTAAGGAATCAAAACTCTGCTTTTGTGATTTGTTCATAAACATAGAACATACTAATTCAAAGGGAAACTGTTTTCTATAGAAGACAAAAGGTAATGATGATGAGGTGACAGTATTCAATGTTATTTTAGGAATATGAACTTTGCTTTTTTTTTCCCGTCATTATTTCTGCTTCTACATTATACTTAAATAATTTTGTTATTTTCAATCTTGTGCCTCTACAGAGACCGCCTGATATACTTAAAATTCTTATTAACACTACTATAGCATTTATTTTTAATTTCAATTCGAATGGTCGAATATCTTCTCTGATATTATTTCAAAATTCTATTGGAAAATTAATATTTATGTTATTCTATGTTTTATTAACTCCTTTGTGAGTCACGTAATCTGCTGTTGCAAACTAATTATCTGCCTGCATTGTAATACACGAGTAATGTCGTTATTTTGTCTACTCAATCTGTTAGTGGGGGGTCGGCGCGCAGAGCGCGCAGGGGGCATCAGCTCCACTAATATATTTATATAGTTGCTACATTATACAGTTGTTTTCACTATCCTCTAAGATTTGCTTCCCCACCTGCTCCCCCCCCCTTTCCCACACTGCCCTACAATTTACGTTATTTTTCTTACATTTTTTACCTTAATCTGACTGTTAGAAACTTTCCCACGCTACCTAACCCTTCTTCACGTTGCCCCGCCCTTTTTTTCTTGCCGAATCCCTTCTCTAACTTTTCTCAACTCTTAATTCATTACACTTATTAATAACAAAACTTCGTAACACGTTATGGGTTTTCTTTTATTTTCAAATGACTTCAAGATTGAGACAATGTTATCTGAAAATGAAACAGTATATAAATTAATAAGATTTCAAATAATAGATGTATGTTGAGATTTCAAAACAGTTTAATGCATTTATTAATTTAATTACTTATTTTATTTTGTGTAAGTTCAAATGTCTTTGTTAAGTATCTTTTCTTAAAAATCCTTTTCCACATTGTCAACAAATACATATGTTAATGACCGTTTCGTGCGTTAAGCGGTGCCTTTTTAAGTAGTACACTCTTTTGTTACTGTTGTTACGAGTTTCACATAAATGGATTTTTTTCTTAATTAGTGCTCGTTCAAGTGTTTCGTAAATTTTTTTCTATGCTTAATTATTTTTCCGTAATGTTGACATTTATATGATGACGACGTCGGAATTTATCACGTATGTATTGTTGGATTTTAAAAATTTTTTGCCAGACAATTTTTTTTTCTTCTTAAATTAATCTTCAGAATCATTTCGAACAAAATTATTATTTGGATTTTTGCATCGGAATGAAGCTACATGTAAGTGACCATGTGAAAATAAAGGTTTTTTGAAATATAATCCTACAGAATCGGAACTTTGGCTCTGTGATTTAATTATTGTCATGGAAATAGCCAAAATCAATGGAAATTGTTTTCTATGTAAAATAAACGGTAAACAAGGATGATCTCCACTATTTAGAGTGATTCTAGATATAAATACTATTAATTTGTCCTTTGTTTTCACCTGTAATGGTTTCAGCTTTAATATTATACTTAAATAATTATGTTATGCACAGACACGTTCCATTACATAATCCGTCTGTTATAATTAAAATTCTTATCAGCATTACTACTGAATTTATTTTTAATTTTAGCTCATGAGGTGGTAAGCCTTTACAAATTGCATTTAAAACTTCTACTTAAAAATTTAAAATTATGTTTTCGTCAAATGTATCTGTTCCTTTTGCTGTTGGATAATTAATATGGTAGTATGACGTAGAAGTTCCTTCCACACTGTTTAGTATTTTATTGTTTAATAATTAAGTGTATTTGTTATGTGATGTTAAAATAACTCTGTTTATCAAAAAATATTTTATTTGTATAGTATGGTAAACGAATTAAATTTACCTTCTCCTTTATCTAATAAAAACAAAGAAAATTTGTCATCCAGTGATCTTTGATTTTTTTTAAGTTTAAAAATATTAAAATGTTTCCATAAATAAAAGTATTTCGTTCTTTTTTCTATAATAGCTGATCTAAGGCTATTTCTTAAACCAGTAAATTTTGTCCAAAATCTTCGCCTAATAATATAGTTTTTCCTCCAAAAGGTAAATTATTATCACACAAATCTTTTAACATTCTATCTACTATTTTTCAAATGAAATGATTTGAAATCACTGACGCTTTATCCCATATTATAATATCTGCTTCTCTTAATTTTTTTTGTTGGATCAACGTACTAAAAATGCTGTTTCAATATTATTTGAATCTGAAGGTAGTTCTGTGACTTGTCATGCCTCTAGGTAACAAAATAGAAGCAATTCCAGTCCAAGCCATAGAATTTATCTTTTTTTTCTGAGAAATACAGAAATAAATTATGATTTAATACAAAAACATTTTGCCAGAACCTCATGGACCATACATAAAGATTATTTGTTTGGAATTTAGACGAATTGTTTTAAAAATATATTTTTGATCGTTATTCAGTTGATCATATAGAATATTAAAAATCTTTCTTCTAAATTCAATAAATTTTTCATCATATTGATTGTACTGGAAATCAATATCCGTTTCGATTATTTCAGGTTCTGGTAAACTAAAATCTTTGCAAGATTTATCTTCGAAAGAAAAAATATTGTTCAATTCTAAGAGAGCTAAGTTGATCTTGTTCTCAGAAAAGTCTTCGGTAAAAAATTTTTATAATTTATCGCACACATCGTTACTTGGATATTTTCTGACAAAAGAAACCATGCAAAAAATTTTCTTAATTGCAAAGGTAACATAATTTTGCAGGCTTCGTCAAAAATTGGAAAAGTTTGGAAGTTGTGTTCTAGTAATCCCATCTTAATTGCTGTATCTTTATGGTTATTATACAGAATTCCTTCAAAATTTTGCAAATCTTCGAACGATCATGCACCCTTAGCACGATTTAGAATGAGTTTATAAAAAATAACGTTCTTGGTCTTTTGGAGATACAATATTTAGTCTTCTAACTGTAACATTTGTTTTACTTTTTTTACGGTTGTTTCGTGATTCAGTTTAATTATCAAAAATGTAATATTGTGGAATGTTAACGTATTTAATAGTTTTTGCAAGTTCGTCTATCTTATTCAAATCAAACCAAGCAGTAAGTGATGTTTTCCAGTTAAAAACTGCTCGGTCAATATCTGTTTTTTTTTAAATTATTTTTTGTTGAGTTTCAGTGGGAACTGCTAATCGTATTACAGTATGACTCCTGCCCGTAAGTGGAAACTCTTGTATTCACCATGCTGCTTCTATTAGACTTAAATATCTACCGTCAACGAGTTGCGTAATTCCATTAAAAATTTCATTGCATTCATCGTTATTATTTGAATCAATTTTTTTTTCATTTTTACGTGTGCTTTATCGCTGCCTTTATGTACATAATCATAAATATACTTTATGCTGTTAATTAAAGCACAGTATTTAACGTTCATGTGGCATTGATACATTTTTAACAAATATTTGTTGTATGAAACTACCATAGAATAGTCAACTGGAAATTTCGTTTTGCAATTTTTAATTAAAAAAAAAAAATTTATCTGAACTATTATTCCGTCTTTTGTAATGTGCGTAACCATTAACCGCAAATGTAGTACTATTATTAAAAAGTTTTGGAAAGCCTTTTTTACAAGCATCTGAATTTTTTTAAAACAAAGACTTTCCGCAGTGTGAGGACCATGTAGCATATATTTAATCACAAGTTTTTTCAAAATATCGTCATGCGTTGATATTTCAGCAAAAATGTATTGATCTACGTTTTCAGGAGTATACAATTTGTTATTTAGATGATGCGTTACTATAATGTGAGCATGTGGCAAACCTCTTTATTTAAATTCTATTATATAAATATATGCAATGGTATTACCAAAATCACTTTTTTTACTTATGTCATTTAAAAATAACTGTAATTTTGAATAAAAAATCCGTCCGTTATGTTTGGTATATCGTTTGGAGTAGTTCCTTTCTGAAAATTTTGTAAAACAGTCTTTATTTCTTTTCATTTTGGGTTACAAGTAACTGGTATAAATAAATCTGGTTGCCACATTTTCGCATTATAGCCATTGCATCTTACTAATGTTGTTGCATATATCGAGGACCGCCACCGTAAGTTGCTGTTAAATTTAAAAGATTTTCTATCTTTTATTTATCTTCAAAATTTTTTTTTAATATTTGATGCATTGTTATACATATGGCCTTAAAATCCTTGGTAACACTTCGTTCGTACTTGTTTTTGATTATTTCTAAAAAAATTCATGTAATAACTTTCTAATATAACGTAAGCATTTAGAAAAAATGTAATCTTCCCGTGAATAATTAAGAACTAAGATTGTTATCGTTTAATCTGTAAGATAAATTGTACAAATAATATTGTAGAAAAGTTAATTTTTTACCATCATTATCATGTGGTTTTTTATTTATACCCATGCTCTAGCCTGAATTCCCTGATGGAAATAGTATAGGAAATACCATAGGATCAACGTGTTGCGACAATTTGTTTGGATATGTGTGTGATTGTACATCATTACGTAAATCATTCGGATAAACACATAGGTCAAATGGTTCTAGAGTACCAGATTTTAATACAATAATTGCTCCACATTCAGAAGGGACTGGTTTATTGTATTAGTGTTGTAATTTATTGGTCTTTCTGATAAAGTATCATTTATAATTCAGAAGTTTGTTTATGCTAAAAAGTTAATATAAATGTTTGAAATTTTTGGCATTAGTATTTTCGCTGAAAATTTTAGTCAAATTTTCTAGATGTTTTTCAATCAAATTCAAATTATTGCCCAATCTTTTTTTTTATAGCTGTATCATTATCGTAAATAAAAATTTGGCTACACGTAACTTTCATATTATTAAATTTTAGCAAATTTAGTGTAATGTGAAAAACTTGTCGTTGTATTTTCCAATCATACATAACCTTTTTTCTTCGTTTAAAAACGTTTGCGTTATAGGTAGCAAAACAAAAGCTGTTGTTATAATATCGTATAAAATGTGTAAAATTCAAGTCGTGTAGTAACAACTGTTTTAATTTTTCATTGTATTTATTTAATTGTGGTAAACTTATTTTTCCATTTTGACAACAATTGAATTTATATCTTTCTTCTTTCCAAAACAAAGCGCAGCAATCAGGGCACATTACTGTTATTTCTTCAAAAAAACACATTTCATACTTTACATTCTTAATTGGGTTATGATTTATACCAATATTAGATGAATGGTTTTTGTTTAATTCTTTTATTTGTAACCCTTCATTTGCATTTTTGTTTAAATTTTTTCTTTTAAAAGTGTATTTTTCGTTCACCGATTTTTTAACTTAACTTTTTGATAATCTAATGTTTTTATCGATAATATCGTAATGGTCAAGTGTTTGATTTTCAGAAAATGATAAAATAAACTGATACTGACTAACTTTATTACCAAATTTAGCAAAAGTATTAGTTTTTATATCATAATATCTTGTAAAACAATTAAATAAGACTGAAAATGTTGACACTACATTCTAATATACAGTAAGATTGCAAACATTAACGTAATAGTTATTAGTTATGTGATTCTAATGCTTGTCAGTAAATTATAAATTCACACGACCAATGGTATACAAGCAAATGTTAAAATATCTAAATCATTCTATCAAGAGGTGCATATGCAATATCCAATATACTTACTTTAAAACTCATAACATCAAACCACATTCATTCTTGTTCAAGAAAATTTTCTTGAGAAATAAATTGTTATTTATTTCTGATTCTTATCAGAAAAATATCCTCCCTGAGTGTGGATCGAACACACAACCTCCTGTTTACTAGACAATAGCTCTACCACTTGAGCTACTGAGGAGCTGCACATTCACTCGCACCGTAAGTTTAGATAAATCTCTCATTCTTAATTTTTAGAGCTATCTTTTCACCAAAGCCCGATAAATTAGTTATGTGATTCTAATGCTTGTCGGTAAATTAGGAATTCATACGACCAATGGTATACAAGCGAATGTTGATACATCTAAATCATTGTATCAAGAGGTGCATATGCCTAGATGGCGGCACTTTCAAAACAAGCACTCTACATCCTCTATACATGCCCTTTTTTTTTAAATCCAATATACTTACCTTAATACTCATAATATAAAACCACATTAATTCTTCTTCAATAAAATTTTCTTAAGAAATAAATAAGAATGCGAAAAATATCCTCCCCGGGTGCAGATCGAACACACAACCTCCTGTTTACTAAACAGTTGCTCTATCACTTGAGCTACCAAGGAGCTGTACATTCAGTCGCACCGTTAGTTTAAATAAGTCTCTCATTCTTAATTTTCAGAGCTATCTTTTCACCAAAGCCCGATAAATTAGTTGAGTTTATTGACATTTTCCATTCATTATGAGATTGTCAAAGCAACTCGATTTTTTAGTTGAAACTACCATTAGTAGAAAAATTGTCGTACGTATCAATTGAAAAAAAGTGCCACCTCGACCAGGATTTGAACCTGGAACTCTTCTCTTGCCGGGAAAGTACGTTATCAATTTCGCCACCGAGGTCTCGGCGACTTCTCTTCTCAATTACTACATTTAATATTTTTGGCGATTTTTTAATTAATGCCTGCTCATATGGTACATAAGAATATAAGAAATTAATCTTATTTTATCGATGGGTAAGTATTAATGCGAGTAATTGAGTTTATCGAAATTTTCCATCCATTACGAGATTGCCAAGGGAACTCGATTTTTTCAGTTAAAACTACGATTTATAAAAAAATTATCATACGTAGCAATGCTTAAAAATACATTTATTTATGGAGTATTTTACCCAGTGGAATTAAAAAAAATATATGTAATTAAATACCCAAGTCGCACCTCGTATTGAAAAATGTATGTAATTTAGTACCTAACCTGCACCTTGTTTCTATGGTTTTTTGAGTAGCTGATCATAGGTCTCCCTCTGTCTATTCACTGCGAGCTGACGCAGAGATTTCGACCCGTCTATTCAAAATAAGTCAAAAATTCTTGCATGTAAACAAATGGCTAAAAGCATATATACGTGCGCATAGCTGCTTGTGATTAGCTGAGTGAAACAGCAGGAGAATATCGTCGTTCTCTTTCTAGCCTGCCAATGTGCCAAGTATGCCAATCACAAGCAGATACGCGAATGTATATATGCTCTGAGCCGTTTATTAACATGCAAGAATTTTTGCCTGATTTTGGTTAGAGAGGGCAAAACCTTTGCGTCAGCTCGGAGCGACTTCTTTCACGCTTACTCACTGTGTGTCTCTCAAATTACGTATTTTATTTAACGTAATTTAACTATTACAATTCGATAATCTCTTTCTGATCCATGTCTATTTTCTCCAAAGATAAAATTCTTGACTTAGTGTGGACTTTATTTACAAGAAGACAGAATGTAGAAAAAGGTATAATTAAATGGACAATCACAATCAAGCTCTTAGAACAATAATTCATTCTGTTAATTTAATGTTGGGATATCTCACGTGTCGTTTTAACTCATCTGTTTTTTTAAACCCTTCTTACATTTTTTACATATATTTGGTTTTTATAAACAAATATAAGTCTGTTTACATGTGACGATTTTCCAAAAGTTTGTTCAAATTCTGTACAATAAAATAATCTTTTATCAATGTATTGTTTTGTATGCCTTACTAAATTTTTTTCTTTTGAAAAAACGATTCTGCAAATTTCAACTATAATGCAAAAGTTGCAAGAGTACAAATTATCATTGCTGAAAAACATATGTTTACTTATTATTACGAATTATACATATTATTAACTTAAGGGAATTCACTTAAACCTAAGCTTTTTGATGCATAAGATCAGCAGTATTGTAATCTACATGACTATATATACAGATATAACGCGACATACTAACGGTAGCTGTAGGAGAAAAATTATTTTATTCATCAATTTATTACTCATTCCATAAGCCATGAGTGAAGATGAGACGATAGCTGCGTAATCACCAAGTTTTTAGCTACTTTTAAAAAAATTTCTAATCAAATCTTGACGTTGATTATCCAGATATTACGCAAGAGCATACTTCTTTTAATATTTAATTAAATTCTTTTTTATTTCAATTTACTGTGACCACCAAACTGTTAAATAAATTTAGTTAAACAAAAACAGTAACATTTTATAACGGGTGATAACGATGAGCCAGGATCTGATTTTATAAATTTTGAATTTTCTTGAAAATACAACAGACAGTGAAAGCCCTATTATATCAAATGTAAAAGTATTACTCTATACAAATCAACTCAACAAGACGGCTACGAAAAAAATTGTTGTTGGGCTTTTCTACAATATCCATTGTAAGTGTTTCGAACTTTCGTTACAGTTTTCCTAATGTCAGTTTATAGCAGTTGTAATTATAAATGCGCATGTATGAAGCGAGCTTAAGGATCGTTTCGCTTCTACAAATAATTACTTTAATGAAAAAAGCCTCAGTCAAATGAAACGCATGTAGGTGGGTAATATCGAGTTGATATTCGCATCGTCTTACGGAAGAAAATCAGTAATCTTTGAAAAACGAACTCAGTCACGAAAAAGATGGTGGTAGAAACAAAAAGAAAACGTACGGTTTAACAATTGTTATGCAACTCGCACCTTTTTAGGACTCACTCAAGCTGTTATATGCGTGGATGAAAGGCTTTCGTCACACCGAATGCACAGCAACGTTAGTCAATAAGTGTAATAACTTTATAGTAGACAAATTAACTGTTTTATTCAACAGTATGACACTAGTTAATGAAATCAATGTGTCGTCGTTGGAAAGGCTGATAAAGGAGCATTGGACAAAAGACATGGTATATTGAGATTTAACAACGTACTGTTTAGAAATTTTTTAATTTAATCGAATTAATAATACGGTGTAATATTCAAACATCGTGTTTGCCGTTTGATTTTAGAAATGAATATCTAAGCTTAATTGAACTATGTGTTTTTATAAAAATATCGTAAGAAATATAATTATTTCAAAATGGTATTTATTAAAAAAAAACCCACCCACCATCCATTTCTTCCACCTTCATAATGATTTTAAATCTTTGCGCGCTTACTAACTGAGCACAGGCGGAAATTGGACCATCTTTCTAAATTTCCCTCCTCCAAAAAAAAAGAAATTGTTTTTACCGACTAGAAAATGTCTAGTAAGAGAGTACCCTCACTACTTAGGAGACTACGCAAAGCACCTAAACTACCATTACGGCCTGCTTCTAGGAAATACTTAAGTAAAATGCCGAGAATGCGGCTACGTCCCTGACAAGCCCGAAGCGATGGCCGTTACGCAAATCAATAAACATCTACATTTAGAGTATGGTTCCGTGGGACTGAAAGTCCTACAGATGCGAGCACGACCTGAGACAACGAGTCCACTAACATTACGGCAAGCCAGACAGGTCGGGGAGCGGACTTGTGCAGGGCTGAGCACCAACATATAACATTAGGTTCATTGGCTTTGGATTCTCATATAACTGTAACAACTATTCTGCATTAGCTTTTAATTCTCGAATAAACCAGCCTGCTGGAGTTTTCGCATTATGTTCTCTTCGGTAACTCGTGTAAACTGATTGGCTGTTATGGAAGCTGCATTTAATGTAATACCCTATACTAAGGGCTTGATGCTTCTGAAATATACGTACATCACTCTCTACAGGCTTAAGTAAGCACTTAAAGTCCGCATAAATGACAAAGGACTTTTTCTGCCCAATTACAATTTTTAGACTTAAGAATGTTGTTTTCTTTGCTTGGTAACTTTATCCAACACTTTTTTATGCTATTGCAATTAAGTTTATGTACCTTGAGCTTATCTTTAGTGTAGAAAAAATGTAAGCAAATATCACAAACCCAGCATTTTTTTTTTTCTTTGATATTTGATCTGCCACTATTCTTGACACATTCTTAATGCATACATAGTGATTTCTTAGTTTTGGAACATTCTAATTATCTTCTTCTTTATCATTTAATCAATGTAAAAATTTTTCAGGAAAAGTAGGTTTATATACTGTTTTTTTTTTCATGGAGGTTATGTGACATGGTAATACTGTGTACTTATAACGATATTTTCACAACATATACATATTAATAAAGACAGGATTCTGTTTCTCAAATTTTCAAATTTGTTTGAGAGAACCTAGAAACTCTATTTTATTGAAGTATAGTTCATTTTTATATGCTCGATATTGACTTTCTCGCTGAGCATTGTCATACATGGGATGTAGTGTGGTCAGAACTTCCCCCATAAAGCACTTATCATCGTTGTTTCAGACATTCACACATGCTTTTCTTATCATTATATCTTTTGGTAATTCAACGTATAAAATTGCCGTCATTGGATTAAATTTGTTATTATTGACTGCCAAACTATCTATCTGCTGTAGTATCCAGCCAGAGTCTCTCTCTTGGAACTCTTCCATCTGATGCATAATAGGCTGTTTCATATTTTAATCAAACCAATCGTCATCATCTATGTTCGTTGACCTCAAGATTCAACATTCTTAGTGTTAAAATGCTTTTGATTAATGACTTCTACATCATTCTTTTGTATTATGTACTCCGTAGCATTGTGCTGTGAATTCCCAAAGCATTATGCTATTCTAAGGCACTTCTAACTTTGCTAACAATGAGAGCTGTGGTAACGTTAGAAAAAGAAGCAATGTAATGTATCAACGATTGATTATTACACCAGTAGGTACACGATTTATTAATGCTGATTGTAAGTCTTTCTACTCTACACTGTTCTGCATACTAGAATTATCTACACTGTTCTGCACACTAGAATAATCTGTACTATTTTGTTCACTATCACTGCACTGCTGTTATAATTCTCCTCCGGTCTTCCTTAGTAAACTGCTCAATTTGTCTTGAAAGCAGAACAAAGTAGCCCCGATGGATTGGCAGGACTGCATCTCCCCTCTGGATAATGATGTTAAGGCATGCTTTTCCAACGCTTCAAGCAATTGATTGATCAACTCCAACCATCTTCGTAGATCTTCATCATTTGCTTTAGTAATCTGCCTCAAGGCTTTTAGCAACAAAGCTGCGGTGTACTTTCAGTATTGAATGTTTATTATGTCTATAAAACGAAACGATATATAATAAAAATCATAAGGGAGACAAAAGATGATGGAAAATAATTTAAATATACATACTATATGATAATAAATAAGTAGGTCAGGGGTTCTGTACATAGTCCTAAAAGGAAGTTATCATACTCAGGAGGACATAATCAGGAGGACCTTTTCAGTATAATATTTACCTCCTTGATGATACCCTCTGAATGACACCTTTTAGTCAGGTCAAGGATACTCCCTAGAGTCGCTGTCTCCTTGTCTCCAGTTCAGTTGGAGTAGTTTGTATTAAAGCTGCCGCACCGTGACTGCTCACTCGCCTGCGATGCCTTGACTGATTTTTCAAGCTACCCTTGCTTCTTTTATATCCATTAAATAGGGAATTCCACTATCACCTCGAGCCGGCAACACCAAAAGAATGGCCAAAAGCGACACCCAACTATATGCTGAAGTATTTCCATACAACCTGCTTCAGCCTATAGTTGGGAGTCACTTTTGGCGACTCTGATCACCATAGCCCCTACTATCTACTACTGTGAACGCATCTGTATGTCTCATTAATATGCGAGGATACAAATATCAGCAGCAGTGCTCAAAAATTTCAGTCTAATCTGAAGGGAGCTAGAGTACGGATCATTCTTTCTCTGACCTTGTGCTTTTCACAAAGAAGACCATGAAGTACATCATTGACCTTCTAGGCTTCCTGAGGTCGCCAAAAAACTTTATTCCCAAGGAGCTTGCTATCATTAAATATGAAGGAGAAGATGCTCAACCTAGGGTCTACTACTTTTAATTACCATGTAAGTGGATAAATTTGAATACTAAAGAACATTGTATAAACAATTGGATGGAAAAAAATTACCTTGAAATCGCAAGGAGTTCAGGTATAATCTCGTATGAAAGTCATACTTGTGTGCTACAAGAGGCATTCAAAAATCATGCTTGATAAAAGGTAAATTATGAATTACGTTGTAGAAAATTTATTTATAAAATGTCTAATGGTTATTTTTTTCAACAGCATTGTCAATATTGATAACCATAGTTACTCCTCAATCAAAAGAATTTTGACAGAGGGTTCTGTAATGTGTTCAAATCATCCCCTGTGTTAAAAATGTAAATGCAATAAGATATTGGATGATTGAACATGAGAAGCACGAGAATGGAGAAGAAGACAAAGGGTTCGATGAAGTTTATATTTATGATTCCGTTAAAAAAATTGTACGTAAATGTAAATAAATTAAAAAAATTTAGTTAAAGAGAGAGAAATTCGGTAAGGAAAATTTAATGGTTGTTCCTCACAGGTGGGAGCGTAGATTGAGGCTCCTACTTTTTCTCTCTTTTCATTTTATATAAATTTTGTTTTCTGAAAGTATTTAAGATAATTAAGTTAAAATATAATATAAATTCTTTATGTTCATAATGATAGTAGATTTTTTTTAATTTTCTGCAAAAAGGTAAGAAATAAGATGGTTCATTTAAATAAAATCAGTTTATTGAAATTGTTGTATTATTATAAATTTTATTTTTGTTTTCTTATTAAAATCATTATAACATTAAAATATTTTTTTTTTACTATTACAGGATTCATTGGTCTTGTTATTATTCTTACAGATACATTATGAGTAATACAGTGAATTTTTTTGGCTCTCTCTTTTCTTGCTATGGGCACAAAGTGCAATTGCCACTTAGATCCCTCGGGTCACACTTTGTACCCTTGTAATCACTTAGGGCCTACAGGCAGAAAAGTACTTTGGGCCTGGAGGGTGCAAAAAACTTTTCTGCCCGTAGGCCCAAAGTGATTTACTGGACGCAAAGTGTGCCCACGGGCGTAAAATTGCACTTTGCGCTCTCAGTAAGACAAACATTATATGCGACTTGGGCACTAACCTACAATAAGCGTGCCCTTCAGACACTTATGTTTGTAGTGAGTGCCCTAGTGACGTCATGTACCATTCTGCCTATTTCATTTGAATTTTTTAATAACTCTTTTTTCTTCGCCTCTGTGAGTAGAAGCCTATTTTTTGGTTGTGGGATAATGCATTAACCTGTCAGTCGATGTCACTCCGTTCATGCAGCCTACTTTTTAGCAACACTGCCCTTTCCTTTGAATGAATTCATGACTCCTACCAAGTTTTGTACACACGTTGTTTTGTTGGAGTAGTTTTCTGATGTTTCATCGAGAAACGGCATTGGAGCAGAACCTTGTCCCAACTTCCAAAACGAATGCACTCCTTTCCCCCTGGAGCCTTGCGCGCGCTCGCACCCGCCGCTGATTAGCTCGAATTTATTCTCTACGATTATTCTCATGAGAAATTTCTACGATTATTCTCATTATTTAATGCATCGCTCATCCATCAATCTCTCGCTGGTCTTCGCCGTCATCTCAACCCTTTCACCTCTCGCTCGTGCTACTTTCCCCTTCTATATCCAACTCTCCTTTACACTAAATCACCTCAATCACAATCATTCTGTGCTCATTTTCTCACCCCTCTGCACGTCTACGCCTGTCACATCTGCACCATCTGCACCTTGCTGAATACACATCTTTCTTCCTCTTGCTTATTCTCGCGTGAATTTCAACTCATTAACATTATGTCCACAAATATGTTATTATCCATGCACTACTCGTTCCACGAACTCTTACTATTATCCGCCTCGTATTTCCGTCTACATATATCCATCATCTTAGGTTGGATTCTCTCCATATATCCGCATTTAACCACATCACTACATATCATACCCATCACACGTCTATCACACCCTACTCAGTGCATACCGTCATTCCGATATCATTACATCTTATCCCATCCGATTCACCCGGTTTCTCTTCCAGGAATCAGAGTCCCCACCAAAATACACTATAAGCAACAATCATAGCAAGTGGTAGTTGATTTTATTTTCCAGGCGTAGGCTCACTTTCACCAGCCTTGCGCTGTCTCATGCGACCGTGTAGGGCCCACCGGTTCTCAGAGAAGATCACTCCTACACTACTTACCTTGAATTTACTCACTGGGAGTCGTCACCATCAGGTCCTCTAACTCACTCTCACACATCCACACTGACACAACTAACGTGCTAATTACAGCTTTGCCCATTGATATTGTAATTTAATGCGAGTAATTGAATTTATCGACATTTTCCATCCCATACGATATTGCCAAGGTAACTCGACTTTTTCAGTTAAAACTACCGTTTGTAGAAGATTGTCATACGTAGCAATTAAAAAAAAGTGCTATCTCAACAAGGACTTGAACCTGGAACTCTTTTCTTACTAGGAAAGTGCGTTACCAATTTTGCCATCAAGGTCTCGGCAACTCCTCTTCTAAATCGCAACATTTTATACTTTTTCAACAAATTTTTCAGTTCAACGCCTTGCCCATATGGTATATAAGAATATTAGAACTAACTCTAATTTATCGATGGGTAAGTATTAAATGCGAGTGATCAAATTTATTGACATTTCCCATCCAATACGATATTGCCAAGGTAACTCGACTTTTTCAGTTAAAACTACCGTTTGTAGAAGATTGTTATATGTCGCAACTAAAAAAAAGTGCCACCTCGACCAGGACTAGAGCCTAGAACTCTTTTCTTACCGGGAAAGTGCGTTATCAATTTCACCATCGAGGTTTCGGCGACTCCTCTTCTCAATCGCTACATTTTATACTTTTTCGGCGATTTTTTAGTCCAATATTGTAATTTGTTTGATTCGTTCATCAATTGTACTCATTCCAATTTGTCTTAATAAATCTGGATTTCTTATGCCACCGGCTTTTTTCCATTAGTTCGCTGTTAATTATTGTTATCCTCCTCCCCCTTATTTTTGCTTATTTCAGATATTTAATAATACCCAAGTTGATTATTAGAATTTATTAAGCTTGTCTATCTAGTTAGTCAATTTTTTTCTTCATTTGTTGGGGAACTTCTGTCTATGATTTAATCTCATCTGTCTTGCTTCATTCTATTTTTACTGATTATTATTTTTCATTTAATTTTTGAATAATACTTAATCTACAGTAGTAAGCCCCTTATATTTCACTTGATTATTTTTAACTAACTTTTACCCAACAATGCATAGTAGATCGGCTGTGTCACCACGCTACATCTGATCTAAGAAATGGAAAAAAACGCACAAGTTAGTAAAGAAAATTCATTTTATTACTCTAATGTCAATATCCTCATACATATGAATCATTCCACTACTATTTTTACTTACAATTAAATAATTAAGTCGACAAAACAATCAATCATCATTCAATATATAAAGTTACATTAATATGATGAAACTGTTGTAAAACTTAAGTCAATTAAAATTTATCTGATACTGTAGTACGGCAGGTCGATTTTCGATAATTTGTATTATAAAATACGCGTGCCATCAGCTCTGAACCTAAAACTGTGGATGTTGATGGTAAAGGTGGTGGAAGTGTACGTAGTAGAAGTGGCAGTTTATTACAAGTTGTACGATCTGTAAAATTATTAATTCAGCGTCACACATCGAAATCACATAAAAAATATTAAATAAAAACAAAGTCTTGAGCTTAGTTTCAAAAAAAATTTTTTTTTAAATATACACACTGCAATATAATGTAAGACTTACTTTTATTATTAGCTAGTGATAGAGCTCTCCTCTCTTTATTGTTTTTGCTTCGATCTGTAAATAAAAAATAAACATAGAATGAAATATTAAAAATTTTTAAAGTCATTCAAAGATGTATACTCACTATTTTCATAGAATTTTAGAGAACTGCCTTGATTCTACTCCAACGAAGAGGTCTTAAGCCATGGTAGGGTCTGCTCCTCTTGCTCGAAGGATGTCATCTTCTTCGACAACTCAAAAGAATAATAATAAGCAATAGTCCAGCAGCGGTATTTATACCCCATTGTAGGTAGATCCACAAATCATTTACATGGAATTCTGTCCAGTGAATCCCATCTAGTAAATCCCATTCACTACTACTCCACTACACCATGTATTAAGCAAATGGCTTAGTCTATAGACACTATCAATGTATTGAGTATCAAATCTGTATACCACTTTCTAAGAATCTGATCCGATGAATCCCATCAACTACTTAATACGTTCTAGAACAGTTTTTTTTAATACATATGCAATTCAATGTATTATATAATTCATAATTCGAACGATTTTCATAAATTTAAATGTTTTATCATATCTCATAGCACATAACATTTGAAAATATTATAAACGTACTTTAAATTAATAAATAGTTGTTTAACATAATTAATGTATATATTACTTTCTGAAAATTTGTTCTCGTAACACTAAATTTTATGTGTTATTTAATTTATGATTCCAACATTTTTTATAAATTTAAATGCTCATTATACCTGATTGCATATAACATTTAGAAATATGACAAACTTACCTCAGAGTATCAAATAATTAGTAAAAAAAACTAACGTTTGATATTTTTATTTTACAGATCAGAAAATAATGAAAAATAACAAAAAAAACTTGTATTTTGACTTTTAAAACAGAAGTCAGTAAATTGTCGTAGCAAGAAATAACCAGTCTTCTAAAATCTCGGCAAACAATAAGTTGAAGAACAAACAAAATAGAAAACTATTATCGTGTAGACTTTTTAAAATAAGTCGATGAACACTTAAAAACAAAGATCTACAATTGTTGGTAACTAATATTTAAAAAATCTTAAGACGTTAAATCTCACTTCTTCAATTAATAAGATCCTGCAATATAAAATTCTATAACACATGATTTTCTCATAATTTTTATCTCCATTCGTAATACTTATTAGAGAGGGTGGGTATTTGTTATTCTTAATATCCTCTGTGAAATATTTAAAAGATAAAAGTCAATGGAGTTTTGATACCATCAGGAATTCATTTTCACTTGTCGTCATTTGATACTTTCTTAAGCATAGCTGATCACAAACGCTTGTAGCTGTACTTGATAATGTGAGATATAAGTGTGCACGATTACTCAAACAGCTTCTCTATAGTGCAGCATTCGCTGCACGCACATACACATACAAACCTTACAGTATTAAAGCTACTGACGTGCAGTAGCAACTTATACTTTCAGTATGCAGAAGACCTTTTAGAAATAACTTGCTTTAAATAA
The DNA here is from genome assembly GCF_036245765.1 of Copidosoma floridanum. Lineage (NCBI taxonomy): Eukaryota > Metazoa > Arthropoda > Insecta > Hymenoptera > Encyrtidae > Copidosoma > Copidosoma floridanum. The sequence continues at coordinate 2,609,843 of NW_028321900.1, forward strand.
TTTTTATCTCAATTCATGATACTATTTAGAGAAAGTGGATATATGTGATTTAAAACATCTTCTATGTAATACTTGAAAGATAAAAGTCAATAGACTCACCCATTCAATCGAGCCCAATGCAAAAAGAGCGGTGAAAATCGCTTAATATTCAGGTTTAACTGAATAAATGTTCAGCACTTCGTGGTATCAATAATAGTCTTAGTAGTAGTTAATTTTGGATATTAATAACTATAATAATTGCCAGATTTTCCGCTGTACACGTGAGCATTGATCGGACTGATAAATAATCATGAATAATTAATTAACAACAGCGGTTTCTGTGGTTAAAACACGTACATCTATAGAAACAGTAGTGGGGTGCTTGTATAATGGTGTGGCGTGTACAGGTTGTATTAGCCATATGTAATAATTCTAGCATTTGCTAATATTCCCGCTTAGTCTATAGGTCTTAACTCTAAGTTGTTCTAGTTTTTAATATTAAACTCGATCTATATATACTAATATCTAATATTAAACCTCAGCGCAGCTGTTCTCCGTTAACCTTTTGCATCTGTTAGTTCTTCAAAGTTATTTTATTATTTTACGCTTTGAAAAGTATTTTATTTGATTTCTTTTCCGGTCAGCATGGGCCAGCGTGCATGTATGTGAGTCATGCATGGTCATAGTACCTTAGCTACGAGCAATCTTGTAGGTGATTCACCTCTTTGCAGATGTACATTGGCCCCTGCGTTTAGTGTTATAAAATTGGCACGGAAAGTTTTGAAGAAAGGGGAAAAAAAAAACTAATGTGGATACACCGATGTTACAGTTCGTAATTAAGATAGGCCTATTCTTAACAATAAGCAGAGCTACCAACAGTGTGACATTAGATACAGGTACTTCCTAATTTTACAGTAGATAGCACGCACAGTTGTATATTCTTAGTGACTTGGATGGTAGAGCACTTGCTTTTCACCTGCAGGGCTCGGGTTCGAGACTCCGCTCCGTTATTTCCTCATGGGCAACTATAATGTACTTTTTATGTGACCTAATCCCTAGGATATCATATAAGTAGGCAATTGGTTCAAGGACTTTTACGTGGTACGCAGATTTTTTGGTAATAGTAAGAAACAACGATGCCTCAAAAGAAGGGGGCGAGTAAATGACTTTTTCATAGTAAAAGTGTACCATTAATGACTAACAATACAAATAATAAAATACATGTAGAGAATTAAAGTCGTATAATTATAAAGGTATGTGTGAACCCAGCCATTTGAACAAAGACAGACGAAACGAGGCGTTGCTTAAGTAGGATACTTATTCAGCAAAAAATTTTAAATATGCATGAAAACTTAAAAATCTAGAGAAGATAAGAATCCTTTTATCCTTACTCCAAATTTCGTGCGCCATAAACGCAAACACCTTAATTTTAGTATCTGAATAAGGTTTTTTAATAAATACATAGATTACCAGCAATAAATTGTATAATTTTGTAATTAACAGTAGTAAGTTATTACTCAAACCATTTTTAACGTCTTCGTAGACAAATAAACTTAAAAAAAAGTTTGATTTTAATGATGAATATTAACTATATATTATATAATAAATAACGAATAATTAAAACAACTTCAAGATTTTTTATCTTAACAATTCAATCCTTTTAAAAATTTAGTTCATTAACCAAATTTATAAAAAAAGTCTATTTTATTGAAAAAAAAGGTATTGCCACTTAATTTTTCTGTCTCTCATGAATAAAGAAGTTCACATTTGACTACGCAATTTGGAGCTCAAGGAAAAAAATGAGATAACAGACAAATATAACTTAACCTTATTTTTCATTTTCTGTAACCATGGGCCCATGAGTCAAAGACACGATCAAGAAATTTACTAATTTACCTATTGCTTAATCAAACAGCTACTTTCAATAAACCGTGTGTCACAGCTGTGATGGTATCAACATAATCTGATCGATAAGAAAGGAAACTCTATTTCTTTCCCTGAATGCTCTGAACAGCAAATTGTAAATTTAAAGTGCATTTAACCCTGCGATTCAGGTAGTTATAAATTATACATTATTTACCAAAAAGTAGTAAAATAAGAAAACAATTGTTCCAAACTCCTTTCACCGTAAGCATCTTGAATAACTGTTAATTAAAATGTTTGGATTTCATTAATATATAAAAGTAATGATAATAAAATTTAATTGAATAAATGGCAGGTTCAAGATAAATGATGACTATAATTACCAAATATTTGATCTAAAAATTTCGTTGGAAATAGTAATTTAATTTGTGTGATTAGAGTAAAGAAAAAATTGTTGCGACTAATACGATAAAGTAGTTTAATAAAAGGAAAAAAAGTAAGCATTGTAGATAAATATCCTGAAACTTTATTTTTTTTTTTTTTTTAATTAAGTTTGTTTAGTGAATTTATAAAACATATGTACAAATTATCCTCTACACCCCTTCATATAATTAGGACACTTTTTATGAGCTGCTTGAAGTAGAAATTTAGTGGAACCATTGTAGATCACAGTAGCTATGCTGTACAGACTGCGTTTATGTCCAGTTCTTTCTAGTATGAGCGATATCTAATGTGACCAAGTTTTTTAAAATAAATATTTTTTTTGTGCAACACACATTTTGTGAGACACTTATAGGATAATACTGCTTAGTACTTGTTTTTTAACAAAATTAAACTAAGTAATATTAACTTATGAATAGTACTTCATGCAAACCTAACGCTAAATACACTAGTGCCTTGCTATGTCGATAGTATATGAAAATGTTAGGGTAAAAGTCAGTATTAATTTTGTCAGAGTATGAGTACTAAACAGTTTAATACTACAAGTATCATACAAAACGTATGTTGCACAAAAAAACTTCACCGTTTTAAATTGATTTTTGAAGTTTTTAAGGCTACATATTTATAAAAAAGGACACTTTTCCTTGCCAGTGCATAAAGGCTCCAGATATTTCTTATAAAATATGAACTCAACACATCTAACTTACTCAATCTTGTAGTTTTATCATAATTTACTTTTGTGGGTACTCTTAAATAAGTCAGATAATGTTTTTGATAACCTTATTATTAGTTTTAAAACATCAGCGTTCCATAAAAACACCACAATGTTGTTTTAAAAATTTGTTGACAAATTATACTTAAAATACTATTGTCACATATTTTTACACTGAAATTAAATGAAATGAATCAAAAACATACATAGTATTTCAAGTAGTGCTCAAGATAGTAAAATTTCGTTTCAATATTTGACAAAAATTAGGGGTATGTAACCTGTGAAACTAAAGGAAACATCAAAAGAATTACTTTTCTATTATTAGTAACAGTATAAGTTAAACTCAAAAATGAGTTTAACAGCTAAGAGAATCAAACAAAAAATTTAACCGAATGAATTATCAATAGTTAGGTTGCCAGAGGTTTTGAAAATGGTGGTTTATCGCAACAAAGGGTGTTTAAGCTTAAAGATAAAAAATAATATGAGGAACGATACCTGACAGTCCCTGTATCAATCAAAATACGCATTATAAGTTTTTATATGAAAAATCTTTTTATTTTTTTTTTGGCTTCATATTTTGTTTTTCGTTAATGTCATGAAAACTATTAATTATAAAAGAATTTATTGGGAACCAAAATTGTTCAGAAGATAATTTAGCATAAGGTAGAAGTATGTTAAAAAATTCAAAAACTAATTTTCATCGTTTAAACAAGCAAAAAGGTCCAAATAACACAAAAACTAACTGTGCGTCGAAGTACACGTTAAATACATTCAAATTCACTGAAAATTGGATGTGTTATGAATATAAGTGTGGTTATTATTGAATGCCACGTCTGATCACGAGAGTTAAAAACGGTGACCTACATCAAAACTGTAGGTAGGAAAATACCAGATGACTTCACAGTCCTTAGCTATTTTAAGCCCATCATTAGTTGTTGGAAAAGGCATGCTAATGTCTTTAAAAAACTAATCACATAGCTAAACATGCTTTATAAACAACATTTAAAACAGTGCTTAATCCTACATGAAACGCATACTCAATAGATTTTGTGCTATCTCCTCTTGCATGATACCTTAGACAAATTTCTTATTTTGTTTTCGCACAAATTGATTCCCTTATCTCTTTTTTACTATTAATGAGTGGTCCAACAAGCATTGATACCTTATCAAACTTTCTAGAATCCATGCGTAAATAATTAAAACAAAACGCTGGATCAGTGATTCTCAGCATTTGTACGAGATTATTGCTATGTCCTTAAAGATTTCTCTGGGCCTCTGCGAAAATGGGCCGTACCCACATTGATCTTCTCTTTCTTTCTCTTTTGTTTAAGATCAAATACGAGTGATAAATTTTCAATACAGTCAGTTTCATATTATGCTTTTTTACAGATGTCATAAATTTATTTTTGAGTAAAATTATCATTTTGGATATACGTAGTTTTACGAAATCAATGTTGTCCATTTTGTCACAACTATGAGCGACCGATTTCAAATTGCGGAAATGAAACAAAAAGTTCTCAAAATAAACTTTTAGCAATAATCAGCGGTGTCCAATTGACATACATGTATACTAATAAACACCACTACCTGCAATAGTTACAGACAAACCAAATTTGACAACCCGCCGTCCCATGATCGCGCAACGTCAAAAATTGTGTGCCTTGTTCACATGCAGCAGAAAGACATCGCGTCACTCCATTTTAATATATAAGAGTGAGTAAAAGGTCAGAGTAACAGACCTCTCTCTCGGTCTCATATCTGCAATACTAGTGCTGTGCTACATGTGAACAGGGCACATAGTTCTGCCGTGGATGCACGTGCTGCTTCACGTTGATTGGGCGTCATTTTGCTGTGCCGTGCGGATTCCTACTCCATGTATCCGCACCCTAAAGGATTCTGAAATAGTATCTTGAAGACCTACGGAGGCAAAGTAACGGAGCTTAGTGAAGGCCTTCCTTAGGTATCCTTAATAGCCATGTACCTAACCATACATGAAGCATCTTTTGTCGTATATACATCATGCATGCATAATCAATATTATTGCAACAAAAATAGTACAATGACCAGTTAGGCAAAAGTATTATGTACTAGGTTTTATTGATTTTCAAATATATATACAATTCCACGTAATTTAATGAAATACTAAATCAAGCCTTTTTGACTTCTTCGTTGAGCTCTCCGTCAAAGCTTACATTATCTTTACTCCACCTTAAAAATCTTCCACCTCCCAATCCTTGGAGTTTCTGAAAATGTTGATGAGTGCAGTTTAAACCAGTTTTTCGTTTATATGATTTTTCAAATAAGTTTTGATTGTGCGAATGAATCAAACAATTTGTGAAAATAAGAATGTAAGTAAAAAATAATGATTATATAGAAAAATTACATTAATAATTCAAACTGTTATCAAGAAGTATGCAATACAACTTGGTTTCTGTAAAAACCAATTTTCTTTGCATAATCTTCTGAGGGGTATATTCCTTAATAAGATATTTTGATAAAATTTTATAAGGATACTTTTCAAATTATCACCTAATTCAATACCATAATTTATGGTAAATTAAAAGTACTTTTCTTAGAACAGTAAATAGTATAGTCAACTTATACAACTGAGCAATAACATAAATGGTGATACTTTTATGCAATGTCGTCTGTTAATTTTCGAGTTGATGCTAACTATAAATTCTTACAATGAATAGTGTTTATTGCACTACTTCACTCACCCAAGATTTATAACAAAAATCTCAAGTGTTAGAATATAAGCAGGTATTGAATTGAATTAGACATAGAGAAAACTAAATGGAGGCTACTTATGAAAGTATAACAATCTATTATGTCAAGTAGCAAGGAGAATAACAAATAAAAATATTAGGAAAAAAAAGAAAACTGTTTATTCTAATATAACAAATATAAGTCAAATAATACCATACATTCAGCAATAACAAATATTTTGGCAACTCTAGACTCGTGACAATAAAAGCACGAAATTAAGGTCTATTGAATTTAACTAACAAAAGTAAGTGTCTTAGCGATAAATCAAACGAACTTTGAGATATTAAAAAAAACTGCTTAATAAGGCACTTAGCTATGCTGAGTTTTACGTGGCTAGTCAAGTCGAGGAACACAGATTGCAGACAAGAGGCAAAGAAAGAAAACTATGATAGAAAATAAGTCGTCTTGAGCGACGAAAAAAAAAGGCTCTGCTCATAGTTAACACTACGATGATCGGGAGACGAGAGAGCCGCGCAACTACCGCGATAAGAGCTCTGAACGCAAAAATAGAGCCAGGGCGGGAAGGCCCATCCCGCGAGGGACTTCAAAGTCTAACATAGGTGAGTACTTACACTTCTAAAACATCACGCATAGGACGCCTCCACCGCAGTCCCACATATAGGTGAATACGGAGAATTGTGTCGACTTAACGTAGCCACTGTTCAACTCAACAAATAGCTAACGGCGTATCGCAGTATAAGCGCTTGTGCCACCAGATCAATATTGATGCCTTTGGAACTCCAGTGAGCCACACTTAAATGTCAATAAAGCAACTGTGCAGGTATGGTGAGCCACTAACATCGAGCGCATGTCTTTCTGTCTTCATCAGTTTATTGAGTTAAAATCATTGACTTAAGTTAAATAAAAAAAATTTGCATACACAATAAACATAAACGAAGAAGTATAACTGAGTGAAAAGTTAAAGAAATATTCTGGGTGGCCATTACGAGTAAAAACGTAAAAACGTTTAATCTCAGCTTCTCTTTACCCTAAAAAAAGATTTTTTTTTTAATTCGTTCAAAAATAAGCACAATTAAATGCCATACTTTACAAATAAGAAAACATTTCACTTACCGTCATTCAGTGCTTTGTGACAAGTTTTTATTAAACAACTTAACTGTTTGTTCATTTCAAAAACCTGAATTTTTCAAAGATCAAAGATATTATTAGTATAAACTAATTCTAAAAAAGTAGATCTCGATTCATAGCAGTTTGCTAATCGTACGAGAATTCAGAATTTTTAATTTACAGTTTTGCTATAGGCCACCGTTTTAGAGTCTCGTGATTAGACGTAGCAGTCAATGTTAACCACACTTATATTCATTACATTTCTAATTTTCAGTGAATTTAATCGTATTTATTGTGTACTTCGATGCACAGTTAACTTTTAAGTTATTTAGACTTTTTTGCTTGTTTTAACAATAGAAATTAGTATTCGAATGTTTTAAAATACTCCCACCTTATGCTAAATTATCTTCCCAATAATTTTGGTTCTAAATAATTTCTTTTATAATCAAAAGTTTTCATGACATTACAGAAAAACAAAAAAAAGCCAAAAAAATAAAAAAATTTTGTGGACGTAAGAATATTAGAATTTAATCTAATTTATCGATGAGTAAGTGTTAAATGAGAATAATTGAAATTATCAACATTTCCCATCCAACACACGATTGCTAAGGCAACTCAAATTTTTCAGTGAAAACTACAGTTTGTAGAAACATTGTAATACATAAAAATTGAAAAAGAGTGCCACCTCGACCAGGACTTGAACCTAAAACTCTTTTCTTGCCGGGAACGTGCGTTACCAATTCCGCCATCGAGGTCTCAGCAACTCCTCTTATTTGTTATACTTTATGTACCGGCAAGAAAAGAGTTCCAGGTTCTAGTCCTGGTCAAGGTGGTATTTTTTTTCATTCGCTACGTATGACATTGTTTCTACGAACTGTAGCATTCACTGAAAAATTCGAGTTGCCTTGGCAATCATATGTTGGATGGGAAATGTCAATAAATTCAACTACTCGCATTTAATACTTACCCATCAGTAAATTAAGGTAAATTCTAATACTCTTACATACTATATGAGCAAGGCTTCGGACTAAAAAAATCGCTGAAAAAGTATAAAGTGTAGCAATTGAGAAAAGCAGTCGCCCAGACCTCGATGGCGAAATTGGTAACACACTTTCCCGGCAAGAAAAGAGTTCCAAGTTCAAGTCCTGGTCGAGGTGGCACTTTTTTCAATTGCTACATAAGACAATGTTTCTACGAACTGTAGTTTTGACTGAAAAATTCGAGTTGCCCTGGCAATCGTGTGTTGGATGGGAAATGTCGATAAATCCAATTACTCGCATTTAAAAAGATTTTGTACTTAGAAACTTAAAATGCGTATCTTGGTTTATACAGGGACTGTCAGGTATCGTTCCTTATATTACTTTTCAACTTTAAGCTCAAACACGCTTTTTTGGGATAAACCACCATTTTCAAAACCTCTGGCACTCTAACTATTGTTGGTTTATTCGGTTAAGTTTTTTGTTTGATTCTCTTAGCCATAAGACTTATTTTTAACTTTAACTTATAATGTTACTAATAATAGAAAAAGAATTCTTTTAATGTTTTCTTAAGTTTCACAGGTTATGTACCTCTTATTTTTAACAAAAATTGAAACAAAATTTTACTATCTCGAGCACTATTTTAATTACTATATATTTTATGATTGATTTCATTTAATTTCAGTGTAAAAATATGAGACAATAGTATTTTGAGTATAATTTGTCAACAAATTTTAAAAACAACATTGTGGTGTTGCTATAAAGCGCTGGTGTTTTAAAACTAGTAATAAGGTTATCAATGACATTATCTGACGTATTTGAGAGTACCCATAAAAATAACTTATGATAAAACTACAAGTTTGGGTTAGTTTGATGTGTTGAGTTCATATTTTGTAAGAAGTTTCTAGAGCCTTTATGCACTGGCAATGAAAAGTGTCCTTTCTTATGAATATGTAGCCTTGAAAACTTCAAAAATAAATTAAAACGGTGAAGTTTTTTTGTGCAACATACGTTTTGTATGACACTTGTAGTATTCAACTGTTTCGTACTCAGACTTTAACAAAATTATTACTGACTTTTGCCCTAACATTTTCATATACTATCGACTTAGCAAAGCACTAGTGTATTTAGTGTTAGGTTTTCATGAAGTACTAGTCATAAGTTCATATTACTTAGTTTGATTTTGTTAAAAAACAAGTACTAAGCCGTGTTATACTATAAGTGTCTCACAAAATGTATGTTGCACAATCATTGTTTCTTTTGATTAAAAATGACATTATATATCGCTTATAACAGGAAGAACTAGATATAAACGCAGTCTGTACAACATAGCTACGGTGGTCTACAATGGTTCCTCTAAATTTCTACTCCTAGCAGCTCATAAAAAATGTTTTTATCAAATGAAGGGGTGCTGAGGATAATTTGTACATATGGTTTATAAATTCACCTAACAAACTGAATTAAAAAAAAAAATTCAGTTTCAGAATAAGTATCTACGATGCTCGTTTCTTTGTTTTCCTTTTATTTCACTACTTTGTCATATAATTATTAACAACGTCTTCTTTACGCTTATTACATCAATTAAATTACTCTTTTCAACAAAATTTTTCTAGATTAAATACTTGGTAATATATGCATTAAAAATCCCGAGCTTGCCATTTATTTAACTAACTTTTAGTATCATTTTTCTTTATATATTGATGAAAACCAAACATTTTAAATTACAGTTGTTTAATAACTAGGTAATTCTTACAATAAAAAATGATATGTATAACGAAAATCGTTAAAGCGATGGACAAATTACTTAAACAATTGTTTTTACATGCGATTCATTAAGAGTAGCTGTTATATTTAACGATAAATTGAACAGTAAATCAGTAAATTTCTTGATTATATCTTTGACTAATGGCATACGGTTGAGGGAGTATCCCCTCTACAAAAAATAATGTAAAGATATTTATAATATTCGATATATAGATAAATTATTACATTAAAAAGTTTCAGTTAAAATTTTAAATCCCTCCAAAGCTGCAAATCCAAGATATCAATGAAAATATTCTACTCCGTTCACCATGGCATCTAATGTAAATCTGAAGTTTTTGTCTTTTTAATTATTGATATCTGAATAAATAACCTCAAGATTGGCATGAGATTTTTCTAGTGAGTAAAAAAATATTTAAAGAATCGATATATTTTTTGTTAAGTGGATTCAGAGGATATGCTCTTAGTAATGAACAAATCAATAAAAGAAATATTGTGATTGCTGGAGCCGAAACGCCAGTCGTGACAACGTTGCACTATATATATACTAGTGGGGCTGACGCCCGTCCCTGCGCGCTCCACGCGCCTACCCCCACTCACAGATCGAGTAGACAAAATAAAAACATTACTCGTGTAATTATCAATGCATGCTGAGAATGAGCTCACAACAGCAGAATACGCGAGTCACAAAGGAGTTGATAAAACAGATGATAACATAAATATTAATTTTCCAATAAAATTTTTAAATAATATCAGACAAAGTCTTCCACCACACTAATCGAAATAAAAAATATATGCTATAGTAATGTTAATTAGAAATTTGAGTATATCAGACGGTCTTTGTGATGGCACAAGATTAAAAGTAGCAAAATTCTTCAAGTATAATATAGAAGCAGAAATAATAACGGGTGAAAAAAAAGGAAGCAAAGTTTAAATTACTCAAATAACATTGAATACTAGCACCTTATCATTATTACCTTTTATCACATATAGAAAACAGTTTTCCTTTATATTAGCATTTTCTATGAGTATCAACAAATCACAAGGACAGAGATTTGATTCCTTAGGATTGTATATTAGGAAACCTTTATTCTTTTACGGATAATTATACGTTGCTTTAACAGTCTGTAGGAATCAAAAAATAATTTTTACCTAAATTGAATCCGAGAATAAATCAAAAATTGAAAATATTGTTAAGCATGAAATTTTTCAGTAATTCAAAAATATGTAACTTCAAAGATCGTCACATTAAAACAGACATATGTTAATTCATAAAAACCATGAAGAAAAGTATGTGAAAAACGTGGAAAGGGTATTAAAAAAACACATGGGTTAAAAGGACACATAAAATGTCACAACATTAAATTTACAGAATGAATTATTGTTTTAAAAATTTGATTGTGTTTGTCTATTTAATTATACCTGCTCCTGAATTCTGTCTTTTTGTAAATAAAGTCCTTAGTTAATCAAGAATTTTATATTTGGGTAAAGTACACATGGACCAGAAAGAGATTTGAAGTGTAAAAGTTCAATTAAGTTAAACAAATAATGGTACTTCAGAGACATATAGTCAGTAAGGGTGAGAGAATAGACAGAGGAGGACCTATAATGAGTGACTTGAAAAACTCTAAAAACGAGGTATGACTTGGGTACTAAATTACATATATTTTTCAACATTTTAGATGGTGAAATGTTCTATAAATAAGTATTTTTTTGGGGGGGAGGTGAAAGGGAAGCTGAGGAGGAGCGGGGAGGAGTGGTGAGGGGAGGTTACTAAAATATAATTCGATCAAAAATGACGTAAAAACAAGCAAATAACTATGTGAATCGAGGGGGAGCCGAGGGGAAGCGGGGGGAGCAGCAGGGGGCTGAGACTCACTTTTGTCAATACAACTGTATAATATAGGGATATATACATTTGTATGTGTGTGTATGTGTGTGTATACATGAGTAGCACTGTAGGACACCTTTCCTCCATCCCTCTCTCTGTCGTCTGTCAATGTTTATAATTGTTTATTGAGTTTATCGTAATCTATTTTACATCATTACTAGTCTTATTAAGTTTATCTCACGAAGTTATTATAGGCTTAAGAATAATTATTGTATGTACTTGATAGTTACTATTTTGTAAAGTATTCTTTTGATTTTTTACAAGTGATTTAGTGCTGATTTGTACACACACTTATATATTATTTATTTTATTTCATTCTTTAAAATCAAAAATTTTTTTTTACATCTCATTAAGTTTGATTAAATGATTTCTTAAAGATGAATTGTTTATATTTCTTATTCTATGTTTATTTTCGTAATTTGTTTAAAAGTTATGTACATGTATACCTTAAATAAATCATAGACATTAGTTTATTGTAAAACATAGTCCATAGTTTTATTCGTAATCCAAAAAATTAATTTACTCAAACATTTAATAATAATCGTTAAATATCCACTATCATATCATGTGCCATTTCCAATTTTCTTTGTCTATTGCAGACCTTTACACCTAAATGACAACTTTATTTTTCGGGATTCGACTAATAATAAAAATGGTGTAGCAGTTTCATTCGATATGGGTTGGTTTACCAGAGGTACAGGAAGGACCTCCGACAGTTTGTCTGGATCAGCAGTTTTGATGGGTTGCATTTCAAAAAAAATCTTATCGTACATAACTCTAAATAGAAAATGCAAAACTTGTAATAGTGGCCATAAAGAAAATCATCACGATTGCAGAGTCAATTTTACAGGATCAGCTAAAGCTATGGAATCATATGCTGCTGTTGAACTTACCACCAACAACAGCATTTAAAAAAAATGTAACCTTGATGACAAATTTTTAATAGCTGACAATGATAGCAGCTTAATTTGTGCTGTCAGAAATGCTTGCGATTTTGAGGTAGTTAAACACTCTGATAAAAACCATACAAGTGAGGACGTGACAAACGCGCTTTATAAAATTATTGGCAAGCACGAAGAGCTCCAATCATCACACGTAAAATTTTTACACAAGTGCTTCACTTATGCTGTTTTTGGAAACACAGGTACCAGTCCAGAAATGGCCTCTGCAATTAAAAATATCCCAAACCATTGCTTTAATACCTATGATAAATGCGGATGATGGTGTCAATTTACAAAAAATCCTGATTCTTACATGCATTCTGTGATAGGCAATGGCTTTAGAAATCAGAACGTGTTCAACGACTTAAAAAACATTTTTGTTCACTTGCTTAAAATACAAGTTTGTTTGCTGATGGAACGTCAAGTAATGGTAATGAAAGTTTGAATGCCATGATTGTTAGTAAAGCCCCGAAAAATAGAGTTTACGGTATGTCTTCAGCAGGAGGTGTAAGAGTAGTTTGCGCTGTTGGCAAAAAAAATTTGGGAAAAAATTACTTGTTCGATGTGCCAAAAAAAATTGTTACTTTCTCCAGGCAAATACACCAAATAACATTGTATGAAAACTGATAATTTTGCCAAAAAAAGGTACATACAATCTTCGACAATTAAATTAAAAAAAAATTTTGTTATTTTTTTAACGTAAAAAAGAAGATTAAAAGCATCAAAAAGAGTCGTCAGAAGGTATAATGTATAAATCTGATTTACATCTATTGGCAGAAGAAAATAAACTTGAAATAGCTACAATCAGTGACACTCTTCAACCTTTCGTAATATTTTTTTATTTAGAAACAGTAGGGTTCGGAAAACAAAAAGAAATTATTCAGATTGAAGCTAAGTGCCAGAGTCATGAATTTTCTGTTTACATTACCTCTAGTCAACTAACTGGTGAAGGAGCTTGTTCAACAAACGGCTTGAGGCTTTTTAATGGAAGAATAAAAATCTACCGCAAACTTGTTGAATATCTGAGATTGTTTAATGCTATGATTTCATTTTACTTTTCATGTTTATTTAAAAGAAAGTGCATCTTAATGGCCCACAATTTTACATTTGATAGATTAAAATTCATATTAGCTGTAAAAAAAACTTTCATGGAAGAATTCTTCCAGTCCATAATTTTGGGATTTGCAGATAGTTTACCTTTGATAAAAAAAGTAACTTAGAAGACAGGTAAAGGCGGAAATATGCTTGAAACTTTTGCAAAAAACTTGAAATTGCATGCTAGTCAATCACACAATGCTTTGAAAGATTTAGTTCTATTAGAAAATATTCTACTTAAATTAAAAATAACGGATGATAAGTTTTTGGAGACCCTTGTAACTTGGGCTAATATTTATGATCAAGAAAATTTAGAAAAAATGTTGCTCGAGACTTTGAAAAAATTTAGTGCTTTAAACGAGTGCATCTCTCTTGAGACACGAAAAAAAAAATCATTGTCGCTGGCATTACCTACACTGACATTGTGGATGCATATTTAGAAAATAATTAAGAAGGAATAATGAGACTATTAGGTACAAATAAAACGAACAAAGTACGTGTAACAGATAGTATTAGAATCATTAACAAAATCAATAATTATTTTGAACTTCGCGTACGATTTCTTAGCTGTCATAAAGTATTATTTCATTATTAGGTATTTATTTATTTGTCATAAGTGTAGGATACATATTATTTATGTTACACACTAAGAATCTATTGTTACTTTAATGATTATAAATTTTGTGTTTGTGCAATAAATACTTTTTATAACACCAATACAGCTTAGCCTATTCTTTCTATTTTAATAAAGTGTTATTTCTGTAAATGAAAATTTATTGGATCAATATTACTATAACAAATACGAAATACAAAATATCATGCCTAATAGTGCGACGTTGTCACATCGTCAGAATGCCTTGTCGATACTACAGTTTTCTATAATGCATCAAATCAGTTAAAGGGGATACTCCCTTAAAAAAAATAAAGAATAATTTTAAGTTGTATTTGTCTGTTATCTCATTTTTCTTTTCGAGCTCTAAATTGCGTCGTCAAGTGTCGGTTTTATTAATTATAAGAAACGGCAGAAATAAGTGGCAACACCTTTTTTTTTAATAAGATGGTTATTTTTTAATCAATTTCTTTATTTAACTGGATACCTTAAAGGATCTTACCGTTAAGGTAAAAAATTTTAATTTCGTTTGGATAACTTAATATTTATTACGTATAGTTAATGTTTATCATAAAAATCAAACTCTTTTTAAGTTAATTCGTCTACGCAGACATTAAAAATGGTACGAGTAATAACTTTATAAGAATACTTAAAAAAATAATACAATTCATTGCTTGTAATTGATTTATTCACTAAAAAATTTAACACAATAAAATCAAGGACAAACTAAACTGATTTTACTCTTTATTGAGAGGAGCTCAGAGTGACTAAAAAAGGGAAAGAGGTATGGAATGATGAATGAGATATTCCAAAAACACCATATTAAATTGACAGATATTGATGTAGGCAGTAGTATTAATCTCTCCTCTAAGAAGCTGCAAGCAGCTAGCTTGTACAGACGTTTGTCTTTTAAAGGGCCTGAAAGTAGAACTTAAGCAATAGCAAAATATATATTTTGTGGTACATACATAAAATATATTTTCTTCCCATTGAAGCGTTCGGGGATGTGGACGTTAGAACAATTGGCTTGTTTGTTAATCCTGAATAAAAAGTTATTTAATAGACGTACGATAGCTCTGCCTTTATAGATTTTGCATTTACCTTAATAGGGACGCATGGGTATTCTGGAAATGATGCAGCTACAGCTATTGCTCCAGCTTCGTTAGTAAATTGAGATAATCCTATGAAAAATTCTTTGCCTGAAAAAATTTTTATACACATTATTACTATAGGATGTTTTTTCGAATAAATTGATCTATTACCGGTAAATAGAATATCTCCACAGTCTAAGCAAGCGTTTTTGTCTGCTATTTCGATCAATGGTATTTCCAATTCCTTTTTCAGAACCGCTTTTATGGTATCGATCTAAAGAATAATACATAATAATGTTAAAATTGTTGTGGATTCTAATGACATCAATACGATAAAATATGCATTATATGGTCCTCACATGTTCATTATTAAAGCAGTAAAGAAGGCAAAGTAGTTTCTAGAAGAAGTGCTAAATGGTAGATTTATGTAATTTGGTACACATTTTTATGAGAAAAACTACATGGAAAGACAAACGTAGTGAACATCAAGATTTACCACGTAGTTTTAAGCCTTAACTAATCGTATAGTGATTGAAAACTATGAAGTTTTCTGCTACTACATGTTTTTTCACTAAGAAACCTATTAGTTTTCACAAACATAACTTCTTTTTTCCACATTCTATTAAAAAGGAACGTTGTATTGTACTGTAACATACTATCTTCCTAAGTAGTATTTAGAATATTTTTTTTTGATTTATGTATTCCAACTCAAGGTGAGCTTCTCATGAGACAAAAGTATGAGGTCAGCATCTACTGGCTACTTTTTCAGATTATCAACTGATTATACAAACATTTTTTACGTACATAAATATGGGATCGAAATTAACAGATACATAATAAAACTCCAACTAGCTGATTGGAACCTCATATCTTAGAGGCAAAAAGTGATGGTCTGATTGATGGAGAAGTTCTTCCTGTCGTTCAAATAAAAAATTACTATATTTGAAATACCATAGATAATGTAATAATTTTCAATGAAAAATTGTTTTTTATACAAACAGTTAAATTTGTTTTCTATTCAAATTTAAACTTTCTATGGACTTTCGTAAACGTCTATTTTTAACGTGTTCGATTTCAACAGTACTTCTCACTCGACGGCCGAAAGTGATGTAAGGGCGGAAAGTACGCTCAAAGCCGGAGAGGCCTCCGCTCGACTCACGTATTCTATTTTCCTCTTTAAGGGCGCAAAGTGAGATCGTATTTTGTCTGGTTAATGATTAATTTAATAAAAGTGTAACTACAGGATTAGAAATGTAAAAATATTTAACGTATATTTTATGTACAGTAATGTATTTTTCATTACTCATTTAAAATTGATTGTGATTTCTTTTTTACAAAATAATAAAAGTCTAAGAAAGTAGTCGGTAAGATAAAGAATTTTTTGAAATAAGTAAGATTCATTCTTAATAAACAAAGGGTCACATCAAAGATTGTGTGGGGTCCAGCGGGCAAGGTGGCGGGGGACCAGGAGGTCAAGCCCCGGTAGGGGTAGGGGGGTAAAGCCCCTTTCTTCAAAAAACTAAATGATCGTTCAAAAAAAAAAAATTTATAACCGTTTCCCGAACAAAAAAAATAAACTTGATGGAATGAGAGTATCAGTATCTAAAATAACCACAAGAGGGCACCACTGTCTTTGGCTTTGTTCTCTTCTAGCTATGAGATATGACTATATAAAATTTTAGTTATTTTCTAAATGTATGGTTAAGTTTTTATAGTTATACGCGGAAGTTGGAAAAAATAATCTGGGGCAGCCAATTTTTTGAAACTTAGAGTGCGTTACCACCCTTGAAAGTTGGATGCCTGATCTAATGCCGTAGATACTCTCTCATTAACATATTTAATTTTTTTGTAAAGAATTTTATACAAAATATGTAACAGAATTTCCTACAATAATCAGGTCTTGTTTTAAAGATTTACAAAGAAAGACATTTGAAAGATGTTGCATATTACATATCTGTAATGTGCGGCGCCAATTACAAAATTTATTTTTCTTTTTTGCAAGCAAAAATGTACTTTCCACTCTAGGGCTGGAATGTTCTTTCTGCCCTGGCGGGAGGTTCCACTTTGCGCCCATGAAAAAGGCACTGAAAGTACTTTTGGCCCTTACTTTCCACCTAAAAGGAGAAAAGAATTTTATTTTTACTCTCTACTGGAAGTATAAATAAACAATTAATAACATGTAAATAACATTACAGCTGATGACCCACATTAATTTTTTTCAAATTTTTTTTTATATTGTACAACTATTCTGACGAGTGGTGCGTATAATGGTTTCTGCATTTTTGTGTTACTTTGCATATGTATGCTATTGTAATTAGCATATTAAAAAGTTGCCTCAGATTTTATTGTGATATTTTTCACTTACTCAGCAATGAAGACATCTTATGTTATGGCTTCCAAACTATTGGACTACAGTTGAAAAAACGCACGTAAGAAATTAGTTTTCCAGATATGAAAGCCAAGTAAGTTAAGACTGAGTCTTAAATTCGTGAAAATGTGTTATCAAGCCCCAGAACTACAAAAATTGCAGTCTGAACTATTGTGCTACCATGGCTACTTCAGTAATTTTGGAGTAATCTCACAGTTTAGATATTGTAAGTTGGAAAGCAAGGAACGAATCTCTTTATTAACTTTGTTCATAAAATGTTGAATGAATGTTGTGACACTTTAGTTTGCAATTTTCTTAGTTCAAAATAAGCATGTTAAGAAGTTTTGATTCTAGCTCCTAAAGATTTCTAATTAAAAATTCTATAATTTTCTAATTTATTTCTTTCGAGACAGAAAAAAATTTTTTATAAATGAATTAAAGAGGGCATAGATCTAAGACGGATTTGTTCACAGAAAAATTATTTATAGTAGTTAATCAAAGGAACTGAAATAAGTAATTTCCTTACGTGATTATTTAAAAATTTAGTTCTGTTAACAGAAAATAAAAATATTTCTTATGGCCATTGTCTGGAGGATTAGTACTAGTTGGAGGCACTCACGTTCTTATAAAAAATAGACGATTATTATGAAAGGCTTTACCCTCATCCCTAAATATCAAAAACTATTGAAAATAAATTCATTTAGTCCTCAGGTATATGTGATGAATTCATATAAATTCCAACTGAATATGAACAGAATACAAATTCGTTATGAATTCGTAAACTCAAGAACACTGAAAAAACAATTTTTCAATGTATATTAACGCATTTATTTAAATTTAATTTCTTTAAACTGACAAAATAATTTTTTGTTTTATTTTCTGATTATGAGTAGTAACTAAATAAATAATTTGTAAGATAGTACATTTTATGGCACAAATAAGAATTGGAATGGAATAAATTTAAACTTAAAACAAAAAAAAGTTTATTCAGAACAAAGCTTTAAATTGTTTCAATTATTTAAATATTTATTAAAAGACAATACCACTTATTTTCAAAGTTCCTAATAAACATTTATCCGTTCAAATAAGAGTGGAATTAAACTAATATGATATGTATTTAAATGAATCTCAACAAATGCATTTTTCAATTCAAATCAACTATTTTTAAGAATACAAACAAAAAAATTATTTACTTCGGTTCAATAAGTACTGATAGTTAAATAAATAATGTATTATTTTCCTGATAAGAATTCAAGACAACTTATTTTTTGTTTTCAATATGTTTTTAGAGAAGTTTTTCATCTAATTTTCGATATTCTGAATACGCACAACTTCTAATTTAAGTAAGTTCTTATTAAAACGAATAAAATATTGATTTTGCTTATCTGAATATATATTTGTTAAATTAAGAAAAACTATTTTTAAAAATACAAACAAAGAAATCATTCACTTCAATTAAATAAGCACTGATGTTAAGAGTATATGGATAATAAATATATCAAAATAAACGTTTTTTTTTATTTTGACAAATACATGGCAGCTTATTTCTTCTGTTATGTGGGGAAGAGGTTTGTAAGGAGGTGAATCGCGAGAATGATCAATACTTATTTTCTTAATGACCTTCATTCAAGATACCACGTTTATTAGGCAAAGTCACGCATGTGTTCCCGTTCAAGGCTCGTCCTGTCCTCCCGTTATTATCATCCAGTGTCTTAATTTGATAACGCTCAAGTGCCTTGATAACGCCCGAATCCCTTTATAACGCCCGACTACCGCAATTTAAGGCTCACTGGGCGTTAAATTACCTTGTTCGCCACCCACTGGAGCCCTTTTGCTAACGTAACCTCGCTGTTACCAGGGGAAGTCAGTATGATTTGCCTTGTATATCGTACGTAACGCGTCTGAAGCCGTGACGTCTTCACCCTCGACAACGCTGACTTTAACTTGTCCAGTGTTGAGCCAGTAGACTTCTTTGCAATTGTGCGTGAGTGTACTATACTGAATTCTGTTATCTGTATTGTTTATGTAGTTTAGTATTTCACACTCATCCTTCCATTGAATTGTAGAGAACTTTTGTTCTTTTTGCATTAATATTTTTGCTATCATTGTGTGTTAAGTGTACAACAATATTGATTGTGCATGCGCTTTGCCTTATATTACAATTATATATAAAATTACCGCGAATTGGGTATCTGCTTAAGCCTACTTTACTTTAAGTGTTGTTTTACATACAAAATAACTATAAATTACGTTATTTTACATAAAGTTTATATTTTATAATTTCACTTATCATTTGTTTATTTTACAATAAAAATGTCCGTACAAATTTCTTACTATCAGTATTAAAGAGAAAAGAAAATTCTTCTTGTCTTTGTCCTACGGACTGCGCCCCCCGATACAGTCGAGCGACTCCCGGCGCTCACTCTCATCTGCTCATAATTATTATTATTGTTATTATCATTCTTATAGTTATTTTTATTACTATTATAGCTACAATTACCATGTAATCTGATCAACGATAGATTTTTTCTAATACAATTAACCTTAACATAACTTTTCGATATTATATATTTTGAAGGGAAAAAAAATCCTTTCGTAGTCTCGTTCTACGGACTGCGCTCCTCAATACAGTCGAGCGACTCTCGGAGCTTATACTCATTTTTTCGTGAATATTAATCATGTGTTACAGCCAACGGCAACTCTATTACTTGTCTGGAGGGTTTCAGTCACCTCTCTGCTTGGAGTTGTACTATTGGCGCGGTCTGAACTACTGCCAAGTCTCGCGTTTCTTCTGGAGTTTTTTATTTTCCTGTAATCATTCTATAACATATTAATAGTAGGGCCCCCTACAGAGAAGGCACTCATGTATAAGAAAAAGAAATCCCATTCCCACGATTATTGATCCTCAACATATTAAACTGTTAGTTATCTGTTGCAAACCCTGGTTCCTGCCTATGGGCACGCGTTTTAGTCCCTGTGCTAAGAACCTGTTCTAATACTATTCATACTCTATCGACAGCTATCTATTTAAGTGTATTACCGTATGTACCGTACCCTTCTTTGATCTTTCCCCATTTTTGAGTTCAGCGTTGAGCTGCGACTGTGGCTCCCTCCTTACATATAAAGAATATATACTAATGATCGTATTTTTTAGTTACCTTGCTTCCCCGTTTTTGTATAATTATTATAGTTTATTTTAGGATTTTTGTCAATGTGAGTAATTTGTGCTTGTTTGAAAATTCTGTGTCGTAACGTATCATATTCATATCGTTTCATTACGTTATCCCTTATTTCGCATCGGCATTACGTGCACATGTGGGTCGTTTATTGAGTTTGTGAATAGTCGGTTATAATATAGTGCACTCAATCTTGCCTGCGGGATTATATTACATATTCAAGAACACGATAGAGTCAGATAATTGAACGATCGGTTGCCTTACATTTTCCTTATGTTTTTGGTCGAGACAAGCTTGGAGGTATGGATAAAAAAAATATTTCATGGCAGTGTATTCCGCATTCAAGGTTTGACCTGTGTCGTACATTTTTCTAGTAATTTTTATCCTTAAACTTTCTAATACTATGCTTTCCTACTACTTCTCCTCTCTCTTCACTTATGGGGTCAGATTAAGGGAAGAGATTATATGGGTATTTTTTGTTTACTTCTACTCTCGACACCGTGGACGCATTAGCTGATTGATTTCCTTCGCTGCTTTTTCTCTGTTTTTTCCCTTACAACAACAAAGCTTCTATTTTCCCTCGATGATGTCTGAAGAAAGTGTACTTTTTACGGTGTCCTCACGGCTGACTGAATTTTCGAAGCTGAATTTCGACACTGCTCGTGTGACAACGCGATTTCTTGCGCCAAGATAATCTCCGTATGTGGTCCTAATAGATGCAATTTCACAGGAGCAGCTCGCGTGCACTGTTACGCCATGTCGTTATGTAAGTGATAGCTTATGTGATTGCAAGCGCCTTTTTCTTTCAGTTAAGCATGCAGGTTGTTGTGGATTCGTATGCCCTCTCTTCAGTACAGACGCCCCTATCTGAACGAGGGTGGCCTGGTAACGTTGTTCTTCGATGGCGAATTCCTGAGGAAGCACTGCCACACACTGGGTTGGGTCGATTATTCCTCTTGATAGTCCATCGGTGATCGATGAACTGACATGGTTGGTGAAATTATCGATATCTCCTGATCAGAGCAACGTAAATTAACACTTTTTTTTGTATGGGGAAGCTCGTGATAATATCAAGATTGCACGTATCAACAACATTTTAGTAATAAACGTAGCTGTTTCATACATAGTATTACATCAGTTAGACTTTAAAAATGCATCAACAGCAGTGTGACAAAGAGGGCATGGTCCAAATCGGCAGCACGTCCAAACCAGCAAGCACTTCCACTGGTACTTAGCAAAAAAAACTATTTTCCGATACATTTCAAGGATACTTACGAAAAAGTTAGAAATACAAAAATTCAACCAGTGTTAGATCAACATCTTATTAAAAGAAGGCATTTTTAAAAATAGCTCTATCTAATTCAACAACTTCTTCAGAGCCATTTTTAATGAGAACTATTTTTTTGTTTATTAAACGGTTTGTAAAAATTTTGCATCGGATCATATTGAAAGATTGTATAATTGTTAAAAATCACAAGCCCTATATCTTATTAAATTCAAAGTCATAATGTTGATTAGAACGCCAGCTACAAACTACCGAAAAACAGGGCAAAATTGGCACTTTCTGGCAATATGCGAAAAAACGGCAACGCCAATTTAGGTCCTCCAGGGCTCATTTTGTTCACCTAAAAATTGCTTTATCTTTTTATGCAGAACGTTCCGAAGAACGTATTAAAAAACTTATTAAAAAAATTAACTTAAAAAAAGCTTGATAACCAAATAAAAACTTGATACAAAAAAATGAAGACAAAAATCTACTATTATTGAATTATATACATTTATATAATTTTAAAGTAAACGAAAAAACTAGAAAAGAAATTAACTAAATTTACTCATTAACAAGTTTACTAGACTGTTTAGCAGAGTATAGTCCTCTGCCGCCCTATCGGCTGCGTCTATGCGACGTCGCCGACTGATTTCTTAATTTTAATAAATAGGGAAACCGCGGTACAAATATAGGTAAAATTAGAAGTACGTTAAGAGATTAAATTCACTTTAACTAGAACTGATACACGAATTTACAAACAACTATCGGAACACTAAAAAATATGCTAATTTTCGCGTGGACTTCAAAACAAAATGATTAAATTCACTCGACCTTTAACACTAATTTGAACAACTCACTGAATTTAAACTATAACGGAGGAAAGGATGGCGTAGGGTTAAATAAAAGGAGACGCTATGTATGAGCCACAACGAAGATATATTTGTGACTCAAAGGAGGAAACTCCGAAGAGAAAACCCCCTGGAAGAACGACCAACCGATACAAAAGTGAAAAATATGAATAGAGGTATAAACAACTTCCTGGTGGAAACAAAAGTGTGTGGATATGCGTAAGTGTGAAGTATGTGTGAAGTATGTGTGAAGTGCGCGTCCGCACTGTTCTCGCTCTCGATCACCGTTACACGGTTCCGCTGACGCGGATTTTCGCCGTGTTTGCTCGCAGCACGTCGATTTGAGACAACGAACACTAATAGCAAGAAGAAAAAAGGATATAACGCGTGATGTTAAACACGTGTACCCGGTATGCAAACGATGTAGGAAACTCCCTCCGCACGATGAGACAAGGAAATCCGATAAAACCAGCTAGTATTCGAGATCGCAGTAAAAACTGTAGACCGCTCAGTACGAACTGTAACTTCGGAATGACCGCGCCCCCGCCGCATCTTCTTAATTTTCGCATCTCGGCCGTCGGCGGCTCCACCCCTCTCCCTTCGATTTACCTTAAGTCTCTCGGATGACGTCCACCAATTAGCGCGGTAGAATAAGACAACTATATTAGACAATGCCGACTAAACACGAACAAAAACGATCATGAAAACGAATCCTTTGCCGGGTGCTCGACGTGTTGCGATACGCATCCGTGCTGCGAGGCTTGCTTCTCCGCCACTCACGTGGTGGCCCGTACGTTTTTAGTTGTTTACGACTAAACATAGACTTAAAATTAAATGTAATACAGTCATAATAAAGAGAAAGAAAAAATGAATTGAATATCTTTGACGAATAAATTATAGTTAATGCTAACCGAAAAATGTTGTAAAATGTTACGGAATTAAAAATTTAGAATGCTGAAAAAATACCGTGCGACTAAATATATAAGAACCACGTGACCATGGCCCTTAGCGTGCTAGATTAAGAGCGTCTTACCGCTTCTCTTGTTATTGTCAGAATCTCGATTATTTTCTACGGCGATGGCTGTATAATAGGCCTGGCTTTCCCGCACGCGTGCGCGCTTCTGCTCATTAACTATGCGTGATCACGTCTCACAACGAATCTTTGTTCGTCAAAAAATTTTTAAAATTCGAATTTGATGTTCACACTAAATTTCTCGCTTGAACAAAAAACGCCACTAGCGTAGTATAAAAACGACACTGGCACACTTCTTACTAACTATAATTGTTTATCCACACAATGAACTTAGAGTATAGAAAATTCTTTATTATTACAGGAAAACGATATACAAGAACGTTAAATTACGTGGGGCAAGATACGCATTTCATGTTATTTTTCGAAAAATTAGAAATTGACTTTATAACACAGAAAAAACTAAAAGAGGGGGAAATAAATGAAAAAAAGGAAAAGTTTTAATTAATTTATATCTTAATAAGAACAAACAAATAAAAAGCTAAAAAGAAAAAAAAAGAATAAATCATTTATACTATCAAAAAATGGAAAACAAAAAGTAAATATCTAAAATAACGGCTGGTGGAAAAACATCGACTCTTGGACTTATCTTTTTTCGAAGAAGATGCACGTGGTGGTTGACAGTGAGGTCCTCCGTTGATTGTGCCAATGGCAATGGCCTCATTGAATTTTCTCCATCTACCAGACATTTTTCAACTCTTCATAGCTCTTGGGGCCATGTTATAACTTAATCCTCAGAAACACAACTAACAATTTAATAACGACACGCAAGAAAATCGAATGATTGAGAATACGTGAAATGGCAAAGAAGAGTTCAATCTCACAGGAAGCACCATGAAATGTAGCTAGAGTGTTGCTGCCCTGTTGACTGCGTCTGCGTAACAAAGTCAACTGATATTTTAAATATAAACTTTTGAAGTATCACGACACAAAAAAACTACTGAGTTGACAAACAATAAACAAAAACCTACAAAAAAAACTATTTTAATAAATTTGTGTGAACGGAGAATACGAATGATCAAGGTAAAATAAATAAAAAATACACTAATTATGAGCAACGAATAAAGATACATTTCGTGGCACAAGGGAAAAACTTTGAAGAGAAAAATCCAAGAGAAGAAAAAATAACGAATGATACAAACGAGTGAGGTTGAACAATAATTTTGAGATCAAATTTCCTGGAATTAAGAGTGTATACGTGTGTATGTGTGTAGATAACGTATACGTGCGCGTCCGTACGTGACCCGAAAAACTCCCGAATCGATAAACGTCGCACTGTCCGTGAAGCGGATTTTCGCCATGCTTTACTCACAACACGCCGAGCTCCTCGAAGATGATGTAGATGACGATAATGATTAGAAGCTTCGTATTCGTGAGCTTCTTTCAGCACGCTCCTAGCTAGTAGAGGGGTTGGCCCTTTCTAACGGACAAAGGACGAAGAGGAAGTCTGTCGAGAATAGGCACCAACGACACCGAGAACAGCAACGTGTCAGTATTTAGCCACCAGACCCAGAAGGAGCTTGCTTCTTTAGAAGAAAGTGGTGCTAAGCTCAGAGTAAAGCGACAGCAAGTGGCTAATAAAGTCCAATCAGCAACGAAAGATATTACAGAGACGCTACAATTAATCAACGATAAGTACGGCAACACAGCGAACACTGTTAAAAATGGGCTCAAAGCCGCGCTTAAACACCTTCAAGAGGCAGAGGTGCTAAGAAAAGGCTTTCTTCATAAAGAAAAAGTGTGTGCAAACGCTTGGAAGTTGTCATTCAAATCCCTGCAGTGGATGAAACAAAGGCGAGATAATTTCCAACGGCATGTACAGAAAAGAACCCTGAACACTGCCTTAAAGAAAATAGAACGAAGTAAAAGAAACAGGAGCCCATTGGACAGCCCTAAAAAATGCCAACAAACCATGCCTCCAAAGAAAAAGAAAACAGGCAGTGGCAAACAAGAAGAAATTCTCCTGAATGAAAAAACAAGCCAGAAGAAAAAAGTGGAAGTGACAACAACAGTAGTAGTGAAGATGGCCGAAGGGCAGACCTTTGCAAAGGTGCTGAGGATGATGAAGGCGAACTTTGACCCTGAGGTCAAAGAGGCTTTCGTTAGGACTTTTGGACTTAAGAGCCAGGAGCCAGAAGTATCTCTCTTGAAGCCAAATTCCAGAGGACAGAGGCTGGCGTTGATAAAGGTGGTCGGAGCAACTGCCAGACAAGTAGAAGAGGAAGGCAGGTTACGAGTTGGCTTCGTAAGCTGCCGAACACGAAGAAGAATTGAAGTAACAAGATGTTATAAATGCCTGGGATATGGACACGTCTCAGGCAACGGTAGAGAAAAAAACAGATCAAAGCTTTGCTTCTGGTGTGGAAGCTCAAACCACCAGAAGAAAGAGTGTCCAGGCCCAGAACGGTGCTTCCTTTGCCCAATGACGGACAACAAGCACGAAGCAGGCAGTAGAAGCTGCCCTTCATTCAAAAAAGCGCTAGAAGAGGCCAGGGGTAAGGCCCAAGCAGGACGAAAATAAGGCAAAAAGGTCTTGAGTTGAAAGGCAGGCTAATGTGGACCCACGCTGCGCTGGGTACTTTTTACCTATCAGCAAGGGAAAGCATCAAGCTTATAGTGGTGTGTGCTAGGTTAGCGGCCTACTATGGAGCGCTCGAAAGGGTGCTGGTCCTCAGGGACCCCGAGTCCTTGTCAGGACTCGAGAGCATGAGCACCTCTAGCAAATGGTGGCAAGTTAGCTCGTTAATACTGCGAGACGCGATGGTCTCTCTGGTGGCTCCACCCTGAAGTAATGCTAACGCGGTTCCGGGGTGGATCAAAAGCCACGCGGCATGGTGGGGTTTTTAGTGAGTATGGATGGTCTAATAACAAAAATCCACCGAGTCCCACACTACCGCTGTCTGGCGGTGTGCCTTAATGCATTTCCCCTCCCTCCACAAAAAAAAAAAAAAAAAAAAAAAAAAAAAAAAAAAAAAAAAAAAAAAAAAAAAAAAAAAAAAAAAAACTACTACTACAGTTTACTTTTTCTAAAATTAACAAAAAATACATTATATAAAAAATTATTGTTGTTGTTGAGTTGTTATAACGACCATGTAGTAAAACATAATTCTAATAAAAAAATGATTCCTTCTTCAAAAGTCTTTACTCCGCCATTAACACGTTTAATTAACTTTAATATTTTTATTGTAGGACACGAAATTTCGATACACATTAACAATAATATAATATTAATCTAACAACAAGTTTTGTACTTGCCACTCTGTATCACATGGTCTTAGTATATCTTTGAGATCAGCATCAGTATCAGCACCATCTAACGGGGCTCGTACTTCCGGATAGCTGATCATAAACACTTCTAGCTATACTTGACAATGTGAGATATGAGTGTGTATACTAACACAAGCAGCTTCTCTATGGTGTAGCATTAGCTTCACACGCGCGCGAGCACACATACACACCTCAGAGCAGTAAAAAGTTTGTAGCAACACGAACGTTTAGCATGCAAGAGGACTTTGAGAAATAACATATGCTTTTTTAAGAGCTACTACGCTATGCAAAAAAAGAGATTCGTTGTCTCTATATTTTGTATCAGAATTCACCTTGCCTCTCTACCACTGCTTTACTTTGTTAGACAATAATTTTTTCTTTATTAATTCTCTCCAAGGACTTTTTAATTCCCAGTCAGATATTTATAGATACAATTACACCTATAAATTATAGCTACAATAATAGCGCACCGAGCATTATCATCAAAACAACATATTTCTTAATCATAAATCACACTCTGCATGAATTATTAAAAAAAAATTTAAGCTTTTACCCGATGGTGTCTTCTCTAAAATTATTGTGTATGAGAATTCTATACCAATGACAGATATTCGGACCGTGCAACAGTTTCAAAGCACGCCACCACTGGCGATAGCTAGAGTCACTGAAATGAAGATAATATACGAAAACATACAAAACTGATTTTCAATTGAGTTTTAATATTTATTGTTGTTACTGTTTGGAGTTATTATGTTAGATAAGTAAAAATATTGCGTCTTTGGGCCACACTTTGCGCTTTTGTTATCACTTTAGGCCCACGGGTGGAAAAATTTTTTGCATCCTCCGGTCCCAAAGTGATTTACTGAGTGCAAAAATTGCCTTTTGCGCCCTCAGTAAGAAAAACATATACGCAACTTGGGCACCAACATACCACAACCATGCCCTTCGGACGCTCATGTTTGTACTTTGTGCCCTAGTGACATAATGTACCATTAAATGGTTCCTGTTGTAGCAGTTTATAAAGATAAAACTGTTCTTGAACACTGATGTACCACAGATATTTTTCCATTGTATTAGCAATATACGTTTATACCAAGTTTACTGAAGAAACATAATTGTTATAAAAATATTTCACAGCAAATCACGTATCATAACTGCAGTGCAATATTATTTTTAATATTAATGATAAATTCTATGGAAACTGATCTGCTTTAGCAAACATATTATTCATTCACTTTATTCTTCAATACGAACTATGAATTCCATTTATAGAAAGCTTATCTACTTTAGCTAACTTATTACTTCACTTTTTTTAACAATGCAAATCTACGGATTATATAAGAATTTATCTACTTTAGCCATCTTATTTAAATCAAACAGTAAATTCTATAGGCACGTATTGGCTAAGAGCCAATGAATTATTTCATTGTAGCTTTTTATATGAACAATAAAGAAATTTTGCATGAATTTTTTAGCTTTAACAAATGATTCATTTTATGAAAAAAATTAATAAACATGATTGTAGTAAAATTTTATTAAACTAAGTTCAAATATATTCAACTTCCTGGAGCGGACCACCTGAACAGTGCCCCCATCAAGTAGAGAGACCATAGAGGTATAAGAATAGAGGAGAAAAGGAGGCGTGAAATGCGACAGCAGAATTCGCTACGTAACGGGGCATCTGTCTTTATCTGGCAGTTATGTTATTGGTCGAGTCATACATGAGATTGAATCAACTGTAGGATTCAGGACGAAGAAGTAGCCAATAACGTGGCTTTGGCAACAAAGACAGATGCCCCGTTACACTTAGTTATGCTGTCGCTGCCGCTAATGGGCTAGTATAGCGCTTTTCCCCTCTATTCTTATACCTCTATGAGAGAGACACGTGGACACCGAGTTGAGTGTCTGAAGGTGAAAATACCTTAAACTCCCTAGAGTACACCACCTGGTCACCGTCTCCAGTAAGTAAAGATACCTGGAAATTCAGTTATTAAATAAATACCTTCACTCATGAAAGTATTTTAAGAGAGAATAAACACAGCAAAACGTACAATATCATTATACATCTTGAAACTACTTTATGTAAGAATTTAGTGTTATTCATGTTCAAGTTTTTTTAGCTTAATTAATTCGGCATCATCTTAAGAAATATGTAGACCGAGTTCAAATCTTTGATATGACAAATTCTTTTCATAATAACAGTCATAATTAATAATTAGTAACTGGTGGATTTTTCATAATTCACCACAATTCGAACTACTCTAGTTAATATTCTAACGTCAATAAAAAGATTTAATATTTAATATTTTGTTTGTATTCAATTTTTTCTGACTTTAATACATTTTTTTGGATATTATTCGAGTCAGGTATCCAAAAAATTGAGTAAACATTAATACAGAAATTTGAATACGGATAGATAATGCAAACAAAAAAAAACAATATAAGTCTATGTCGATTTTTCAGTTAAGTTTCTCCTATAAAAAACAAATAAATATGTATAATTTATCTGCAACCAATATTTTGTTTCTGCACAACGTTATAAATACCAATAAAAATAAATAAAGAAGTTATACAGAACACTACAGAAGATCTCATACACATAAGACTTAACTGAAATTTTATGAGGGAATACAGGCGCGAATACCAACTACGATCAAATAAAATAATTTTTTTTATTTGTTTATATTTGACTGCAACACTAGAGAACTTTTTACGTTACATCTTAAACCGAGTATACCGATTATGTTTGAGTTTTAAGATTGTATATTTGTTGTAGAGTTTCAGCTTATAAGAAAGTTTCTTAAGTAAACGTAAAAAATGGATACTTTTATGAGGTTCATCCACCAATTCATAGCCCTACCTACAACCAAGGATTCTGGTATGACAAATATTACCCGTTTCAACTTTGACTATATACCCTGGAGTGTTTTTAATAAGTGTAGGTGAACGATTTATAAAGTGTGTACTTTTCTTTAATTTCTTTAATGAAAATAAAACTCCATACACTTGGTCCGTGGAATACAACTGGTGAGATCATAGTATTAAAAAGCTTAATACTCATATCCTAGATAGTGTTTTTTTCTGTCAAGCGTATTCGACATATTGCACCCATAGCAATTCCTCTTTGGATGTAATAAATAGTACAGCAATTAGCAGTGCAAAACACAAATCTGAAAAATATTTGACTATTATGCAAAAAAATAGTCAGTCTACTAAAATACGACTGGCTTTCTAAGCTATGCCTGAAGACAGGCTTTACAACCATTTTAGATGCCCTTAAGAAATTTACCATTAAGGAAATAAAAAAATACTAAAAAAAAAAAAAAATAACAAAAAAACTAAGAATGAGGAGAAGAGATGCGTACATTTACCTATTATTATTCATAATAATTTATATAATCTTTCCCTTTTACACAGTCCCAAATAAATGTAATGAATTTGTAGGGCAATAACCACTTTAAACATTGTACTACAATTTGCTTTTTTTTTATATTTTTCAGATTTATTTGTGTTTAGCACTGCCAATTGCTGTGCTGTTTTTTTCATCGAAATTTTTTTTTTCCTTTAATATATATATATATATATATATATATATATATATATATATAGGTCACTTGCAAGTGACGCGTATCGGAGGCGAACTTGTCGTGCGAAAGAGCGAGATAACGAACACACTAATAAACGGGTTAGAGGGAGCAGAGGGAGCCCACTACTATAATGTCATTTTCAATATCTACAAACTCAATAGTGAGTGTGGCCCTCCCTCTTCTCCTTCTAGTTTCTGGTGCTCGGGCGCATTCGAGACGCCAAGTGCTTTTCACTTCCGAGCGGAGAGTCGAAGCGAGCGGACACTGTACCTGCACTGAGCACAACGGCTTTCTCCTCGGAGTCAACGGTTTGCTTTTCTTCGTCTCAACCAACAACGAGACGCCGTCTTGGGCTTCTTCCATCAAACTACACTGTTACGGTTTAGCTGTAAAGGGGGCTATTCCTCAACACCTTTCGTCAACACTTCTCGGTCTTTTGCACGACGCCTCATTTGGTAAGCCGTCGTTATAATTTTCTTCACGAATCAAATTCAATTTAATTATCGCGAGTTATACATTGTCATCGCTCCATGCATTTCTTCGCAAGTGATAACCTTGAACTACTCTTGTAAATATTTAGTTTTGGTTGACTCTTTAAATAAATCTTTATTGTTCAATACAAATTCAAGAGTTGCATTGTTGTTTATTTAACCAAGGTCGACGGGCTCTGGAAACTAGCCCTGTGAAAATTTATGATTTACGGCTCAATATAATTGCTGCACGAGTAACTCCATCTGCGCTCGGTAACGAGATCAACGTGAGCTGGTGGCCTCGTCGCAGCCCTTACAATTTTACAGCTTTCACTGCGCACAAAGGCTACCATGCCCTAGCATCAACAAGGCATCGGGGCATCATATATATATATGAAAAAAAACGATAATTTTAATGCGTTACTTTTATAACGCAAATTTGTATGTTAAGGATTATTGCCTATAGATTTTTACTAATAAGGTTGTAAATCTTGAGACGGGGAAGATTATTAGGTTATTGGCGTTAAAGCATTCCATTTACCAAGTTCCACTTTCTACTTTAACTCAAACTGCTTTAATATATGTTGTTAGTCAGTAAGTGACACAGTCGCTGCGGTCGCGGTAAAGAGTGATGGCGCTGCTCTAGAGTCAGCGAGAGACAGACGAAGAGTAAACTTCTAGTGCGAAGCGTGTAGAAAAAAAGAAGAGTTCATAACAAATTCAGAATTGGCCTTGAGCGAAGAAAGTGCTTCCTTGTTGTTTTTTTTTTTTTCTTCGTCTTGTGGTGTAAAATAGAAACTAAGTATTTGCTGCATGAGTATTGTGTGTGTGACGAGTTTAAGCGATTTGTGGAAAAAAGCAACTTGGGAAACCTGTTAAGGAGGTTCAGTCGTTTTTGTGGAAGTGTACTCACTCGCTGAAAAAAATTATTGTTATACTTTTACATGCTTAAAATACGTATAAATTTTTACCAGCCAAATATTCAAGAAAAAAATTTCCAAAATCGCCTTATCTAACATTGCTCTCATGCCTGAGAGCGATTATTCAGCCTTTGTTGCACAAATTTCAAGGGTAGAGATGTATTCATAATAAGGAAAAAATTCGAATGGATAGCTTAACTCCTAAAGAAGAGTCTTGTATCAAAAACTATGTACCTTATCAGAAAAATCTGTACGAATGTAAACAAAGTCACGAGCAGGTCCTATGCTATATGTATAGGAGAGAACCGAGAATCGTCTGCTGTCAGCTGGTCTTTTCACACGGAGTGAGACGTTTTTACAAAATTGCTTCTAGAATGTGTTAAGCTTAAAACCAGAACTGAAACACACTTTTGTTGACGAAAACTGAGTCTCCTTCTATTTTTTTAAAGTTAATTTTTATCGTGCAAACATTACGTTTTCAAGTTTTTTACACGAACTATCGAAAACTAGCTGTTTTAAAGTCTTCATAGTAAGTACGGTTAATTTTCCATAACATTTAATGGTTTAACCTATGAGCACTGACAAGCTGAACACAGTTAAATTAACCATGATGCAATAAGAAGACATTTTCATGCACGGTTAGTACAACTCTTTTCAACACGTTGTCTTATGGGAGCCCTAGCATACCCGCTCACTACCTCCGAGAAAAACGACCGAACCTCCTTAAAAGGAGATCTGGCTCATACAGAGGATTAGCTAAAAGAAGCAATGAGAGAGATCGCGCTCCTTGAAATAGTCCAAACGGAGGATAGGCAGTACGATTAGCAGGTGTAGATTGTGTGGGCGGAGTTACTAGCAAACTCTCTATCTCCGAGCTCTAAGAGAGAGAAACTCGAGATGATGATATCACGCAAACAGCAGCATCGAGAAAATTTGCAAGATTATGTGCTCGATAAAATTTGGCGGTGCGAAGGATTGGACTTTTCTATAAGTGACATTCGTGATGAAGTGGTGGCAAGACTTTGGTCGAAAAATTTACCGCAGTATGCGCTCGGGTGCGATTATGTAAGCTCAGAAGATATATTTCGAGACTTAGTAAGGGTATTCCAAATTCAAGATGACTGACAATAGAAGGCCACACTTTCTCCGCATAATGGGTCCACGCAACCAAAAAACAAAAGCGCATCAGAAAACGGAGCGGGTCTAGCATCAACAATAGCAGTGGCAGCAAAAATGCGTTGGGAGCGCCAAAGTCGACGAAGTCAACCGACGAGTCAGATAAAGCGACAAAAACGCGAAGTTTTGGCGGGAAGTACTATAACTGCCACGAATTGGGTTATCGTGCACGCAGTTGCGACTAACCTAAGCGGGACTTTACGTGTTTTCTGTGTAAGCGTGCGGGACATGTTGCAGCACAGTGTCCCGAAAAGGCGAGTCCGGGTGTTGATAAAAATTCACGTGGATCGTCAAAAGTTAACGTGATTGTGAATGACGACACGCTGCGGTTAGGCGGAAACTCTATTTGTCATGTAAAAATTGGTTCGAGTGTGTTAACAGCGGAAGTGAACATAGGGTCGTCTGTGTGTATGATAAGGTGCTCTGCCATGCGTCGCAATCATTTTGTAATAGTCGAATCGAATTTAGTGTTTGAAGCGTTCGTTAGCAGAAAGGTCAAGCCAATCGGGAGGATTTCCGAGGATCTGTTGCTTGAAGGATTGAAGCCTCGTCAAGTCAACCTTTCATGTTATTCCAGAGGGTGCGCAGAAATATGATGTGCTGCTGGGTAGACCGTTCACTGAAGCGTTTGATATCAGTTACTAGCATGTGGGGAATACGTTAATGTTCTCGAATCTCGATACGTCGCTTTTTGGAATGCCTGTAAGCGATAAAGAGCAAGTGCTTAAGGGAGCAAGAGTGTTGCTGGGCTCTGTATGTTTGATTTATGTTGAAATCAGGAACCGGATAATTACACTGCCCGTCGAGAACTTAGGCGCAACAACAAAACCTGTGAGGATGGGTGATTGTGTCAGTCATTTCATGTGTGTGGTGGGCAATTTACACATTCAGGACACTCGCCGTCGTCTGGTCACACTTGACGAAGTCACGACTGACAAGCATGCTACCCATGAGCCGAGAGAACAGCTGTTGCAGTTGCTTAATAAATATCAAGCGGCGTGTGTGGCAAAATCGTTGAGCAAGTTCGGACTGGCTAGCATTGTGCATACGGACATCGTGGTTGCGAAAGATCAAAGTATTTTTTGTAAGCCATATCACGTAAACTAACGCGATCGTTCTGACCATGAAGCAGTAATTAATGAATGTAAGCAAGCAGGGATTATTACGGCAACGAGATCTACGTTTGCAAGTTCGGCATTTCTCGTGCACAGAAAAAATGGTAACCCCAGACAAGTGGTTGATTACCGCAACCTAAATAACATTACAAGCCTCTATCGTTTCCCATACTAAATTTTGACGAGTTGCTTAAACGTTTGCACAGTGCTAAATTATTTGAGGTTTTAGACTTGGCTAAAGGGTATCATAAAATGCCGTTGACAAAAAGTGCAAAAGAAAAGATCGCGTTTATTATGAAACCGCAGATGGGTCAGTTAGAGAGGGTGGTTTTAGGACTAACGAATGCACCATGGTATTTTACCAAATAATTGGACTGAGTATTGGGTATAGCTAGGTGAAGGAGTATTGTTTTTAGTTTATTTGATGATATTTGCGTTTATGCAGAAACTTGAGATAAGTAAATGTGTAAAACCGAAGAAGTTTTTCAGTTATTATAGGATACTAACTTAGCGGTTAATTTAGCTAAGTGCGCATTCGGAATATTGCAAGTAGAGTACTTAGGTCATGTGCTTGGGCAAGGAGAGCTACGGCCAAGGAAAAGAAAAATTGACACACTCGAGAATTTTCCAGATCCGCTAGATAAGCATGACGTACGTCGTTTTTTAGATTTAGCAAGTTTCTTCATGCAGTTTGTGCCACACTTTGCTCAAATCGACAATCCGATGAATGAATTTCTGAAAGGAGACGTGAACTTTAGTTGGGACAAAGAGCAGAGTAGAACGTTCGCAAAATTGAAACGTGTGCTGTGCAGCAAGTCCATATTAAAAATTTTTAATCTAAAGGCAGCCAAGACTGAGCTTAACACGAATGCTTCAGCAGAAAAAGAGGCGCTACGTTTAATGTACGTGATAAGCCGTAATATCAGCGAAGCCAAGTCCCAGTATCATTTGAGTTACTTAGATTTAATGGCGTTAGCTTCAGCGATTGAGCGTTTGTGACCGTTTCAGATCAGGCTAAAGTTTGTCGTGTTAACGAATTGACAGAGTCTTGTTCATATTAACGTGTGGAAAGCTACAAACGCTCAGATTTCGCGTTGGAAGAGTTAGATTTCTGAGTTCGATCTCACGATTAAACATCAGCTGAGAGATAGACGCAATATCATGAGCACCAGTTGGAGAGCATAGTGCTGTTCACATCAGTCCGATATTGATAGTACAAACCGATGAAGACAAGCTTCTGATGTTTCAACGCTGATCCCAAGTCGGAATTACCAATTGACGTATTACCAAACGGTGAGAGGGAGAGAGATAAATTTAAGAAGCGTTTGGTAAAAGATTTTGTATTTTCGAACGATTTGGTGTTCAAGAAAATTGCTGGAGACGGAGAAAAGCGATTATCATTTTAAGTGCCAAAAACAATGCGTAAAGCGATAATTATTAAGTGTCATGATTTATCCAATCATTTTAGAGCCGATAAAACTGTCAAGCGCACTTCTGAACTGTGTTTTTTCCAAAGATGCGTAGGTGCGTTAAAATGCACGTTCAAAATTGCTTATCTTACATTTTAGCGAAGCAGAAAAGCAGTCCGGGTAAAGGAGGTATGTACCCTGTGATTCCAAGGCAAACCCGATCGATATAGTATGCATCGATCACGCTGGTCTGTTTCCAACAACTAAGCAAAAAAATGTCTATATTTTAGGGTTAATAGGTACGCTAATGAAATTTGTAGTGCTTGAGCCAGTAAAATATATAAAAGCAAAAACAACGGTTAAAAAACTCAAAAATTTTATTAAAATCTTTGATGCTCCAGGCAGAATAATTTTAGATCACGGAACGAGTTTTACTTATCATGTGTTCCTGGAATTTTTCGTAAAATATGGGATTAAGCATTTGTTCAATTCGTCTAGACACCCGCAGGCTAATGGGCTAATAAACCAAATAATCGAGCGAATAAACCAAACAATTATTCCAGCGTTAAGAATTGCAGCAAGCGATGATAAACATATATGGGATGTGAGAGTAAAAATCGTAGAGCAAGATATTGATTCGATCTTAAGTGCAGCGACTGTAAGGGCTCCCTTCAAAACTTTGCTGGGACATCTGTTGAGTGACAACCAAAGTGAGCCGCTAAGACTAAACACACAAAGTCAACAAGTGCCAGCTCCATAGTAAGTAAGACAAAGAAGTTTTCATTAAAATTTCGCACAAGGTAGATTTATTTGCGCGGCGATTTGGTCAGTAGGCTGCTGCCACTGATCAAGTGCAGACATTAATTGCTAATTTCAAAATAACTTGCAAAAGAGTGACTTATTGTTCGTTTCTTCCTTTTGTTTTCTCTGTCTTATTTGTTTGTACGAGTAGTTTGTAAGAAATCAATATAAAAGAAGGCAAAAAAAGTTACAGTTATTTAAATTCATTATTAATAACAGTAAGTAGTTAGATCATAGCTAGTAGTCCACTTCATCCGAAGCTGCTAGAAGAAAAAAAGGTACGTTAACATGCATATTTTATAAGACTTTCTTTCTTTTTATTTCTATAAGCAAATAAATAGTTGGACTGTCTGCTGGCCCCACAGTTTGTAAAGAAGCGTGATACTACACTCCATAACCTTCAGTTCTAAATTGAAGGCAGGATTAAATGATAGTTATAATCATTTAACACTTAACAAACTTCAGTCCGTTACATTGAGATCCAGACAAACAAGCAGGTATGGCTACTTCAACACCAAATATAAAATTTGGTCCTTTTTTTTACATATTGTAATCTGCTGAATCTTGCACGTTGAAGTTCAAATCTCAAGGTAAAGCTAGACAGGCAGAGATAATTTTATTTATTAGCACATGAATTTAATATGGAGACTTCATGAACATGTTATTGGCTGTACGAGTACTTCGATAAGGTGTACTACAATAAATGAGTAATGTTGTTCCTTACGTGTAGCATACTTTGTTTAGGTAGTAACTGGAATCATAAACTACTCACGATATTTCAAGTTGACTGGTTGTACTTGAATGCCAGTGATTACCATGAATCCTTGAATACTTAACATAATCCTGCATACATCAATCTTGGGAAAAGACATGATATTATAACTTCATGTAATTGGAATAACAGTACGCTGAATTATAATTTTAAAACGTACCAAAGTCCGTCCCTCACTTAATTCATATTTGTTTACGTACTCAGTAACTTTATTCTGAAATATTATTTCAACTACACATGAAAAATGTTATACTCATAAGATTTTTGCTGCCTCAAACTTTTGATTATTTATTCACCTCTAATTGTTAAATTTTTTCATGCACGCGCATTTTTATCTTGTAGATACTGTATTTCCAATGATTGAAATAATCTGAATCAAAATAGACTTATAAAATACAAGAAGCCAAAAAGTCTTAATAACTATTTTTATAAGAACGAGGGTTAAAATACTCATCTGAATATCAAGTGTGACGTTCATTGGTTATTCTATGGTATTCTTATCAATTCTATTCAGCAAGTTATAATATTATAAAAATAAAAAAGCTACTCTATCCCAATCAGAACATAGGTAATAGAAATCAGCTCCACGATACCAGAGAATATAAAAATACTTTTCTTGCATAGAGGGCTAGATCAGCCGTTTTCGCGTCTGCAGCTTTTTCTCTTGATACTCTAGTTATATATGCCCCCTATAAGGCAGGCAGCGTTAGTGTTGGGGGACAACCGGGTAAGTTATTTATCTATGCCAATAACTTTTACCTTCCAAGCAGCATGGCAGAATGCCTTTTTATTAGAATCCTGTATATTACTGATTTCTTCTGCGAAACTACTAAAAAACACTTCTAAACTACATTTAATTTATAAAATACCGATGATAAAACTATAACAAAAGGTTTTTCATTAATTTTTCTCAACATGCATATCAAATCTTATGCAGGGGCACCTCAGTGAATTCCACAATATCTCCTAGTGGACCCATATAGTCGTTGGCTCTCATTTAAAACTTTTGCTTTTAAACCCAAAGTTCTTGGATTTAATGCACTTCTTTTAGCTTTTTTTTTTATTTACTACTTTATTTTTTAATGAAGCGGTAAAAAAATTTCAAAATTATTCTTGTGTCCAATATTTCTTAAACAATACATGTATGAAACATCTTATATTTTTTTTTCATCAAAAAGAAACATAGACTGTTCATAGTACATTTCAATACAAGTAATTGTGCATTGCAAAACAATTTAAAATTTTTAAATTTAATATAGACATGAGTTCGCAAAAAATTACCACCTTTTTTACTGGTATTGCTTTGATACCCTGACAATAAATCATAACCTTATGGATGGTCCTGTCTAACGGATGTACGGAAGTTACTTTATCGTACATAGTACCTACGCGCTTAATAAAAATTATCTCAGGTCATTGTTTAATAAATATCACTTACCATGCCTCAAACCGCCTGTTCGTACAAGGGATGCTGCAATTCGAAGCTGAAACATCCGTATCTGATTTTTCACAAATTCTCGAAGTCTGGTGATTCAAAATAATTAGTTTAAGCATTTTGTTGTGTGCGGTAATAATCTTTATTAAAAAGGCGTTACTGTTCGTATACACAAAAACGTATTTATTAAATTGTATTTCATTCATTCTACATTTGTTTTATTACGTGGTACATTTTTAGAGTCAATTTAATCTTAGGTTCTTCTTGCAATTAGTATACAGGTAAATTTTAGCAAGAACGCTAGTACCTATTTGTAAATTTTTTTTGCAAGTATAAAAAAAAGCATACACGTAGGGGACTGGATAAGTAGTAATTAAAAGAAAACTGTGATTATAGTAGATTCTTTACGTAAAGTACATACTTTTAGTAGTGGCATTTTTTGGATGGTATATGCCCAATTCCACACATGCTATTTTCACACTTTTTGAGTTTCACACAATTACAATATCGAGTAAGGAGATATTGATCTGAAAACTTTTTTGAATAATTAAAGGATTTTTTCTGTTCAGGGTACAACAAAATTTGGATCATAAAGAAGTATTGATTTAACTGTGATGCAAAAAAAGGCTAAATTAGTGTTGCGGGCTCATGATTTACCCATAAATTTATAGTTTTGACGACATCTGAAAACAAAATACAGATGTTTTATTTTTTTTACGGCATGGGACTTGAAAGTTATTAACATAAGCAACACAACAGAAATCTGACAAATTTAACATTCCTACGAAAAATGTTATATACCGCAAACTTTATGTTACAAACTCTTTAATAAAATAATCCGTAATTTATTACATAGAAGAATATTCTTGTAAATTTAATTTATCAAACGGGTATTCCTAAATAAAGCCTTCGAGTATCGTAATATTTTTTTAATTAATACAATTTTTATGAAAAATAATGCAGTCATATCGAAGTTGGTTTCAGAAATTCTTTTTTGCTCGAATATAGAGTTGAATTCTAATTTTCCATGTATATTTGCAACCGTAGAAATTTTTGGTCTGCTAAAAATTTCGTGAATATATTTTTGTTGTATACTTGTATAAGGGATTAAATTAAAGGAGTATACTGGAAATGTTACTTAATGATTCGGTTATTCAATACTCTTAACGACATGTATGCGCTAGTTGGCAGTTACACGCGGGCTACTCGCTACTCGCTCACTTTACATGCTCGCACTTACAATCCATTCACACTTCTATGCCCTGCGTACATAGACCCGCACACACATACTCTTCACGTTCGCTCATGTGTATGTAAGCATCGACTCTTACCTAATATTTTTTTTCTCATTTATCATTTTATTGCGTTACCTATTAATTATAGAATTAGATCTCATACAGACCTGTGTCAGACTACTTTTTAAGGTATTCTTTGTGTATATACAGGATGATATGTATCGGTGGCATTTCCCGGGAACAGCGTGTAGAGTAATTTTTTCTGAAGCGAGCCCTGTTGGGATTAATTTTTTAGGGCAAATACCTTTTAAATGGGAGGCGATTAAAAATACGTTCCAAACTACCCCTAAATGGGGTTGGAAGGGTATGGCGGACCAGCATGAACTCGCGACGTTAGCAAATTGTCGTTGAGCTTATTTGGTAAGCAGTGAGAGTGTATACATGGGTATATCCATGTGCGCACGCACGAGCGTCTGCTATACTAT
This sequence comes from Copidosoma floridanum, assembly GCF_036245765.1. NCBI lineage: Eukaryota > Metazoa > Arthropoda > Insecta > Hymenoptera > Encyrtidae > Copidosoma > Copidosoma floridanum. The sequence continues at coordinate 2,650,402 of NW_028321900.1, forward strand.
ACTGCTGGTAATTTGAAGGTTGGATGTTACAAGGTAAATATTGTCTGCTCTTTATGCTGTCATGTTGTGAAGCCATGCATCAGACGTAATTGTATGAATATTTCAAGGATAACATGTCAAATCATGTAACAACAAGAGTGTAATGGGATAAACGTATCACCTACTCATAATCATAACAGTCATTAAAACTACATTGCAAATATTATAACAATAATATTTTAAATGTGATGATTTCAATTTAGTATTAGTATCCCTTTTTAGATGAATAAACTCATATCTTATACATTTTATCACAAACAGAAGTTTTATGAGCTGATCAAGTCGAGACTAACACGAGTTTTAAGATAATTAGTAAAAGTAAACACACATCGTCATGCACATTTGTACTTATACATATCGATATTTGTTTGTCCACGCGCTTTCTGTCTTAGTCACTCTCATCTTTCGAAGCACCAAGAGTGATCTCTGCATTCCATGGGCAAGGACGGACTTTTAAAGACTCTCCTTCCAAGTGCATGCAGCACGACTGTGGAATAGATTGCCCTCCGATCTGCAAGCGCTGGTGTCTCGTCCGTGCTTCAAACATCTCTTGAGGGAGCACTTTCTTTGGACGGTAGGCATTGCACGGGATTGTCGGTGGTACTTGGCGGGTCCTTAGCGGGCACTTGGTGGGTACTTGGCGGGTACTTGGCGGGTACTTGCGGGGCACTTGGCGGGTACTTGACGAGCACTTGGCGGATACATGCCGTATAATTGGCGAGTACATAGCAGGCACTTGGCTGGCCCTTGGCGGGTACTTATCGTGCTCTTGGCAGGTACTTGATGAGTACTAGCCGGGCACTTCGCGAGTACGTGGCGGGTACTTAGTGGGTACTTGGCGGATACTTGGCGGGCACTTGGCGAGAACTTGGCGGATACTTTCCGGGCACTTGACGGATACTTGGCAGGTACTTAGCGGGCACTTGGCGGTTATTTGCCGGGAATTTGGCGGGTACTTGCCGAGCACTTGGCGGGTACTTCGAGGGCACTTGGCGGGTACTTGGCGGGTACGATTTTATTTCGTTGGTGGTGCTGTTTCAAAATATTTTACGGATCGAATAACACGAGTACATAATCTATCATGGGCTCTAAATTCATATTTTTTTTGGTACTGTAAACGCATGTACGTGACACTTCACGTAACCTTAATTTTAAGTGAACTGTAAATTCAGTCTACTGTAAATTATATAAGAAAGTGTAAGATACGTACTTTCGTAGTCGAATAGAATTTTACGTGCTTTACAAGTGTTTACCGTAACCTATTTTGATTCATTTTTTTTTGTGCTTTAAAAAAATTTACGTACTCAACGATGTTTAATAATTATAACACGATAAATCAAATTATAATTTTATTCACAGTTCGAAAGAGAAGCTTTACGGTCATTGATATATTGTTAAGTTGACAAAATATTTTATTTAGTTTTCTACGTTTTCTACGGTTTCTACAACTTATCTACGTTTTAGGCAGTTTCTTACAAATCTATCAGTGGTAGTATCCGGGGATATGTTTTCTAAAAAATTTTCAGTATTCTATTGTATGTTCGTAAGAAACTATCAAGAACGTAAGAAAGTCGTAGATAATGTAGAAAACGTAGAAAACCGAATAAAAAGTTTTGTAAAAATTAAAAAGATATAAAAATGAACGTGAAGCTTCTCTTTTAAACTGTGTATAAAATTGTAAGTTAATCTATTGTGTTACAACTAATATTCATCGTTGAGTATGTAAATATTTTTCAAAGTACAAAGAAAAATAAATCGGAGAAGGTAAGACAAACACTTGTGAAGCACGTAAAATTTGATTCGACAACGAAAGTACATATCTTAAACTCTCTTATGAAGTTTACAGTAGACAGCATTTGATATGAACAGTTAAAAAATTGAAATTCATCAATACCGTCAAAAGAGTGTATAAAAATTATTTCGGTAATATCTAGTAAATGGTGAGAGATAGGATGAAAATAAAAATACTATTGTGTAGAGCGGAAAATTCCCTACCGATTTTGTCATTAAATTTAATTCGAGGTAGCACTAATTATAAGTCTAAAAATATAATAAAGATGAGAGTGCGTAAGACAAAAAGCGCGTTGACAAACAAATATCAATATGTATAAGTGCACATGTATATGACGATGTGTGTTTACTTTCTCAGTTAAAAATTTATAGCTATAATTATACCTATAAATTATAGCTATAATTATACCTATAAATTATAGCTATAGTTATAGCTATAACTACCTTTAAAACAACTATAATAATGTGTAAAATTCAGCTATAAATATAGCTATAAATTACAGCTGTAATCTTTTCACAAATTTTGAAAAAAAATTAGTTTAAAATCAGATTTTTTAAACATATATCGATCAGAACAGACGGTATTATCCGTGAGATAACAGTAAAACTGAGGGCCTAAAGTATTTTTAAACAATTTTTAAAAAACTTGAAATTGTACATGATTTCTTGTTTTTTTTTCTATTCATTCAAAAATACTTCAGGCCCCCAGTTTTACTGTTATGATACGGATAATACCATCTGTACTGAGCGATATATGTTGAAAAAATCTGATTTTAAACTAATTTTTATTCATTATTTGTGAAAAATTTACAGCTGTAGTTTATAGTTATATTTATAGCCTAATTTTTTACATTATTAAAGCTGTTTTATAGGTAATTATAGCTATAATTATAGCTATAAATTATAGGCGTATTCATAGCTACAAATTTTTGACTGAGTTGACTAATTATCTAAAAGTTTATGTTAGTCTCGACTTGATCAGCTCATTAAACTTCTGTTTGTAATAAAATGTATAAGATATGAGTTTATTCATCTATAAAGGGATACTATAATACTGAATTGAAATTATCACATTTAAAATATTATCGTTATAATATTTGCAATGTAGTTTTAGTAACTGTTATGATTATTGGTAGGTGATACGTTTATACCATTACACTCTTGATGTAACATGATTTGACATGTTATCCTTGAAATATCTGATGCATGGCTTCAAAACATGACTGCATAAGGAGCAGACAATATTTATCTTGTAACATCCAACCTTTAAATTACCGGCAGTATAGTATAGCAGACGCTCGTGCGTGCGCACATGGATATACCCATGTATACAGTTCTCACTGCTTACCAAATAAGCTTATTTAGGGGTAGTTTGGAACGTATTTTCAATCGCCTCCCATTTTAAAGCTATTTGCCCGAAAAAATTAATTTCAATGGGGTTTGCTTCAGAAAAAGTTGCTCTACACGCTGTTCCCAGAAAATGCCACCGATACATATCATCCTGTGTGTAAAAACGTACTATGCATAAGCTGCTCAACTTTTTTTTATTGTACCCTATAAATTGTGTAACGTTTAACTTATTCATAATTAAAATTTTTTAATGAATCCATATGCTTTGTTTATGTATATAGTGGCTCTTTTGTTTGAATTTTGTATCCTTTAAAAATCGTTTTTCATTTATTCCATACCTGAGTTATTTTGCTTTTATTACTTAAATTAGTTGCATTTTTCACGGGAATTAATTTATAAATAAAATCACCATACAACTAACTGTTTTTCCTTTGACACTATACCTTCGTTCATCCCATCCCGACGGAAGGAACTGCCACCTTCTCGCTGGTTTCCATGAAATAACCTTAATATTAGGAGAAAATAATTTATCGAACAGAGTCTTATCTCATATTGGTAATGGTTGTACTAATGTATCACCTTTAACCTTATATTAACATTAAAAGAGAGCGAAAAATTTTTTGACGCTCCTGTCAGAAGATATTGCGGAATTGCCTCAGGTGCCCCTGCACAAGCTTTTAAAATGCATGTGGAGAAAAATTAATGTACAGTTTTTTGTTATAGTTTCATTATCGATATTTTATTAATTTATTGTAGCTTAGACGTGTTTTTCGGTAGTTTCTCATGAAAATCAGTAATATATAGGATACTGATAAACAGACATTCTGCCGTGCTTCTTTTTTTAATAAGTCAGAGCTGTTTCATTTCACTATCTAGTAAAATTTTTACTTTTTATTTACGGAATAATCTTAGATAGATTTTTTAAATGCAATGGAGTTAAAGCTTTATTGGCAAGTACTTGAAAAAAATTTTGCTGCAGAATTTAAAACTAAATGAATAGAGTAGCAGTTTCGATGTAGTATAACAAATTAAAACGGAATTAAATAAGTAGAGATGTCAGCAAGGGCCCCAAAAAAATGGCAAAAATAGTCAAAACATGTTTTTCGTATTTAGAATAAAACCGAAGGATCGTACATAAAAAAGATGTGCAATTTTAAGACACATAAAATGAGCCACGTTATGTTCAGATCAGTTCAGCCGTTTTTTCGCAAATCGCAGAAAACTGCCATTTTGAGACATTTTTTTTAAATTCAATAACTCGCATTCTATAGAATATTTAGACTGAAATTTTAATATAATTATATATATTATAGCCCTTATCATACACACAAATTTGAGCTCAATCGGTTCTAAACTTGTTCAAACAGCAGCAGAAACCGGAAAAAGGACCTCTTAAAAAATGGCCATAAAAAAGTTGTTAGCCAACATAGGTACATTTTTCAAACGTATTTCGCTTTGTCTCTATTTACTCTACAACCATCTAAAATGCCATTCATTTTTACCAATTAGAAGTATCTTAAAAATTGATTGCAAGAAAAGCACATTTCATTTTTAACACACTTGAAGAAAACGTGCTTGTAGAAAGTAGGCAAGGCTTCCAGCGGCGGTTGCTCGAGCCGCCAATTCCACTGACCAGAGAGCAAAAAACCGTTTTTTGCAATCAATTTTTAAGATATTTTTAATTGGTAAAAATGAATGGCATTTTAGGTAAATGTAAATTAATATTGACCAAGCAAAATAAGTTTGTAAAATGTAATTTCTGCTCCAAATATTGTGTAGAATGCGAGTTATTGAATTTCGAAAAAATGGCTCAAAATGGCAGTTTTTTAGCGATTTTTGAAAAAACGGCTCCACCGATCTGAACACAACGCTGCTCTTTTTGTTCGTCTTAAAATTGCACATTTTTTTACTCAGCACATTTTTATGTATAATCTTTCGGTTTTCTTTTAGGCACAAAAAATATGTTTTGACTATTTTTGCCACTTTTTTGGGGGCTCTTGCTGACATTTTTACTTGATAAATTTTGTTTCAATTTGTTATAATACATTGAAACTAGTACCTTATTTTTTTGAGCTGGTCAGAATTTCTGGGCCGAAAAACTAATTCTACCACACCATTAAGGATAGTTCTCGGTCGGCCCCGAACTCCGATTGGCTACTGCTACTAGGCTATGCATCGTAACACCTTATGATAATTCCATCATGGCTGTTATTAAAGTAGGTCTGTAAGGGAAAATAAATGCATGCTTATGAGTTGCGATTGATGATATTATAATTGTTATTAATGCGTCATCTAAAAATTGTTACAAAAAAAAAATTCTTAATTTTATATCGAAAATTTGGTACGTTATAATCCATTTGTCATGTAAAGTAAAAGTAACTATTATATATACAGGCGCAAAAAAGGAGCGGCGTTGGCTCAGTGGTAAGTGTGCTTGTTGCTGATACAACGCAGTTCTAGGGGTCGTGGGTTCGATTCCTGGTGAATGCAGATTTTTTCAAAAACTGTTTTCATCGGGAAAAGTTCCTATGTAACCCCGGCTGTTTCGGGGCAGGTTTTTCCGTGGAATTTTCCTTCAGAGTGATTCCAGGGTTTTTTCCTTGCCCCACAGGTTTTCGGGCCTGGGTGAATGCGAAACAGTGTTAGGGCTATAGGTAGGGATTAGCGGACCCGATGCCAGGCATTGGGCAGAGATCGCCGGCCTTACCGGCGAGGAGTGGCCCCTGAAACACGGGGCTTCTCCGGGGATGCTAATTAGCCTGGATCCGATGCTTCGGCAGAGAGCGCCGGCTTAACCGGTGAGGAGTGGACGTCCTGGAATAATGGAGTCTTCTCCGGGGAAAGGCTACACAGTGGTGAGTGGACCCGATGCACCATCGGTGCAGAGTGTCAGCTTAACTGGCAAGGTGTTCCACCAGAGATACTCACACTGTGCCCATGGATTCAGGTAGGAGGCGAGGAAAAAGGTTTAGAGATGGGTGTGGCAATACACCCCCACACATAGATGGTGAGTGGGTGGCCCCCACGACTAGGCCAAGTAGGCTGTCATGGTAACCCGGTATAAAAAAAAATATATATATATATATATATATATATATATATATATATATACAGGCGCAAAAGCTGTACCTAATATGAAATTAAGTAAATTCTTATTTTTTATAATACATAATTATTAAATAAAGTTAAATAAAAATATCCAAGAATTAACTGGAATGTATACATTTTTGAAAAAATTAGAATGAAACCCAGTACCCATCCATTAACATTTAAAATAATAAAAACGTTTTGTCCCATACCAAAATCATTCGAAATCGACAAAAATTACGAATAAAGATAGCAGGAACAAAGCAGTTCTTATCCTTGTTGTATTAATATTTATAAGCCGCTAATGATGGTAAAACTAATTTTTAATTATAAAATAATGTTCCTAAAAGTACTTATTTCTCGAAAATTTTTTTATTAAACAAATAAGAACCATGTTTCAAATTGTGTACCATATTTTTAGTAGGTGCCTTATCTTGAAATGACTGCCTGTATAGGTTTCATATTATGGTCATAGGCTGTATATGCTTATGTACGTATTTATGAAACGTGTTGTTTACAGTTTATTTCATAATTTCACTTTTGCTATTAGTTGGTTTTCTTACTATTTACAAGAGTATGCCATACAATTTACGTAAAAGGTGCTGTTTAACTGCAAGACAAAAATGTAAAGTTTACGTTCTTCCTTTTAGTAGAAGCATACGTTTAGTTTTCTTGATTTTTTCAACGTTAGTATTCCTGCGATAAAATTCTAACCCCAATTGTACGCCTTAAGTGTCGCTTACTTTGACGAAAAAGTAAAATAAAATAAATGCACTATACAAAAAGGAAAAAAAGAAGTCTTTGGGGGCGAGAAATTCCATAAAATGTAGAAAAGAATTAAAGACAAAGGGAGGTGTCAGGCAAAAGATGAAAATTAAACGAAAGCAGAGATAATGAAAAAGGCATTGAAAGAATTTAAAAAAGGGAAAAGCTTTAAAGATGTCTTTAAAACTTTTTAGGTATGCGTGACAACTATCTACAGGAAAACTAACATCCAGAGACCCTGCATGCAAAAAGGGGACCTTCTACCGTTTTATCTAGCAAACTAGAAACAAAAATTGCAAATTGGATCAAGTACCGTACTGAGAGAGGATGTCCAGTGACAAAAAAATAGTGATTGAAGGGTGTCAAATGTATGTTAAAAAAATTAAAATATTATTACACTCTATTTAAAATAACTTGCCCAAGTATCCATTGAAATATATAAAAAAATTTCGTTTTGTAATCTAAAGTACCATTTAAATATACTATAGACTAAAAGTTAAGTTAAAAAGTAATTCAAAAACTATGTTTAAGGTTTCTCTTTTTAAATACTTCGTATTCAACTAACTTAAGTTTTCTATTTGTTCAGCCAGCTGTTTTTTTTTTTTTTTTCTTGTATTTTGTTTTTTTCTGTTGCTTTTTTTTCTTTTTTTAGTCGGAGTTAGTATTTACAGAAGGAAAACCACTTCTCAATGAATTGGTTTTTTATTTGAATTTTATTTATAAGTACCACGGGATCAAAATAAATACTTTTAGAACTTTTAATGGATTAAGATTAAAAAAAAAAACTCATGGCGAACTCTTAGAAAACTCAAAAGAGGGGACATAAGTGAAATATTATAGGGATACTTTGAGAGTACGTCAAGAACACTTTGCAAACACAAAAATAAGTTTGTCGGTAAATTCAGAAATAATTATTTAGGAATTGTGGATGCCGGCTGGGATACCTACTGTTATTCTGGCAGATATGTCCAGTGAGCAAGCTAGTCAAGTTCATAACGATCAAACAGCACTATAGTTATCTTTAGCACAATAGAAATTTTGTTTATTACTTTTTTAATTTGTATTTTCAATAAAAATATTTCTAATAAATTTTCTATTTATAGACTTCATTCAGCCAATTGGAAATACAGGTTTTGATAACGGAAACATCGCTCAAAGTTTAAAAAAGAATACTTTGCACTCCCAACAAAACCAAGATATTAACCAAAAAAGGAGCTTTTACACTCCCGAAAAAAAATGTGCCTAAAAATAAAAAAGCAAAAATTGCAATGAAAGTTAAGGAGAAACTTCCGGCTGTTGTAACGTCAGATCAGTAGATTTTATTACGTTTAGAAAAGAAAAAAAAACATCTTAAAAAAAAAGAAGAAAAGCAACAGAAGAAAAAAAATCATAACAAGAAAAAAAAACAGCTGGCTGAACAAATAAAAAACTTAAGTCAGTTGAATACGAAGTATTTAAAAAATGAAACCTTTAATATGGTTTTTAAATTACTTTTTAACTTTACTTATAGTATTCGCTGTGAGGATAAAGACCAGCAGCGGTCCAGCAGATTTTTTCCAAGACGTAAACGTTTGGTGAGCAGATTGTTGTGCCATGATACATACGGATTCGGTGACACAAGTATTAATTGCAATTAATTGAGAGCTCGTGGTACTCTGCACTTATAATATATAAGAGTTGGTGTAATGGGTTATCCATAGAAAATTTTTTAACCTATCACAGTGCTGTGTATCACCAACAAATATGAAGGGCGATAATGCGGATGACACAAAAAGGTTATGGGCACATACATGTGTATATACGTGTGTGTCTCTCTGTGTGTGGTTGTCGACTGCAGCCACTGTTATGACGACGGCGACGACTGTACGCAGTGTACACTTTGCTTTTTGTAACTAAAGCAAAGACATACTAGAGTTACTGTCAGCCAATCATTAAATTTTTTATGAATAACTTATAGCACTAATTTTTATACATTAAAAGTGCAGAGTGCCACAAGCTCTCAATTAGTTGCAATAAATAATTATATCGCTAAGTCCGTATGTATTACTGCACAAAAACTGGCTCCCGACTCGTTCAGGTCTTGGAAAAAATCCGCTGAAAAGTATCCAGTAGTTGGACAGAAATAAAAATAGCACCAGTAGTTGGACAGTCTAATATAATTAATATTTTAGAATAGAAGAATAATAATGCCTGATGAAAAAAATTATCTTTAAAACTCTTTTTCATTTTTAAGTGAAAAAATATGTTTTAAATGCGAAGGCATGTAAGCTTGCTGTCCAATAATAGATCCCTTTAATAAAATAGAAATGTTCCTATACTCAGTACTTGGACACGGAAAAAATCGCTAAAAATTATAATTTATAGTTGGGCACAGAACGTTCAACTTATTTTCTAACTAAAGTTATGTTGCAAAATAGATATTATTATAATTTTTATCGATGTTTATCAGAGTTAAACACATCGAAAAATATAAATAATCTGTCCAAGAATAGCTTCCATTCGATAACATAAGATTTTTCCTAAACCTGGTACTTGGACAGTAAAAAACACTTAAAAATATTGATTATTACTAAATATAATATGTTCATGTTACTGTTGAAAACTAAAATAAAGTTGAATGAAGACCAGAAATTATACCATGTAGTTAAAAAGATTATAATCATTGAGTAGTTGAGATGTGAGAAAGCATTTTGAAATAAGTTAGACCCTAACCTCCTTTCCATCTAATTAACATGGGGTATTCAACTCCTAGTCCCAAGTCTCATGTCGGTCCCAGTACCTGGACACTGGTGTCCAGATACTCGGTCTTGATAATTTTTCTTTGATATTAACTTTTTCTTTATGTAGTAAGCTGATATTTTTATTGTTTTTTTCTAATAAACAGAAAATGACTTTTAATAATTAATGCAATGTTTTTTTTAACATCATTTTTTTTTAGTTTTTTATAAATCAGCAAAGAAAATTTTGACTGTCAAAAGTGTCTAACTACTGGGTACTTTACCTTATAGTATATTCCAGATACTCGGTCTTGATAATTTTTCTTTGATATTAATTTTTTCTTTATGTAGTAAGCTGATATTTTTATTGTTTTTTTCTAATAAACAGAAAATGACTTTTAATAATTAATGCAATGTTTTTTTTAACATCATTTTTTTTTAGTTTTTTATAAATCAGCAAAGAAAATTTTGACTGTCAAAAGTGTCTAACTACTGGGTACTTTACCTTATAGTATATTTCAGATACTCGGTCTTGATAATTTTTTTTTGATATTAATTTTTTCTTTATGTAGTAAGCTGATATTTTTATTGTTTTTTTCTAATAAACAGAAAATGACTTTTAATAATTAATGCAATGTTTTTTTTAACATCATTTTTTTTTAGTTTTTTATAAATCAGCAAAGAATATTTTGACTATCAAAAGTGTCTAACTACTGGGTACTTTACCTAATAGTATATTTAAATGGTATTTTATGTTACAAAACGAAAAAATTTTGTGTATTCCAATGGATACTTGGACAAGTTATTTTAAATAGAGTATAATAATATTCGAATTTTTTTTTTTATCTTCGATAGTTTCCGACAATAATCAAAATTCTTTACTACCACCAAAAATTTTTGAGAAACTTTTTGATAATACAAATAAAAATTAATAATTCTAAATAATTACTGTTAGAATTTGGACTTTTTCATTAGAAAATTCTTTAAATCATCGATCAATGTTTTAAATTTATCGAAATTCTTTACAAATAATTGAAAGATTCTGAGATTTTGTAATAATATATAATTTATTTTAACATTTTTATCATAACTTTCACACGATGCACACAAATTTCATTTGGATGATAGTTAAAATTAAATGATTGAATATTGCTTATAAGAGTGACGATTTAATTTATTGCAAATAAACTTATTTTCATAACAGATACTGCGTTTGACTAATTGCATGTAATGTATAATATATTTTAGACTAATCTTTACATTTCTCCAAATAAAATATTTCTTCTCGAGCTATCACAAATTAAATAAGAAAAAATGAAGTTCAAATAAAATGCAATAATGAATATGAAGAAATGATTTTTAAAAACCGACGGTATGCAACGTAACGATATGCAGAGAATTTGAAAATAGATAACTCGATCATCAAACTAATTAATGGATCTTCGGGTATATTGTTCAATATATGCCTTATAGAGGCTGTGGTTTCAGAAATAACGGTACTATTTTTCTATCCTATAGAAATGATGCATCAAACATCTATTTTAAAAAAGTGTTAAACACATTCAAGCCTGCCATATTCAATACAATCACTAGTATTCATGTTTTTCAGAGGATCTTGAAAATCAGTGCATTTTTATCCACTCAAACAATAAATCATATGTATGTAGTATCTTGAGCGGATCTCTTGGCAACTAATAGAATAATAAGTAAACTGCTATTAATTGGATTATCTATTAATTTCTATGTACATATCTTTTTACTTCCAAATAATCTTCCCCTAATTTTTTGACAAACATGCGTATTTACGTATACATGAGGGTAAAAGATCTTCATTCAAAATCAACATTTAGATTCTGGATTGAACCAAGGACAGAATCGACTTACCCTTGCGTGTACACCCGTGGGTTAATTGTTCATTTTTTTCTAGCATGACTGTAGTCGTGGCACTAATTTTGAAATCTTATGGTATTATGAGTAATGTTACACCATTGATGTATCTGTACATGAAGTCTGGGAAGGAATCGACAGCCCTTGCGTGTACATTCCTAGCCAGAATTCCAGCAAGATTATTAGTCTCCAGATGCAAATACACGATTGACCCACCTAAAAATAATAACGTATCTTTGGTACGTATTAAAATTACGTCACAAAACTACGAGAAGCGTGTAACAGATTCAAAAAAGCGTGACGTAATTTTGATACGTAATAAAATCATGTCAAAAAATGAAATTTTGTTCTATTGGGAAATAATGTTGTATTTTTGTTGTACAAAAAAATACATTATTTTTTCAATAAAGTTAAAAAAACTTATAAAAATTATTTAGTCTCACGACGTAATTTTATCACGTATCGATATCACATCACGTTTTTCCAAATTTGTCACACGATTTCCGTAATTTTATTACGTAACAAAGATACGTAATTATTTTTCGGTGGGTACAGTAAGTCCAGATGGATTGTAAAAACTTTGTAGGCGAAATTTACTGAAACCAAGATAAAAATCGACTTAGAATTCAAGAAGTAAAATCCCATCTGGATTTATGTCACAAAAAAGATAAGGTAGAAAGAATTTCCCAATAGCTAAACTTTAAAATTCAGCTAGCAGCATGTTACTACTAATGTTCATATTGAAACGTATAACTCAAAAGATTGTGTTACACATATACATAAGGCAATGCTCCGTAGCGTAGGTACATTTTTGTATGTGTTTAAAGTTTCAGACGTTAGAGCCCAACCAAAATCTGGAAAAAAAAATGTTTGTTTTTGCCGTAAACAACCCAATGAGCCAACGACAAGAGGCATATAATACCGTTAAAAAAAGTTATTAACATGGAACCAGTGTAAACACAATCATTAACAATCAGAGTAACATACGTATAAAACAAACCTTAAGCACTACACCTTTCACTAATACAAAGTAAAAAAACTGCCAGAATGCACATTTCTTCGCATCTATGGTTGTAAAAAATCAATTCAGGACTTTATACAACTACAAAACATAACCTCAAAGGATAATAAGCTCCTAAAATTAAAAAAAAATCAAATAAAAAACGTTTTTATGCTAATACGTCGATTAGGGGCTGCAATTGATGTAAAACGTACAGACATTTCTAAAATCAACTGAAACTAATTCCCCTAATTTTTTTAGAATAAGGAAACCTAACCTTACCCCACAAAATGTCAAGAAATTCCGGGAATTGGTCTATTTTCTGCAATTTTCGGTTATGGTCAGCCATTAGGGGCCCGTACAGAGTCCGAATAATTATTTCTAGTGTCTTTATATCACATATAATACTTACAGTCATTTCTACCTCTCTAAACCATAATCTAGATTCGTTATATGATCTCAATGTTAGAAAAAAGTTGCAATAAAGACGTTTTTATGATACCTACGAAATTGCCTTATTTTCTGCCATTGTCGGTTAAAGTCAGCCATTAAGGACCCTTACAAAGTCAAAATACATTTTTCTGGTATCTTTGTATGGCACTTAATACATACCGTCAACTATAGCTCTCGAAAACATAACTTCGATTGGTTGTGTGATCTCAATGTTAGAAAAAAATCAAAAAAAGACGTTCTTATGCTTCCTAATTATATTAAGGGCTGCAGCTAATTTAAGACGTATAAATATTAGAAGAATGCCCTAAAACTAATTCCCCTAATTTTTTCGGAATTCAAAAACCTAACTTTACCCCGCAAAATGTCAAGAAATTTGAAGAAATTGCCCTATTTTCTGTCATTTTCGGTTATAGTCAGCCATTAGGTGCCCGTACAAAGACTACGTAATTTTTTCTAGTGTCCCTGTATAACACTCAATACATGCAGTTAATTATAACTATCGGACACTTAACCTTGATTGGTTGTGTAATCTTAATGGTGGAAAAAAGTCAAAAAAAAGACGTTTTTATGCTACCCACGTCCATTAGGGGCTGCAATTACTGTAAAACGTAGGGATATCCTTAACAGACACTAAAACTAATTCTCCTGATTGATTTTAGAGTAAGAAAACCTAACCTTACCTCGCAAAATGTCAAGAAATTTAAGAAACTATCCTATTTTCTGCCATTTTAGCTTAAAGTCAGCCATTAGGAGCATGTACAGAGTCCAAATAGATTTTTCTAGTGTCTTTGTATTACACTGAATACATACAGCCAATTATAGCTCTCAGAAACATAACCTCGATTGGTTGTGTGATCTCAATGTTAGAAATAAGACACAAAAAAAACGTTTGTATGCTACCTACGTCCATTCGGGGCTGCAATTAATGTAAAACATACCAATGTTTTTGGAAAGCATTAAGACTAATTCCCTCGATTTTTTTCAGAATAAGGAAACCTAACCTTTACCCGCAAAATGTCAAGAAATTCAAAAAATTGCCCTGTTTTCTGCCATTTTCGGTAATAGTCAGCCATTAGGGGCTCGCAAAAAGTCTAAATGTAATTTTTTAGTATTTTTGTATTTCACTTAACACATACAGCCAAGTATAGGTCTCAGAAACATAACCTCAATTAGTTGTGTGATCTCAATGTTACAAAATAATAAATAAAAGACGTTTTCATGGTTTAAGTCTATTAGGGGCTGCAGCTAATGTAAAACGTATAAATAGTTTTTAATTCCCTGATTTTTTTCAGGATTAGGAAATCTAACCTTACCCTGCAAAATGTCAAGAAATTCAAGAAATTGCCCTAATTGCTCCTATTTTCCGTTACAGTCAGCCATTAGGGGCCGTACAAAGTCTAAATAATTTTTTCTAGTGTCTTTGTAATACACTAAGTACATCAAGTTAATTATAGCTCTCAGAAACATAACCTCGATTGGTTGTGTGATCTCAATGTTAGAAAAAAGTTGAAAAAAAGATGTTTTTATGCTACCTACGTGCATTAGGGCATGCAATTGATGTAAAACGTACAGACATTTTTAAAGGCACTAAAACTGATTCCCCTGGTTCTTTTCAGTATTAGGAAACCTAACCTTACACCGCAAAATGTCAAGAAATTCAAGAAATTGGCCTTTTCTCTACCATTTTTGGTTATAGTCTGCCATTAGAAGCCCGTAAAGAGTCCGAATGGATTTTTCTAGTGTATTTCTATTGCACTTAATACATACAGTCAATTAAAGCTCTCGGAAACATAATCTTGATTGGTTATGTGCTCTTGATGTTAGAAAAAAATCGAAAAAAAGACGTTTTTATGCTACCTACGTCCATTAGGGGCTGCAATTAATGTAAAACATATAAACATTCTTATAAGCCACTAAAACGAATTTCCCTGATTTTTTTCAGAATTAGGAAACTTAACTTTACCCCGCAGAATTTCAAGAAATTCAAGAAATTGGCCTCTTTTCTGCTATTTTCGTATATAGTCAGCCATTAGGGGCCCGTACAGAGTACGTATAATTTTTCTACTATTTTTATATCACATTAAATACTAATAGTCATTTTTAGCTCTCGGAACCATAACGTAGATTCGTTATGTGATCTCAATGTTAGAAAAAAGTCAAAATAAAGACGTTTTTGTGTTACCTACGTCCATTAGGGGCTGCAATTAATGTAAAAAGTATCGATATTTTAAAAAAGCACTGAACCTGATTCCCCTGATTTTTTTCAGGATTAGAAAATCTAACCTTACCCTGAAAAATGTCAAGAAATTTAAGAAATTGCCCTAAGTGCTCCTATTTTCCGTTACAGTCAGCCATTAGGGGCCGTACAAAGTCTAAATAATTTTTTCTAGTGTGTTTGTATTACACTAAATACATACAGCCAATTATAGCTCTCAGAAACATAACCTCGATTGGTTGTGTAATCTCTATGTTAGAAAAAAGTCAAGAATAATCGAAAATTTAAAAAAAAACCCCAAAATTATCATACTCTTTTTAAAATAACTTACCTAAGGGGTAATATTAAAAGATATTGTTTGTTGTATTTATATTTTAGAAATAAAAGTTTTTAATTTTGTATTTCTCACTTTTTTCATACCTATGAGGTTTTCACTCCATTATTTTGTGTAAATTCATGTTTTAGACATTTTATTAGATATTTTATCATGGATTTATAATATAGACTTTCATTAGGAAACAGCTGAATACCGATAATATGTGCGTTCCACACTATGTACAGAAAGGCATGGTTAAAACTATTCAATTACAGTTGAAATAATTAACTCATTTTGTTCTAACTTTAAGCATCAACTAAATCAAAAGTTTTCTCGTCAATTCGTACTCATTTTACTTATCCACGCAAAACTCTTCTAAGAAAAATAGCTATTACAATAATAGTAACATAATTTGTGTTCATAATACGTACTTTACCTAACATGGTATTCATTTATAAAACTGAAAAACCACATACGGGCCACTATTTATTGTTCATCATAATATGCAATTGCAAAAAGTATATAAGATTTACCAATTTTGTAACTTGCTCAATGCGTAATAATTTATTGTATATAAGTAAAATTAATTCAAATATGAAATAAATATTACTAATTGTACTGAGTCCAACCACGCTTTACGAATACAGAAGAGTGCTCCCGACAGTGGCACTCGAAGTGGCACGAACCTCAAATTGGCTATATAAGGCAATACGAAAAACCCCAAATAACTCGACGTAACTTTATACATAACAAATTAATAAATAAAACCCAAGCTATTTAACACAATAACTGAGGGCTGCTACAAGTAGATTTGTTAGTTTTTAAAATAACTAAAATGATACCGGCGCCAACCACCACGAAATTCACAGCACTTACTGGTAACTTTCATAATAATAAGAATAAATTAAATTAAACAAGCGCAAACCACCAGGCAACCCGGAATGCTTACTGGTCGCTTTGTTCATTAATATAATGAATGAGATAGTAAAATCAACAACTACCAAACAACCCGGCAACCTTATTAGTCACTTCGTTCACAAATGAATAAACTAAGTAGCACATGCGTCAATAACCACACTTCCTGGGGTACTAACTGGTCACTTTGTTAATAAATAAATTAATCAAATAAAACAAGCGCCAATCACTATACAACCCGGAGCACTTACTGGTTGATTTAACAATAGATAAATAAAATACATAACACAAGCGGAAATCACCTATCAAACTGAAGAACTTACTGGTCAAATGGTTAATAAATAAATTGATCAAATAACACGAGAGCCAATCACCAGACAACCCAGGACACTTGTTGCTCGCTTTGTTGATTAATGGAAAAAAAAACGCAAGCGACAATCACCAAGCGACCCAAGGCACTTACTGGTCGCTTTGTCAATTAATAATATACATAAAATAACAAGAGTAACAATTACTAAGCGACCCGGAAAGTTAACTGGTCTTTTTTTAAGTAAATTAAGAAACTAAATCACACAAGCGTCAATCACCACATTACCTGAGATGCTTAATAGTCACTTAGTTGATAGAAAAACATATTCATTAACAGAAGCGCCAAACCACACACAACTGAAAGTTCTTACTGATCGCTTTGTTAATTAATAAATAAGTTAATAAAATAACACAAGAGCCAATCACCAGACAAACCGAGACGCTTATTGCTGGCTTTGTTAATTAATGAAAAAAATAAATAACGCAAGCGACAATCACCAAGCGACCAAGGGCGCTTACTAGTCACTTTGTTAACTATCGTATGAATGAAATAACACAAGCGCCAATCACCAGGCAAACCGAAGCTCTTACTGGTCGCTTTATCAATTAATAATATGCATAAAATAACAAAAGGAACAATCACTAAGCAACCCAAGAAAATCACTGGTAACTTTTTGAGTAAATACTGAAACTGAATCACACAAGCGTCAATCATCACACTACCTAAGCAGCTCAATAGTCGCTTTATATATAAATGAACATATTCAGTAAGAGAAGCGCTAAACAACACAGAACCCAAAGTTCTGACGGATCGGTTTGTTGATAAATAAATTAAACTAATAATATAAGCACCAATCACCACTTGACCCGGGAACGTTACTGGTCGTTTTAATCATAAAAAAAGACATAAAAAAACACAAGCGCCAATCACCAATAAACCCAGGGTACTGACTAGTCACTTTGTTAATAAAAAAGATGATTTGAATCACATTAGCGCCAATCACCACAAGACCCAGCATCCTAAATAGTCACTTTAATAATAAATAAATAAATTAAATAACGCAATCGCCAATCACCAAACCACTTAGGGCCCTCACTGGTCGCTTTGTTAATAGATGAATACATCAAATAACACAAGTGCCGATCACCACTCGACTCGTGGCACTTACTAGTCTTTTTGTGATTGAATAAGTATATCTAATAACACAATCACCAAACCCCACAAAACCTCAGGCGTTTACTGGTCACATTGTTTATTAACATAATAAATAAAATAACAAAAGCAAGAACCACCAAACAACCCAGCAAACTTACTAGGCGCTATATTACCAAATAAAAAAACTGAGTAGCACATGCGTCAATCACCACACTACCTGAGGTACTTACTGGTCACTTTGTTCATAAATAAATTAATCAGATAACACAAGCACCAATCACCACACAACCCGGGGCACTTACTGGTTAATTTGACAATAAATAAATAAACTAAATAACACAAGCACGAATCACCAATCGAACTGGGAAACTTACTGGTTACTTTGTTAATAAATAGATGATGTAAAGAACATTAGCACAAATCACCACATTACTCAGGGCGCTTATGAGTTGCTTTGTATATAATCACCACACGACCCAGGGAACTTACTGGTCGCTTTGTTAATAAATAAATACATCCAATAATACGAGCGCCAATCACCAGGGAAACTTCAGCACTAACTGGTCACTTTGGTAATAGATAAATAAATTAAATAACCCTGGCGCCCATCACCGCAAAACTCGAGGCTCAGACTGGTTACTTTGTTAATAAATAAATAAATAAAATAATTTTTGTTTATTAATAAAATAATAGAGATAACACAATCGACAATAACTCAGTAACCTAAGGCAATTACCAGTCACTTTGTTAATTATGAAAATAAATAAAAGACACAAACACCAACCACCTAACAACCCAGGGCTCTTAATAAGCGCTTTGTTAATTATAAATGAACTTAAAATAATAAAAGCAACAATCACTAAGAGAGTAGGAAAACTAACAAGTCACTATATTAAAAAAAATAAACTAAATAACACAAGCGTCAATGACCACACAACTTAAGGCCCTTATTAGTCACTTTTTCAATAAATAAATAAATTTAATGACTCAAGTGCCAAACACCACACTATTAGAGGCTCCCACAGTTTGCTTTGTAAATAAATTATTAAATTAAATAACACAAGCACTAATCACAACAAAACATACGGCACTTTTGGTCGCATTGTTAATAAATTAAAAAACTAAATAACGTAAGCACCAATCAACGCAAGACACGGCGCCCTCACTGGTCACTTTGTTAATAAATAAATTAATCAAATTATGCAATCGCCAACCACCACAAGACTCAGGTCAGTAACTGGTCACTTTGTTAATAAATAAATACATCAAATAATAATCGCCAATCACCACCAAACCCGTGAAACTAATTGGTCACTTTAGTAATAAACAAATGAATTAAATAGCATTAGCGCAAATCCCAGGGCAACTTCCAGGGCTCTTACCGGTCACTTTGTTGATTAATAAAATACGTAAAATAACAAAAGCAACAGTCACCAAGTGATCCAGGAAACTAACTAGGCACTTTATCAGGAAATAAATTAATTAAGTAACACAAGCGCAAATCGCCGATCAAATTAAGGAACTTACTGGTCACTTTGTTAATAAATCAATAAATCAAATAACACAAGCGCCAAGAACAAGGCAACCTAAGGCACTTACTGGGCTCTACGGTAATTATTAAAATAAATAAAATAACACAAGCAACATTTACCAAGTTACCAAGCAGTTTTTTGGTCAATTAGTTAGTAATAAAATCAAATGAAATAACACAATTACCGACTATCAGGCAATCCAGTGCACTTACTGGTCAGTTTGTTAATAAATAAATAAATTAAGTAACACAAACGCTAATTACCACACAACCTAGGGCGCTTACTGGTCGCTTTGTTAATAAATAAAAACATCTATCAGTACAAGCACCAATCACAAAACAACCCGGGATAATAAGTGTTAGCTTTGTTATTTAATAAATAAATTTAATAACACTATCACTAATCACCACACTAGCTTGGGCACTTACTGGTCGATTTTTTAATAAATAAATAAATTAAATAACGCAAGTGCTACTACCATGTAAGGAAAAATTTTTTTCACATAGTATTAAAACCAAATATATTTCACACTCTTTAGAAAAAGGAGAAATACTATAGCAAGTGGGAGAAAACCGAAGTGATGAGCGAGCGAGAATTAGCGGAAAGCGGCAGTCCCAGCAAGGAGTCGATAGAGAGTAGTAGACTCATACCCTATACCTCACTGTCCTTCTTTTGTGGCTCTGCTAAGACCAAACGAATAGAATTAATACAAATAATATTAACTCTGTATACTCAGATAACAGATCAACTTTTTATGTAATATATTAAAATTAACGAAAATTAACAAATCACGAACTTATTTCTAATTTTGGAGCATCTGTATCTATTGTTTGCTTTTAGTTTACATATGAATATAGTAAGGATAACTTGTGGGCTCGTACCCTGAATTTCGTCTTTCCATCCATATATTTCACACCTCTCTTCTCTTCCGAATAAAAACAAAATAATTCCTCGCTGCAAGTAAAATTATTTATGAGGCATCGAGAAGGCGACAACCAAAGTGAAGATTGCTCGTAAGACAGAGTCACTAGAACGAATATTAGATAAGTACACCCATCGTGGATATTCGAAAACCTTTCTCAAATAGTTTGCGTAAAAGTACTAGTATTGCTGACACCAAGAACGCTTCTACCTTATCCTAAATTCTTTCCGATCATCTCCTGGAAGATAAGAAAATACATACATAATGCATAAATATAACCCATACTCTGTAAATCAAGAGGTTGTTCATAAAACTTCATTTCTTAATTTCGATAGTATAGTAAAATAATACAAATCCATAGTTTTAGAATCATTACTATATTTATCATGAATTTTCCATGTTCTACGCACACATTCGCATCGATCCATATTTCAGTATTTCAACTAGCAAGGCCGTTGAATCGGGTCAATGTACCTACTAAATAATAAAGATTCTAGGTGCGCAAAGACCTTGAGCAAACTATAGAAGCTTATAACCAAGATAATTCGGAAAACTTGCTCGTCAATAACATAAGCTCTAATCAATGCACAACCCAAGACACTCACTGGCCGCTTTGTTAGTAAATAATTAAATCAAATAACACAAGCGCTGACGACAACACAACCCAAGGCACTTACTAGTCACTTTGTTAATAAATAAATATGTTATATAACACCAGCGATAATCACCACACGACTCAAGGCACTTACTGGTGGCTTTGTTGATAACTAAATAAATTAAATAACACATGCACCAACAACCAGGCAACCCAGGGCTTTTACTGGTCACTTTGTTTGAAAATAAATAAATAAAGTAACACAAGCGCCATTTACGTTACAACCCGTGGCGCTAACGAGTGACTTTGTTGATACATACATGAATTAAGAAACACCTGCGCTAATCCCCACAAAACTGAGAGCACTTTTTGGATGCTTTGTTAATAAAAAAAATGAATCAAATAACTCAAGCATTTATTACCGCACAACATATGGCACTAACTGATCGCTTTACTAATAAATAAAAGAATTAAATACTACCAGCACTGATCACCACAAAACCTGAGGCACAGACTGGCCACTTAGTTGATAAATTGATAAATTAAATAACACAAGCACCAATCACCACAAAACTTCGGGTGCCCACTGGTCACTCTGTTAATAAATTAACAAATTTATTACTGCAAACGCCAATCACCTCACATTCCAAGGTACTTACTGGTTGCTTCGTTAATAAATAAATACATTGAATAACACATGCGCTAATCATTGGGCAACTTAGGGCGCTAAACGGTCCCTTTCTTAATTACAAAAAAATCGAAAAAACACAAGCATTAATCACTAAGCGATCTAGGGAACTTACTAGTTACTTTGTAATTTATAAAAATAAATCAAATAACACAAGCACCAATCACCACAGAACCCAAGGCATTAATAGTCACTTTTTAATGAATAAATTATTCAAACTACACGAGCTCACATTACCACAAAACCCCGGGCGCTTACAGAACTTCAACACTTTCTTTGAAAATAGACAAATTTAATACTTCAACCGCAAATGACGACACATCCTAGAGTAGTTACTAGTGGGTTTGTTAATAAATAAATACATCGCATAACACAAGCAATGATCACCACACAATCCAGGGCGCTTACTGGTCACTTTGTAAATAAATAAACGAATTTTATAGTGCAAGCGCTAATCATGCAAAATCCAGGGATACTCACTGATTGATTTGTTAATAAATAAATACATCGAATAACACAAGCGCTAACCTCTAGGCAATCTAGGGCGCATACTAATCACCTTTGTAATCATAAAAATAAATAAAAAAACACAACCACTAATCAGTAGGCAACGATCACCAGGTAACCTCAGCAACTCACATGTTGGTTGTTAGTATATGGCTGACTCAAATAACATAAGCGACAATAATCACACGACCTGGGGTACTAACTTATCAGTTTTTTAATAAATTGAATAAAACCAGCGCTAATCACTTCGAAACATGGGACACAGACTGAACACTTTGTTAATAAAAAAATTATTTTAATTACACAAGCGCAAATCACCACAAACTTCTGGCAGCCCACTGGTCACTTTGTTAATAAATTAATAATTGTTGTACTGCAAGCGTCAATTAGCAATCACTAAGCGACCTTAGGCGCTTACTAGTCACTTTGATAATTATAAAAATAGATAAAATAACATGAGCGATAATTACCAGGCAAATCGAGGCGCTTACTTGTCGCTTTGATGACTAACAAAATGAACAAAATGAACAAAATAACAAAGAAAAAGTTACCATGCGACCGAGAAAACTTACTGGACGCTTTTATGAAAAAAAAAATGAACTCAATAACACACCACACACTCCAAGTCACTAACTAGTCGCTTGGTTAAAAGAAAAGTAAACTAAATAATACCAGGTTTGATTACCACGAAATCCGAGTCGCTTTTTAGTCACTTGGTTAAAAAATAAATAAAGGTATTGCGCCAATCACCATAGAAGCAAGGGTACTTACTAGTCACTTCGATAATAAATAAGATAAAAACAATAAACAAGAGCAATAATTACTAAGCAAGCCCAAAAACGTACTGATCGATTTGTTTATAAGTAAATGAAATAAATTACGCAAGCGCCAACAACTACAAAACCCAGGGCGCATAATAGTCACTGTTAATAAATAGATAAATGTATTACTGCAAGCGCCAATCACCATGCAAGCCTGGGTACTTACTAGTAACTTTGATGATAAACAAAATAAAGAAAATAAACAAGAGTAACAATTATTGAGCAAGCCAAAAAAAGTACTGGTCACTTCGTTTGTAAATAAATAAATAAAATTACACAAGCGCCAATAACCACTAAACTTAGGGCGTTTAATAGTCGCTTTGTAAATAAATTAACAAACGTATTACTGCAATCGTCAATCACCTTACAAACGAGGGAACTTACTGGTCACTTTTATAATAAATAACTACATCATAGGTCACAACCGTCAATCACCAGACAAGTAAAATGAAATAACACAATTGCCAACTACCGGGCAATCCAGGGCACTTATTGGTCAGATTGTTAATATATAAAAGAATCAAATAACACAAGCTCCAATTAACGCACAACTCAGAGCAGTTACTGGTCACTTTGTTTAAAAATAAATGAATTGATAGCGAAAGCTTTAAGCACCACACAACCTGGGACACATAATTGTCGCTTTGTTAATAAATGAATAGCTTGAATGACACAAGCTACAATCACCACACGACGCGTGGCACGTACTCATCGATTTGTTATTAAATAAGTTATCTAGTAGTACAAATGCAAATCACTTTACAACCCAGAAAAACAATTAAATAACAGGATCGCCAATCACCACACAAGCTGGGGCACTTACAGGTCATTTTGTTGATGGATGAATAAATTGAATAACACAAGTGATAATCATCAGATAACTCGAAAAAATCGCTGGTCACTTAGGTAATAATATAATACATTAAATAATAAAAGCCCTACTCACCACACAACCTAGCGCACTTACTAGCCAATGTGCTAATAAATTAATAAATCAAATAACACAAGCACCAATCACCATGAAACTCAAGGCGCTTACTAGTTAATTTTGTAATAAATGATGAAATCAATAACACATGCGCCAATCACTACATAACCTGAGGCAGTTACTAGTTATTTTGTAAATAAATAAATAACTTAAGTAACACAAGCGACAATCAACACACAATCCAGAACACTGACAGGTCACTTTGTTAACAAATAGATAAATATAATAACAAAAGCATTGATCATCACAAAACTCAGGGCACTGACTAGTCGCTTTGTTAATAAAAAATTAAATTAAATAATAAAAGCGCCAACCACAACGAAACCAGAGTCGCTTATAAGTCGCTTTAATAATAAATAAATAGTTTAAAAACCTAAGCGCTAGCCACCAACCCACCTAAAGCGCTTACTGGTCACTTTGTCAATAATTAAAGAAATCGAATAAGACAACTGCCAATCACAAGCCACTTTACGGCTCTAACTGGTCAGTTTTTTATTAAATAAGTAAATCCAATAACACTATCACCAATCAGCGCAAAACCCAGGGCACTTACAAGTCGCTCTGTTGATAAATATATAAAATAAATAACACAAGCACATATCACTACAACAACTAAAACGCTTACTGGTCACTTTGTTAATAAATAATTTAATTAAATAACACCAGCGCCAACTACCAAGCCACCCCAGAGCACTTGCTGCTTGCTTTATTTATAAGTATATAAATTAATCGACACAAGTGCCAAACACCACAAAACCCAATGTGCTTGGTACTCGCTTTGTTGATAAATGTATAAATAAAATGACACAAGCTCTAATCACAACACTACCTAAGGCACTTAATGGTCGCTTTGTAATCAAACCAACAAAGCGCCAATTACAACGCATCTAGGCATTCTTACTGATCATTTTGTTAAAAATAAGTAAATTAAGTAGGACCAACACCAAACACAAGACATCTCGAAGCGCTTATTTATCACTTCGTTAAAAAAAACAAATTAAATAAGACAAGAGTCAATTTCCACACAACCCAGCCCATTTACTAATTGCTTTGTTAATAGATGAATTAATTAAATATCCAAAGCTCCAATAATAACACAACTCACGGCACTTACTGGTTACGTTGTTAGTAAAAAGAAAAAATAATAAATAAAAAGTATAAGCGCTAATCATGACAAAACCTGGAATGTATACTAGTCGCTTTGTTAATAAATAAATTAATTTAAAAAAAAGAGGGCTAATCACCACGCCTCCTAAAGCACTTACTAATTACTTCGTTTATAAATAGATAAATTAAATAACAGAAGCGCCAATCACCAGGCAACCCAGGACTCTAACTGATCGCTTCGTTATTTATTGAAGTAACGGAAATATGAAAAGCATTAATCACCAAGCGACCCGGGAAACTTGATGTTCTTTTCGTTTATGAATAAAAAACTCCATAACCCAAGCGTCACTAACCATACTACCTGGGCCACTTACAAGTCAATTTGTAAATAAATAAATAAATTCAATAATACAAACGCAAAACACCACAAACATAGGGCTCCTACTGGACACTTTGTCAGTAAATAAATGAACGCATTACACAAGCGCCAATTACCACACAATTCTAGTGCTGAGTGGTTGCTTCGTTAATAAATGAATAAATAAAATAACACAAGCACCAATCACCACACAATCAGGGGCACTTACTAGCCATTTTATTGATGAATAAATAAATCAAATAACACAAGCGCTAATCACCACATGACTCGGGATGCTGACTAGTCGATTCGTTAATAAATAAATAAATCAAATAACACAAGAGCCAATCATCACAAAATCCAGGACACTTACTAGCTGCTTTGGTAATAAAAAATCAAGTGAAACAACACAAGCGCCAATTACAATAAAATCAGGGGCTCTAATTAGTCGCTTCGTTAATAAATAAATAATTTAAAAAACAAAGGGCTAATCACCACACTACCTAAAGCGCTTACTGGTCACTTTGTTAATAAACAAATAGATCGAATAAAACAAGTGCCAAAAACAAGGCAACCCAGAGCACTAATTGGTCGCTTTGTTAGTAGATAAATTAATTAAACAACACTTGAGATAATTACCACAAAACCCTAAGCGCTGACTTGTCGCTTCGTTAATAATTATATAAATCAAATACCACAAGCGCCAATCACCACACCACCTTAGGCTCTTACTGTACGCTTTGTTAATAAATAAATACATCAAATAACACAAGTGCTTATGACCACAACACAACCCAGGACACTTACTAGCCACTTTGTCAATAAAAAATGAAGTTATATAACACAAGCGCCGATCACCACAAAATCAGGGGCGCTAACTAGTTAATTTGTTGATAAATGAATAATTCAAAAAACAAAGCGCTAACCACCACATCACCTAAAGTGATTACAGGTCACTTTGTTAATAAAAAATAAATCGAATAACACAAGCTCTAATCACGAAGCAATCTGGGGTACTTACTAGTCAGTTTGTTATTTGATAAATAAATGAAATAATACTAGCACCAATCGACAAAAAACCCAGGGCGCTTACAAGTGGCTTTGTTAATTAATCTAAAAATTTAATAACTCCAGCAGTAATCACTACACTACCTAAAGCGCTTACTGGTCACTTTGTTAACAAATATATAAATCAAATAACACTAGCGCCAACTTCCAGGCCACCCAGGGCACTTTCTGGTCGCTTTGTTGATAATTACATAAAATAAATGTTACAAGCGCCACATACGACAAAACCCGGTGTGCTTACTAGTCCCTTTGTTGATAAATATACAAATGAAATAACACAAGCACTAACCACAACACCACCTAAGGCACTTACTGGTCACTTCGTTACTAAATAAATAAATTAAATAACAAAGCGTGTAGTTATTGGTAGTTATTGGCGTGAAACAAAATGTGTAGTTATTAGCGCTTGTGTTATTCAGTTGTTTCATTTATTAACAAAACGATCAGTTAGCACCCTGTGTTGTGTGGTGATTGGCGATTGTGTTATTTAAATTATTTTTTTACTGATAAACTGACAAGTAAACGCCTAGGGTTGTGTGGTGCTTGTCACTTGTCATATTTTGTTTATTTTAATGATTAACAAAGCAGCAAGTGAGAGCTCCAGATCACTTAGAGTTCGTCGCCTGTGTTATTTTATTTATTTTATTATGCAACTGAGGGACCAGTCAGTAAGCACACCAGGTCACTTTCTGATGGCCGCTTCTGTCATTTTATTTATTTTAATAATTAACTAAGGAACCACTAAGCGATCTGGGTTATTTAAATAAAGAAGCTTGAGCGATTCAAATTATTTATTTAATATCAAAGCGATGAGTTAGTACGCGGATTTGTGCGGTGATTAGCGCTTGTGACATTTTGTTCATTTTTATATTCAACAAAACAAGGAGAAAGCGCTTCCTGTCCTTTGGTGTATGTAGTTTATGTTATTTTACTTGTTTTATTAACTAACAAAGCAACCTATTAACGCCCCGAGTTGGGCCTATCGGCACTTGTGTAATTTACCAATAAGCAACTTGTAAGCATCGGGGGTTGTGTGATTACTGGCGACCGTGTTATTTAATTTACTACTTCACAAACACAGCGACTATCAAGTGCCCCAGGTTTTGTGGTGATTGGCACATGTGCGATTTTATTTATTCTACTGATTGACCAGTGAGCCCTCTGGCCCGCTTGTTACATTTTACTTATTTTATTAATTAACAAACGACCTACAAGCGCCTCAAATTGTGTTGTTATCAGCGCTTGTGTAATTTAATTTATTTTTTAAATAACAAAGCGACCACTAAGCACACTGGCTTGGATGGTGGTTGTCGCTTGTGTTATGTTACTTACTTAATTGATAAACAAAGCGATTTATTAGCACCCCGAATTTTGTGGAACTCAGCTTGTTAGAATTTACACTTTTTGTTCATCTACATAGCTAGTAGTAAAATCTCTAGGTTGTATAGTTATTGACACTTGCATTATTTGAATTAATTATTCATTAACTTAGGGCTCCAGGTCACTTTGCGTTTGTCCCTTGTGTTAATTTATTTATTTTAATAATTAACAAAGCGACTAGTAAGTGACCCAGATCTCTAAGTGTTAGCGGCTTTTATTCTTATATTTATTTTATTACTTTACAAAGCTACTAAAAAGCGTCCCAGGTCGCTAAGTGATTATCGCTTGTGTTATTTCATTAGTTTCATTCATCTACACAGCAACTAGTGAGTACCCGGGGTCACTTGTAGATCATCGCTTTTGTTATTATCTTTACTTTATTACTTAGCAAAGTGACCAGCTGGCACCCAGAGAAGTGTTATTATTGGTACTCGTGTGATTTAAACTATTTATTTATAAACAAAGTGGCTAGTACGTGTCCCAACTTGTGTGGTGATTGTCGCTTGTATTATTTAACTTGTTTTTTCACTAACTAGGCGACCAGTTAGCACCTTAGGTACTAAGTGATTGTCGCTTGTGTTATTTCATTCATTTTATTGATTAACAAAGCGACCTATAAGCACTTATAATTCCTTGGTAGTTGTCAGTTGTGATATTTCATTTATTTTTATGATGAACCAAGCGAACAGTAAGCACACTTGTTTACCTGGTAATTCGCTCTTCTGTTATTTTTTCCATTTTGTTAATTGACTAAGCGACTAGTAAGTGCCCGTGTTATGTGGTGATTTTCGCTTGTGTTGTTTAATTTAATTATTTTTTAACAAAGTGACTAGTAAGCGCTTCGTGTTCTATGGTAATGGGCAATTGTGTAATTTTTTTCAACTGTTCATCACCAAACCGACCTGTAAGCAACCCACGGTGTGATGATTGCCGTTTGTGTTATTTAACTTATTTATTTATAAACAAAGCGACAAGTAAGTGACCCGGGTTGTATGGTGATTAACGCTTGTAATATTTTGTTCATTTTATTAATTAATAAGGCAACAAATAAGCACCTTAGGTCACTTGGTAGCTGTCGCTTATGTCATTTTATTTATTATTTTAATTATCAAAGCAACCAGTAAGGCTCCCAGGTCACTTGGTAATCATCGCTTCTGTTATTTTATTTGTTTCACGAACTCACAAAACGAGTAGTAAGGGCCCGGAGTTGTGTAGTAATTGGTGCTTGTGTTATTTAATTTTTTTATTTATCAACAAAACGATTATTAAGAGCCCCGGGTTGTGTTGTTGTCACAAGCGTAATTTCATTAATTATATTGCTTAACGAAGCAACCAGTAAGCACCACGGCTCACTTGGTGATTGTCGATTGTATTATTTCATTTATTTTATCAATTAACGAAGGAACCGTTAAACGCCCTGAACTGTGTGGTTATCGGCCCTTGTATAATTTAAATTATTTGTTTACTAACAAAGCAAGTAGTAAGCTTCTTTGGTTGTGTTGTGATTGGCACTAGTGAAATTTGATTTTTTGTTTTAACAACAAAGCGACCAGTAAGCGCCCAAGGTCGCTTTCGGATTGTTGCTTAACTCATTTCATTTATTTTATAAATCAACAAAGCAGCTAGTAAGTGCCCCGAATGGCTTGGTGTTTGTAGCTCGTGTTATACCATTTATCTAATTAATTAACGAAGCAACCAGTAACTCCCTACGGTCGCTAATTAATTGTCGCTTGTGTTTTTTTTTTGTTTTTTAAATCACACGAGCGCCAATAACCACTTAACCGAGAGCGTTCACTAGCCACATGGTTTATTAATAAAACGAATAAAATAACACTAGTGACAATCACCAAATGACTCAAAGAAGTTAGTCCTTTTGTTAATAAATAAAATAATTTAAAAAAACACAAGCGACAATTAATTAGCGATCGAAGGAGGTTACTAGTTGCTTTGTTAATTAATTAAATAAATGATATAACACGAGCGACAAACACCAAGCCATCCGGGGCACTTACTAGTTGCTTTGTTGATTTGTAAAATAAATGAAATGAATTAGGAAACAATCAGAAAGTGACCTCGGGCAGTTACTTTTCGCTTTGGTATTAAAACAAAAAATTAAATTTCACTAGTGCCAATCACTACATAACCAAAGGAGCTCACTACTTGCTTTGTTAGTTAACAAATAATTCAAACTACAAAGGGGCCGATAACCACACAGCTTAGGGCACTTATAGGTTCCTTCGTTAATTAATAAAATAAATGAAATAACGCATTCGACAATCACCAAGTGAGCCGCGGTGCTTACTGGTTGCTTTGTTAAATAATACAATGAATGAAATTACACTAGTGACAACTATAGCACAACCCGAGGTGCTTACTAATCGTTTTGTTAATGAATCAAATAAATAAATATCATAAGCTTCAATCACTACATAACTCGGGGCCCTTACTAATAACTTTGTGAGTTGATAAAAAAAAAAAAAAATAGTACAAGCGATGAGCATAAAATAACCTCAGGTGCTAACTGGTCGATTTGTTCGATAATAAAATAAATGAAATAAGTTACGCAACAATCACAAAGCAACCTTGGACGCATACTGGTCGCTTTGTGATTGTTGTTTAACTTAGTTTGTTTATTTTATAAACGAACAAAACAACTAGTTAGTGCCCCGGATAGCTTGGTGTTCGTAGCTCGTGTTATATCATTTATTTAATTAATTAACAAAGCAACCAGAAATCCCCTACGGTCGCCAATTAATTGTTGATTGTGTTTTTTTTAATTTGTTTTATTAATTATCAAAACGGCTAATAAATCTTTTGGGTCATATGGTGATTGTCACTTGTGTTATTTTATTTGTTTTAGTATTAAACCAAGTGACTAGTAAGCACCCTGGGTTTTATGGTTATTGGCGCTTGTGTGATTTAAATAATTTATCTATTAACAAAGCGACCAGTAGGAGTCTTAGGCAAAGTGGTGTTTGGCGCTTGTGTTTTTCTATTTATTCTATTAATTAACAAGATGACCAGTAAGCACCAGGGATTGCCTAGTAATTGGCACTAGTGCTATCTAGTTTACTTCAATAATCAGCAAAGCGACTGGTCATTACTCCAGGTAGTATGGTAAATAGTGCTCGTGTAATTAAACTTCTTTATTTATTAAAAAATCGACTAGAAAGGGCCTCGGGTTGTGTGGTAATTGGCGCTTGTGTTATTTAATTTATTTATCTAT
Organism: Copidosoma floridanum; assembly: GCF_036245765.1. Classification (NCBI taxonomy): domain Eukaryota; kingdom Metazoa; phylum Arthropoda; class Insecta; order Hymenoptera; family Encyrtidae; genus Copidosoma; species Copidosoma floridanum. Next base: position 2,681,594 of record NW_028321900.1, read on the forward strand.
TAACAAAGCGACCAACAAGCACCCCGCGTTGTGGTAATAGGCAATCATGTTATTTGATCTACTTATTTATTAACAAAGCGATTAGTTAGTACCCTGGTCTGTGTGGTAATTGGCGCTTGTCCTTTTTTATTCAATTTGCCAATTAACAAAGCACCCGGGCACCCAATTAACAAGGTGACCCGTAAGTGCCTTGGGTTGTGTGATGATTGGCGATTGTGTAATTTGATTCATTTTCATAATTAACAAAGCTACTTGTAAGCATCCCAGGTTATAGGGTTAAATAGCTTAAGATTTATTTATTGATTTATTATGTATGAAATTCTGTCGAGTTATTTAGGTTTTTGCGTCTTGCTCCATACAGCCTATTTGGAGTTCGCTCCACTTTGGGTGCCACTGTACTAAGCTGTGTTTCGTAGTGTGAGAGAGAACGCTGAAAAATATCCTTGTGTGTCTCTATTGAAAAGAGACGCACAGAGAATTATTAATATTTCTAATTTGTTTTTTGACATGCGACACTAACTTTTCAAAAGAGAGTCAGTATAAATTTTTTTAAATATTTTTGTTATGTTACTCTATATCAAATTAGCATAAATTACGTTACTATTGCGTTTATTATTAGTTATACGATTCTTTTGACTTTTAAGTTTGATGTATTGAAATGAAGGTACGTAAAATTTTTTTCCATATTACTGGTACCAATATATATAAAAGACTACAATTAGATCAGGGCATCACCAAAATTAGAATCGTGATAAAATTATTGTGTAAAATAGAGGTTGAGTGGTAAACATCATATTAAAACTAATTTATCACGCGTTTTAGCACTTTAAATTGTTAGTTTAGGTTTATTTTTATAGGCTAGAAAATTTAATGTACATAAATTAAGGTTTAAATAAAAAAATAAGTACGCCAACTATAGAAGTTAGCTCTTATTTATTGAACTATTTTCTTCTGTAATGGAAAATAAAAACGCTGTGGGAAAAGTGAAGTTAACATTGACACATAGAATTACAAATTTTTCACAATTATTCTTCCGTACGAAATTCGGAGACACTAGTGCGAGGATATTGTCGAAAAAAACCTTACGACTAATAGCACTAATGTATTTATGTAACTGTACGTATCAATATTATCTGCTCTAAAAAATAGTCATGCAATCGTATAACATTTTAGAGCTGTATATTAAGTCTCCCAGTGTGAATCGCTCTTATGTTTCAAGCGCATGTTGACATATTTTTTTACAATTTAATAAATAAACTTTTGCTTATAATCTTAGTAAAGTTCCTGGTTTATCAGATGTTTATTTCTGTCTCAGACAGAACGAGGTAAAATTTTGGCAGATTTGTAATTCAGCCCATCGTTCAAGAAATTAGCTTTATAACATGTTTGTAACGACAGTGTTACCAATTTTCAATTACAGAGATTGGCTCAAAAGCAGAAATTTTTTTAAACTTTATTTTAGAAAATAATATTTTTAATTTATTTTAATAAAGAACCACTTATTACGATGCAACACCACTTAATACTTTTTACAATGCAAGTCAGCGAGCGACGCCATTAGTGACTATATTTTTAACCTTTTTTCAGTTAACCTACTTGTACAATTGTCGTTCTTCGTTTGCATTGAATGTAACTGCAATTCACAAGTACACATTATTTTAAATTTAAATTGTCCACTCTTACGTAACTTACACTTTTAATTTAGTGCTTTACGCTGTGATGGTAGAATTATCATTTTTTAATCTAACTTCTCCAAGGCTTGCCTAACTTATACTTTTACCATAATATTTAGAGTTTGAGAATTTATAGTGAAAAAAAATATCTTTACTGTATTCTTTTTCACAATAGTGGCATAACAGAACAACGTCATCTGAAGCAAAGTGTAAGCCCTGGTACTTTCTGGTACTTTCCTTACTCAACATTGTTGAACCATTTTATGGTGAACTTTTTTTTTTTTTTTTAAATTGAAAGTGATCGTTGCTCAGTTGGGGGCGAGATTCGAGACATGAATAAATACAAGGTGTATTTAAATTTGGTGGTATGAGGTGCATTTAGATTGGGACCACATCATAATCCTTGACAAAGAACCTCATTACGAAAAAAAAATTATATGTATGTTTAAAGTTGTGTTGTGTAATTTATCGTTAGTCTGTCATTCGATCTGTGACCAACAAGCTAAAATACTTACGAATTCTCGTGTACATAAAGTAATAATTTGTATCTCAAAATTTTATTGTTGTGCGTACGAGTTTCATTGAATCTCTTATAGTGACATGTTTAATGAAATTTGTAGCCTAATGGGCTGACACAAATGATCAGCGAAACGTTGCAACTGTAAACCAGCATAAAAAAATTTAAATACACCTTGTATTTATCCATTTCTTGTATCTCGCACCCAACAGATCACCGATCACATTTAATTTTTTAATTCTTTGGGGGTACTGACAAAATTCTAATCAGTCATTGTTTTTTTTAAATCATAATTATAGCGCCAGTTGTATGTTTTATGGTGTAACCACAATTTGTTATGACCAGACTTGTTTGAAGTATGCTCTTAACCATTTTATTTTAATTTTATTCGTGAGTCTCTTAGGATTCAGATCGTAAGCTTTATCTGTTATTTTTAGTCAAGTAAAAATAGTTATTTAATAATGTGGATGATTTTAATCAATGTGAAATTTTTAGTTCTTTTATTAAAACAATTCAAAACAGATATTCTCTTAGATACAGTCCATTCAGATCACTTCACAGATTTTAATACTAATTATATTACTGATGAAAAACGTACATCTATCACTGACTGTTGTTACTGCTGCCTCGGAGTTTCTTAATGCTTCATGCAGTCATTCCCAGTGATTACTTATACTACACGAATAAGTTCTCTGCTATCACCGGTACCACTTTCGGCGGGCCTCTTTTGATTTACCTCGCTCCTTAGGGTAGTCTGATATTATTAATACTCTCGAACTACACCCACGTTGCCTCAGCCAACACGTTATGCCTTACGTGTATAAGGTACTCGCGAGTCGCGAGAGTCAAAAGTAGACTAAAACTTTAGAAGATAGGCGACGCACGTAAAAAAAACGATTTTTCCTCTTGATGGTGAGTTTTTATAGCATCAGAGCGAGTAAAAGAGGCCTTTGGTTGAATTAGGTCAATATAACAATTAGGTTGAAATAACAGTATAACAGTACCCATCGCATTTTTCTGACAAGTGCGATTGAGTTTTTTAAGTCAGTGATGATGAAAGTTCGCATCAGCAATAAAAGAACGCCTAATGCAAGTTCAAGTGTGACAGTAAGTTTACAAATTTCAATACAATCCTTTGGGGATTTTACAATCAACTTTGAGTTTACTGAAATAGTGTGTTAATTTTAAATTTAAAAATCAGTGTTATTAGAAGTAGACAATCAATACGCAAGTAAATTGTTTATTCATACTGTGACGGTGAGATACCGTCGAGCCATCATCGGTAGGCTAGGACCGATATGGTAAGAAGGAAAAGGGAAAAACGTAGAGGACAGTTAGGAAAAGAGGGAAAAGGAAGAAAAAGCCGAAAAGGGATCAGATTAGCTTGGGCCAGCGAACGCGCGTGAAGCAAGTTTTTGTTGGGGGTTGCGAGAAGCAATTTCCCCAAGGCGATTTCCCCGCGAAAAGCGAATTCTGTTTTGGGGGACGTGAGACGCGTCTTCTGGAGTGTTCCCGTTCCTGCGATTGTTATCGTGGCGGCTGTGCTTGAGCTGTCCCCAGTACGGTGCTTGGTGCTGAGTGTCCAGATCCTGCTGAGATAGCAGGCGACGCCAGACTCAGGGTCACCAAGGCCGATACCGTCGATCTCGGCCTTCAAACGCTGCCAGTAGGGATGCCTACTGACCTCAGCGTAGCCACTCCACTGCTCCCATGTAGACTTGGCCTGCGAGAGGCATCGTCGGGGAGCGACCCCGCATCGCCGTAAGTACCTGCCAGCAGGCAGTGGATTGTAAAGGGCAGCGGCCCTCGAATAGCCCGCATTGTCTGCCCGGTTCGCGAGTTTGCGCCGCGTGCTCGTCGAGTATTCGCACTCGACGAGCGTACACACATACACACACACACACACACCCAAACACCCACGATTACTTTTATATACTTCATATTTATCTTGAATATATTCCTTATTTTAAATTTAATCGTGAGTGCTTCCTTTCTGTGTGTGCCCGATCCCCTTTGTGCCGTGTTAAAGTCCTCGCGAGAGGCGACGACGTTCAAGGTCGCCACGATATTTGGCCCCTGCGGTGTCTCGGAGAGCGAGACTCGCGTATCAAGTTTATTGGAGGTGTCGCCGAGAGTACCCGGGCAACACAGGCCCAGTCGAGGTTGCGAATTCCGCCTCGTTATTCCGCATCGGCTGGACCCTATGACAATACATACAATACGATTTATTTATTGATACATATAATACGATTTCAATATTTACGTGCATTCGTACAAAGAAGCTGGCTGTACCATATGTCAGTATATTATTTAACATTCACCTTAAAGCTATTACACACACATATAAATGACGTATGAGCTCCTCTTGTCATATGAGCTTGCTTTATATTCACAATACGTCTTATCTGAATTTGACGGACGAAGAGCTTTTGGTTATAATATAATTTGTATTAACTCGGAACGTAACATAATCAAGGTATTCTGTCTCCACCCACATCAAACTTTTTTTATTCAGAGTCAATATAGAGCGTTAATACATCTTAATATTAGAGATAATATGTTTGAATAGTCTGGAGACCCAGTGTCACATATCCAGGAGGTAGTCCCATTGCCTATATTGTCTACAGATCCTACACAGAGAAATTCAGTCACAGCTAAAGGCGGTGCAGTGCTGCTGGCGAAAACAGTGTGCGTGGTGGGAGCGCAAAACAACGTGCGCAGACAGCAAAAAAACAATACGAGCGCGCACGTGATTTCGAGCTGCAGATGCACGCTCTTTTCCCGTGCAGGCTACTGGAACTTTGACTGAGTGGCTGCAGTATAGTTCGACACTTTTTCATTAATGCCTAACTATGTAACTTATATGCATGTATGCGTGTATGTTACAAAAATTAATTAGCATTTATAATAAAAAAGAATTAATAAATAAGTGTCAAACTATACTGGAGCCGCTCAGTCGAAGTTCCAGAGGCTTGCACGGAAAAAGAGTGTGCATCTGCAGCTCGAAATCACGTGCGCGTTCGCACCGTTTTTTTTTTTTGCTGTATGCGCACATTGTTCAGCGCTCCCACCACGCACGCTGTTTTCGCCAGCAGCACTGCATCGCTTTAAGCTGTGACTGAATTTCTCCGTGTACAGGCCTACACTAAATTTTTGTGAACATATTGTGTCACTTACGGTTTCTCGCACCAAGTGCGGCATAGGAAACGAACTCCAAGCAGACGTAGAAGTATAACAATACATGGTGATCAGTGTTGGCAAAAAAGATCTTCATACACCCCCATCACTATCGGAACTATCCGTTAAAAAAGTTCCGAAGCAAATGGGAGCAGAGCTACAGCAGAAATGTAGAAACAAAAATGTAGAGTGGAGTGGACAGTAAGCGCCACCTAGTGATCGGGTGATAAAAGCTTGTGTTATTAAATAATAATGTATTATTTGTCAGTGTGTCCAGTAAGCGCCCCAGGTCATCGGGTGATAGTCACTTGCGTTATAAAATAATTTATTATTTAATAGAGGGGTCAGTAAGCGCTCTGACTCATTGGATGGTAGGCGCTTGTTATTTATTAATACCTAAATATTTAATAAAGTGGCCAGTAACCCTCCTAGATTATCGGGTGATAGGCGTTTGATTTATGAGTTCATAATTTATTATTTAACAGTGTGGTCAGTAAGCGCCCTGGATCATTGGTTGATATGTACTTATCTTATTAATTTAAAAGATTTGAGAACCCTGTTGTTAAATGACCGAGCACGAGCACGCCTTAGTATACGGGAATTCCAGGAGAAAGAAGTCTTTCTCTACACTCCTGCTATAGCTCTGCTCTGATTGGCTTTGAAATTTTTTTAACGTTAAGTTGCGATAGTGGTAGGGGAAGATCCTTTTAGCCAACCCTGATGGTGATGTTGGCCAAAACTAGCAGTATATCTATATATTGTGTTGTTCGCCAACAATTGTGATAAAACTATGTATGGTGGTGTTTGCCAACACTAGTAGTATGGATATACATACAGTCCTCGTTTTCTATTTTGCAATCTACTGGATCTTTAATAAAACAGCACAAATATTTTACAAAAAATATGCTTATATAATGGCACACACGTGCATATCTTACACCATGATTCCGAACAATATTCAGGGGACGTACCGTATTCGCTCCGAGAATATACCTGAAGATGATAAGACGATATGCACTTGCGTCAAGTACCTCTAGTGTTGATTGAGTAAAATATGGAGGGCCCCCAGGGCATCGAATGCACGTAGTTTATAGATATCTTTAAATATTAAAAAAAAGTAAGCATTTAATGGTGATACATAAAGCGTGAAACATGTGGTGAATTGCTTTATTAGTAAGTGCCTTTCTATGCCATGTCAATCAGAGCTGGCTTTTTATCATTATAGCCGTTAAAAGTTTAATAAACAAAAGCAAGAACTGTGTGTTCCATCTGCTTAACCATGTATATAACAACACTGAGAGCAAAGCACCGAGCAGACACACTGTTTAAATATACTATCGACGCCTCTTACGAAGAGCAACGGAGCTCAGATTTTTCCATTTGAATTAACATGGGAAAATCTGAGCTCCGTTGTTCTTCGTTAGAAGCGTCGCTATATACTATACATACATCATACTCTCTCAGGCTCTTCATACTTTCAACGACTGTAATATAAAAATGCCTGCCATTCACATGGCATAAAAATGTACTAATAATGGAACTTTCTATACTTTTTACGCTTCACGTCTTACCATGAAATGATTAACTTTTAAGATATTTAAAGAAATCTATGAACTACGTGAATGATGCCACTAGCATATTCCCCCATAGTACAAGCACTGGCTACGACTTGGGGGCATTGCTTGCTATTCTCACAGCAAATAACTTTTTTTCACTTCGCAGGCCCACACCAGGGATGGGTAAATCTGGTTAGCAGGCATTTTGAGATACATCACGTGCAATTGATGTCGTTTGTGTAATTTATGTAATAAGTACCACGAGTTTTACAGAAGTCAATTTACGGTCAGTGTTTCTGATTGCAGTGGATTATGAGTCTTTATACTGGCAAAAGATTTAAACACATTAAAACTAAACTATTTAATCCAATAACTCTATATAAACTAAGAAATTCAATTCAAATAACCCTGCACTTGATCTTGCTCATAGAGGCTACTGTTCATACAGACGCAACAGCGCCACATATTACCATTAGTTTTAAAAGGGACTGCGTGAAACTATCGCGCCTGTTTGAATAGCCTTACAATGTTAAAAGCATATTTAATCACATAATCCAAGGTGTTCGTACTAGCCCATGTATAATTCATTAAAGCATTATTTAATACCACAAGCTGCCACCACCAGGTAAGCCAAAGCGTTTACTCACCACTAAATAAATTAAAAAACAGTCGGGAGGGTCACGAGCGACTCTCGGAAGATGTGAAAACATACTCGAGGCACGACTGATATGTTATGCATAAGTGTCCACACGTTCGACTGCACTTAACAGATTTTTTTTAAACTTGTATTAAATAAAGTAACTGGTTCGACATCGTTCAAAGACATTAGAACATATAAAGGAACAACTTATGAAACTTTTAAAGATACTGCAATTGCAATGGGTTTAATAGACAATGATGCAAAAATCGATGCTATTTTTAAAGAAGCAATTGCTGTTATGTTTCCATATTAATCAAGACAATTTTTTGCTTGGTTATGAATTTCAGAATACGTTCAAGGTGATAAAATATGGAATAAATACAACGAATTTTTTACGAAGGGTTTGCGTAATAATAAAGATAATTTAGCTCTTTTACATATTAACCAAATTTACGAATCAGAAGATAAATCATGTGGATACTTTAATTCATACCTACACCAAAAAAAAGGAGAGTAAAAAAGAAGATATAGATGATGAAATACGTTTTAGTAAAGAAATGGTTAACTGTATGTATAAAAGTTTGAATGATGACCAGAAAAATATATTTCGTATTATTTGCGAACAAAAAAATAATATTTTCTTTATAGATGGTTCTGGAGGGTCAGGAAAAACTTATTTATATAAAACGTTAATTTATTTTTTTATTTCTCAAAATAAAAAAATCATGTCAATGGCTTGGACTTATATAGCCTCAATTTTGCTTTCAAAGGGCATGACCAGTCATAGAACTTTTAGAATTCCTTTAGATCTTAATAATATAGAGTGCATTTTTAGAATTCGAGTCAGATAAAAAAAATTAGGAGAAGTTGATTTAATAATTTGGGATGAGGCTTTAATGATTCCTGAAAAAGCATTGAAAACAGTAGACAGAACGTTAAAAGATTTATGTAATACTGAAAAATATTTTGAAAATAAATTAATTGTTTTAGGAGGTGTTTTTTGTAAGATTCTCCCAGTGATAAAAAACGGTAATAGAAAAATTATACTTGAACAAACTATTAAATCTTTATTTTGATGGAACTCGTTCCACATTTTAAATTCAGAAATTAATATTCGTTCTAACGATAAAGAATTTTCAAAAGTATTATTAAAAATTGGGGAAGGGGAAATAAAAACTTTTAACATTCCTAAAAATTGGATCTCAAATGATGTATGTTCTCAAATATTTTCTAATGTCTATAATTGTTTGATAAATAGTGTTATACTTACATCGCATAACGAGAACATCTCTTATTTGAATAATAAGATTCTTAAAAAGTTAACTGGAGAAATTAAAACTTACTATCGTATAGATAACGCAACTTATGAAGGGATTGATAAATCAGACGATAATATTTATTTCAATTTTCCGTTGGAAATGTTGAACAATATTCGTGAAGGATTACCACCTCATGAATAAATCTAAAAATTGGTACAATATTAATTTTACTGAGAAATTTAAGTATATCAGATGGACTCTGTAATGGAACACGTTTACGAATCACAAAATTATTACAGTATAATATAGAAGGAAAAATAATAACTGGAGAAAAAATTGGATATAGAGTCTTTATTCCAAGAATAACTTTAGACACAGGAAACTCTTCAACATTACCGTTTATTTTGTATCGTAAACAATTTCCAATCGTTGTGGCATTTGCTATGACAATAAACAAATCCCAAGGTCAAAGTTTTGATAATGTAGGTTTATATTTTAAAAAAACCCTTATTTTCTCATGGTCACTTATATGTGGCTTTATCAAGATGCAAAGATAAAAATAACTTATTTATTCAAGTAGAAAGGCGAAAAATACAGAAATAGAAAATATTATTTGGAAAGAGATTTTTACATAATTTATTAACTGTACTTAATGATTTTTATGAATAAATAAGCAACATTTATGGTAATGAATTGAAAGTCACTTATTAATATTTCATTATTTAACAAGTATACATGACATAATGTATGAAAAATGGTGTGGGGGGCCTGTGGAGGGTCTGTGGAGGGGCAGGCAAAATTGTGTGGGGGGGCTGCAGGGGGCTGTGAGGGTTCTAAGGAAAAAGTTAGAAAATGTCAAATTAGCGTTGAAAACGGTCAAACTTCAGCTTATTTGTGGGGGGGCTGTGGGGGGTCTGTGGGGGAGATATGTGGAACGCCCCACACAAATAACTATATAATATATTGAGATATATATATACATGTGAGGCGTTTCACGCGAAACGTTCCAGGCCCGGCACGCGAGTGCTAAAAATCACTGTTTTCAGCTCATTTTCTCGGCCTTATTTCTATCCTAAAAAAATATTGTAAATAGCATTTTCGATGTATTTTTTAGTCAGCTTTCCGATAGTGTGGTTAGTTGTCTGAAAAAATTTTATTTTTACTAAAAAAAAATACAAAACATGCTACATCTCGACAAAAGCATTTTTAATATTTTTTTTGATAGGCTAGATGGAAAGCTGAGGTTTTTTAACATCAAAAAGGTCATTTTACACAGTGTGCTTTCACTAAAAAATTCGAGTAAAACAATACCAAAGAGTGGACATTCGGTCGTCTGAACGCGCGCCAAAGGCCGGCACCGCGCGGCACTCCGCTTAAGTTAACTAATATTATTAGTTTTTTATTATTTAATTATTTATTTAACAATGAAGTATGCTTTTATGTTATGACTTAATATAGTATTGTACAATTGAAATAGAATCTTTGTTTTTTTTTTATAATTTTCCGGTAGAATTGAAAGAACCATCTAAACATAAAGCGTATTTTAGTTCTAAATTCATTATAATTGCCTTGAATATTTTAATTTATTCAACTTGCTGTAGATGGCGTATTAACCAAAAATTGCTTCTCAAAAACTACCACGACTGTGTTAAATCAGTAGTGTGCAGTAACTGTAGTAAAAAATGTTTCTTAGGTGCAGAATGTCTAGATTGTCCCAATGTGTCAACGTTACATCCACATCTTCTTGAATGTTTTAAAAAACATAATATTTTTGAAATTAAATATAAATCGTGGTTTCAAACAAACAGATGTACCATTGCTATACAAAATTGAATTCTCATAATTTCGTTGACTTGTTAGGAAAAAAATTATTAAAACTCAAAACTTATGATAATTTTGCTACGAAACAATCACTTTTTTTAATGAACTGAAAAAAGATGTTAAAAGTGGAGAATTTATTGTATCTTGTAACTTGTGATTTTCGGACAATTATGCGTTTGTTATACAGAATTCAACCCAATCTTTTCATTGGAACAATAACCAAGCTTACATATTTACAGTTGTAATTTATTATAAAGAAAAAGATGAGCTTAAACACATAAGTATTGCTGTTATTTCCGATGATCTAAATCATGATACAGTTGCTGTATACAAGTATCAAAAAGTTACAATAAATTATTTGAAATCCAAGTTTGTAGTCAAGAAATTTTTTTACATAACTGATGGAGCCAGTCAACATTTCAAAAATAAGAGCAATTTTAGAAACATAGTTTTCCAAAAAAAAGATTTTAAAATTGATTGTGAATGGCATTTTTTTACTACTGCTCATGGAAAGGGAACGTGTGACAGTATTGGAGCCAACTTGAAAAGAAGTGCAACATATGCAAGTCTTCAAGTTTCCTTTAATAACTGAATTTTAGCAGCAGAAAACTTGTACGACTGGGCAAAGAATTATTGCAAGGAACCAAAAGGTTTTTATTTGAGTAAAGAGTCGTATGAAAAATGTAAAATTAAACTCAAATCTCGATGTGATGAAGCATAATCAATACCAGGTACTTTGCAATTCCATGCTGTCATTTCAATCGATGATAAAACATTAAAATAAAAAAAAAACATCTATGAGCTCTGAGTATCAACTTTTGTCAAAACAAAATTATAAAACCAAAAAGCCTACATCTCAAACTTCATCTAAAATTAAAAAATAGTAAAAAATATTTGTTTAGAAAGTATTTCTAAATTAATAATATTCATAGTTAACTTAAGCGCGGCGCGGCTCCACACCGGATCTCGGCGTGCGTTCAGACGGCCGAACGTCTACTCTTTGGTAATGTTTTACTCGAATTTTTCAGTGAGAGCACACTGTGCAAAATGACGTTTTCAATGTAAAAAGACCTCAGCTTTCCATGTAGCCTACCAAAAAAAATATTAAAAATGCCGTTTTCGAGATATAGGGGTAAACGGTACAGTTGTTGACCCCCGATAGTGATTGACCGCCACATGCATTTTTAAACGGAGCCTTTATGTACAGATATACAAATTATACAGGGGACAATCACTACCTTAAGGTGTCAATAACTGTACCGTTTACCCCTATTGTATTTTGTATTTTTTTCAGTAAAAATGAAATTTTTTCGAAAAACTAACCATACCATCAGAAAGCTAACTGAGAAATACATCGATAATGCTATTGGCAACATTTTTTTAGGATAGGAATAAAGGCCGAGAAAATGAGCTCAAAACAGTGACTTTTAGGGCTCACGCGGCGGGTCTGGGACGTTTCACGTGAAACGCCCCATATATATGTATACACATAAACTTGCATGCTTGTATAAAAACACCTAATATTTCTATATCCAATATCAGTGTAGACAAAAGTGGGAGATTACTGGGCGAAAGTCAGACTAAGCTGCGCCCAAGTCAGCGCCGTATTACAAACACACCTGCAGCCGGGCTCGATTGCTTGATTTGGACCATGCGTTTAAGCTGGGCTGCCCAAGTTCAATTTCTACTCGGGCTGTAGTCATACACAGCATGTGTGTATGTATGAGCGTGCGCATGTATGTTTAGCTGCTTGAAGACGAATATGATATAGTGTAACTATATATTTTGTCTGGCAGCAGCGTAAACTCAGCGCTCCTCAGTAGAGATGATCTCTACGGGAGAAATAGAGGACGGTATAAGTATATCTATATAGGCATGACAGAAAAAGCGTTACGATTTGAAAATTTTCACTGCCCAAGCGGAAAGTCCAAACTTCGTGTAAAATGTTTTCACATCAAAAAATAAAAGCGCTAATTGCAAGATTACCCAGGGGGCTGATTGGTCACTTGATTTTGATTATAATTAGTAAAGCATTATTTAACAATAGAAGCGCGAATCAGTAAGTAACACGAGACGTTGACAGATTGCTAAAATGGATAATAGAAAAACAATAAGTAACATAGGTGCTAATCACCAGAAAATCTGGCAAGTCTATTGGCCGCACCTAATAGGTTAAAATAAAAAGAACGAAACAAATAACACAAATGCCAATTACGGGCTAATCTGTGGCGCTCACTGGCCTCTTAACAATATAATATAAGTGCTAATCACTAATAAACCCAGGGTGCTTACTGGCTCTTATGTATATTATTTAGTAAAGCATGAATAAACAACAAAAGCGTTAATTATCAGGTAGGATGGGGTAGAACCAATCATCAGGTAACCCAGGTTGTTTACTGACTGCTTAAAAAAGTAATGATAAAACAATAAATAACAGGGCCTATAATTGGATAACCTAGAGTGCTTGTTCCACACTTTATTAATTAATTAAGCACGGCCTGGTAATTTTCTTATATTGTACATTATTTATTTCTTGACTTATAAATTTTCAACTTAACTCTCTTAATTATCTGGTAATTTAGAGCTTGTGTTATTGATTAATGCTTTATCAATTTTCTCCTTTTTTGACAAGAGCCCGTAACACTATTCCGCAACCCACGATTTCATGTTGGATTTTTTATCGACTCGGATAGGGACTTATAGAGTTGTTAGTAATGAGAACAGGATATAAGTGTGAGAAGAGAGTTAAATTTTTATTGATAGCGCCGTTACCTTAATTACACAATTGTGTTATTAGTCACCTAGTGACCCAGGGTGCTAACTATCCACTCTGATAAATAATTATATCTTAAATAACTCAAGTAACTATGAACCGAAGACCCAGGGTGCTCACTGGCTACTCTGATAAATAATAACGCAAGCTACTATCACCTGATGACTTGGGGCGCTGACTGACCACTCTATTGAATAGTAAATTATTCAATAACACACGCGCCTATTACCCAATGAGCTGGGGCGCTTACTGGTCACACTGAAAAATAATAAATTATTAACTAATAACACAAGCACTTATCACCCAATCACTAGGGGCGCTTACTGTCCGCTCTAATAAATAATTAAATCTTAAATAATAACGCAAGCGACTATCACCCTATAATAAGATTAGATGAGCCCGTAACCTTACTATTTCAACTTCTAATGTGTCATAGATCATCATAATTAATGATAACTTTAATTGAAATGTTTTTATACTACTTGTCAAAACTAACTGCAAAACAGCTCTGAAAGGGAGTTTTAACTATTGACCGGAAGAGAGCGAGTGGTTATGTTTTGCATGTTACTTCACTTTGAATGAGCCGCTCCCGCAATAAATTTTATGGAGTCACTTTAGTAAGTAAAAGTTCGTAGTAGGCTTCAGTCATGTGTAAGAAGCACATCAGCACATAGTCAATGTCTGATAACACATCTGGTGAAATGATGTACCTCATGAAATTTTTATCGTTCCCGAGCATTTAAGGTGTGGAAAAGATTTTTAATGTATAATCATCCTATAATTCAGCAGTTTTTTTTTGTTTTCCTAGCTTCTCCTTTAAGTAAACTAAAAGGTACTTTATTTTTACAATGCGTATAGTTAAAATATTTTAAATAGAAAGGTTTGTTTGATTTTCTAGCCTCAACATTTTTTCTGAATTATTACAATCCGAATTAAAATTTTTTAGCATTAAAACTTCTTTCGATTCTCTTCAATCTCATTATTTCTTTGTATACTTGCTGGTGGTTATTTAACTTCGATTTTTATTTTTAAATTATATTGTTCTTTTTATTTCGTTGGTGATTACTTACAGTTTATCTTTGAGTTTGGATTTCGGCATCAAAATGCCAAAATCGAGATTGTCTTGCAAAACAACTACCGCAAGATCAGGGCATCTAGATGACTGAACGAAAGTTTAGATGATCGTGAAACTCGAAATTCTTAAATGAGAATAGTAGCTGCTAATAGATGTGCTAGGGAGATTTCTTTTATTCTTTTATTCGAAAAATGCGTGTGTTACAGCAACGAGTACGGTCCTCTTCTCAAAGATATCGTTAGTTATCAGTGAAAATTAACCACCCTTTAGGGCCAACAATTATTTTATGGCACAAGGAACGAACGGTACTTCTAAGAATAATTATATATTCTTTTCACTTTTTACAGCTTTCTATTTGACAAAATAAACTGCATAGATTCCGAACAAATATGTTTTTAATAAGAAGATTTTTGTTCTGAGAAGTGTCAGGAATAGACGTAAAATTTTCAACTGAAAACGTTGTACAATACGTGTCTCAACACACTGTGGTGTTTCATCGAGTGAGTCTCAGGCGAAACCGAAACGGAGGGCCGCTATTCTTAAATAAAATAAGATAGTCAGCGTAAAAAATTTTCTCACGCAGATCGAGCAGGCTCTAAAAAATTTCAGCTTCCATCAGTCAGGGACAAAATTTTTATTACAAGTGTTTGTCGATTACGGCCCTTAAAATGTGCGAGTTTTATTAAAATGGTCTATATTTTCCTATTGATTAACAAAATATGAGATAATTAAGTTACTGGATTAAACTTCTAAGTTTGCAAGGTCATTGAGTCGAATAATTTTGGCTCAAGTTGTTGGGTTATAACATTTTTTTACTACACTGGGCCGAAAGAAACTTTCATCCTGCTTCATCGAACAAAAATTTTTTCTCCCGACGCAGGATTGGTGTAAAATCGTATTTAACTCACGATAAAAAACGAAGAATCCCTAAGACCACATGTTTATTCGTTAAGACGTAACGGTTACGTGCACAATTTTGAAGCAGTGCCAATTAGGGAAAAACGAGAACTATTCCCTATCTCAAGTCATGACGTCAATCATGTTTGATTGTTTTGTCCGTTGATTTTGAATTAAAGAAAATCGTAGTCACTTTTTGGGAGATCATGAGTACTCTCGATGAATTTAGTAACAATCACCGGCTAAATGCAGCGCGTCTGTATTAATTAATAAGTAGTTCATTTTTAGATCAAAATGTTTCGCGTCGTAATATATCGTCCTTTGGTTCAGATGGCACGAATACAATGATGGGTGCACATAATTCCGTTCGGTCAAATTTTGAGCGGGATAATCCCGAGATTATTATCGTTAAATGCGCCAGTCATGCATTGCACTTGTGTAGTGAAAAAACTACCCAAAGATATCGCGGCCATGTGCTCTGCGATACGTTCCCATTTTAGCCAATCTCCTCTTCAGCAGCATACACTTGTAAAATTTCAAAGTTTGTTAGACGCTGAAATTGATAAACTTTTAAGACCGTGTGTTACGTGTTGGCTGTCTCTCGAAACCTGTGATACCAGATTGTTGGAACAATGGGATCCTTTAACGTTGTACTTCATCGATGCTTATTATATTCAGATATATTATATAGATAGTGCCGGTCCTATTGTTAATTTTTCCAATTCAAAGTCCCATAACTGTTACATCTTATTTTTAAAGCAGATTTTAAATAAAATTAATATCGTAAGTAAATTTTTTCAGAGAGAAGATATACTTTTACACAAAATGAAGAGGGTCTTTAGAATGTTGTTCAAGCAAACTGCGGTACTTTATCGTAATGACGCTTACGTAGCTGAAAACTTCCCGACATTTATAAATCACAAATAAAGATCACTTTGTCGGTGTTGAAAATGTTCATTTAGGCAACGCTGCTAATAATGTTATAAACGCCCCAGATACACCGGATTTTGATACGAATAGACTGATAGAATTAGATTTCACACCATTGAAAAAAAAATTAATTTCTATGAGCAAATAAAAAATTGGATTAGCAAGATGAAAGTGATAGAAATTGCTGCAACCAAAAACGAACCTCTGAATTTGTCAGCAAAGTGCCCAAAAAAAATGGTAAAAGTGCCAAAATCACCTAAATCACGAATAAATCGAAAACAGTAATAGATGGAAAAAAAAATTGAATACAAAAAAGATGCGCCTTTCCAAGCCGCACAAAAGTAGCCTTGTTGAAATTAATTTCATTAAATAGTTTTTTTTTGCAAATTACAAAAAACCGCAAATTTGGCCATTTTTTGAAAAATTCATAGCTCAGTCCCATTTAGATAAGAAGAGCTGAAAATTTGATACAATGTTCCTTTCGTAGTCCTTAACATATGCTCCAAATTTCAAGATGATACAATTAATAGTTTTTGCAAACCGTCAAAATGGCCGTAAGTGGTCTCAAAACTTTTTTAGAGCCATTTTACGAAGGGACCATTTTTTCTTCAACACAACGGCTTACAAAAACTGTTAATTGTATCATCTTGAAATTTAGAGCATATGTTAAGGACTACGAAAGGAACATTGTATCAAATTTTCAGCTCTTCTTATCTAAATGGGACTGAGCTATGAATTTTTAAAAAAATGGCCAAATTTGGGGTTTTTTGTAATTTGCAAAAAAAAACTATTTAATGAAATTAATTTCAACAAGGCTACTTTTGTGCGGCTTGGAAAGGCGCATCTTTTTTGTATTCAATTTTTTTTCCATCTATTACTGTTTTCGATTTATTCGTAATTTAGGTGATTTTGGCACTTTTACCAATTTTTCTGGGCACTTTGCTGACAAATTCAGAGGTTCGTTTTTGGTTGCAGCAATTTCTACCACTTTCATCTTGCTAATCAAATTTTTTATTTGCTTATAGGAATTAATTTTTTGAAAAGTCTAATTCTATCAGTCTACAATGCTAAACTTAGAGTGAAAAACAATTCCCTTAATTTTTTACGAACATTATGGATGCTAATGAAAAATCGGTTTAATAACTTTAAAAATAATTACTAAGACGCATTAGAATGTATCGATCCAGCAAACGCATTGTCTCCAGATTATTGTCGAAACAATACTGGTTGCATAGTTTATGTTGTAAATAAAGTTCGAGTTTTCATAACTAACGAAAACGAATGGTATCATTGACGGATGAAATGAATTAATTATTATTGAGGATTTAGATGATAACTTCAAAGATCCTGGTATCAAAATAAGTCAATTTTCTTTTGGAATTTATAACTACGTAAATCCAGCAGGACAGCATTCACTACGTATTAATTATTAGTACGTAAAAGTATTAATTACGTATAAATTAGACACGCTAGAATAATGTTTGTCATTCTACTACCTCGTAGAATATTGTAGTATTTAAACTATAAATACATGAATGTGACCAAGTAATCCTTGTTAATGATTGTGTATGTTAAATCGTTGCAATATTAAGTTGCGACCACACTACTACAAAACTGAGCTTCAGATTGCATCAAAGTAGATTCTTCGACTATTTCTCAATAACATTTACACAGTTAAGACTTTTGGTAAAATTAAACTTCATCAAAGAATAATAAAATTTACTAAGTAGATTATTACAGGGTTTGAAGCTTGATTCAAATTAGCATAAAAATATAACACTTATAATATAAACTAGCTCAGTCAAAAATTTATAGCTATGAATATGCCTATAATTGATAGCTATAATTATAGCTATAACTACCTATAAAACAGCTTTAATAATGTATAAAATTCAGCTATAAATATAGCTATAAACTACAGCTGTAAATTTTTCACAAATAATGAATAAAAATTAGTTTAAAATCAGATTTTTTCAACATACATCGATCAGTACAGATGGTATCATCCGCATGATAACAGTAAAACTAGGGACCTAAAGTATTTTTGAATAAGTAGAAAAAAAAACTAGAAATCATATACAATTTCAAGTTTTTTAAAAATTGTTTAAAAATACTTTAGGCCCTCAGTGTTACTGTTATCACACGGATGATACCGTCTTTACTGATCGATATATGTTTAAAAAATCTGATTTTAAACTAATTTTTATTCAAAATTTGTGAAAAATTTACAGCTGTACTTTATAGCTATATTATTAGCTGAATTTTATACATCATTATAGCTGTTTTATAGGTAGTTGTAGCTATAATTATAGCTAGAATTTATAGGTATAGTTACAGCTACAAATTTTTAACTGAGAGTAACTAAAAGATTCATTGTAAGACGAAGATAGTATCCAACGTAAACAAATCGATTTACAATGTCTTTCCGCATATGACACTGACGTCCGGAATATCCCGGGAACGAAATTAAAAAATTAAATTAATCACTATAAAACAAGGCGCAGTTGTTACAAAACAACTAAAAACAGTACTAGAGTCTGCCAATAATTTATATATATATATATATATATATATATATATATATATATAAAAGTCGTAAAAAAGTTTATTTTCTATGATTATACTCAAACCTAAAATTATCATACATATGCCTATGCTAGCTTTCCTGCTCATTCCGACTTCTGGCTTGCGTAACTAAAAAACCAGGTCGAAGGCCCCACTTACAACGTTACAGATTGTTTATTATTATTATAAAAACAATATACTAAAATTAAAATATCCAGGAGACATTGACAGGGAGTGGGATTTTCTATCAATTTTCCATTATACGTATAGGGCCAAATCAACCAAGTTTGGACTTCTGGCTTTTATAACTCGAAATCCAAGGCAAAGGCCCCGCTGAAAACAAAAAAATTTGATGATTATGATATAAACAATAAATTAAAATTAAAACATCCGGGAAACGTCGACAGGGCAGGTGATTTTCTATTTATTTTCCACCACTCGAATAGCGCGAAATCAACCAAGTTCGGACTTCTGCCTTTCATAACTCGAAATCCAGAACAAAGGCCCGGCTGAAAAAAAAAAAATTTTGCTTATTATTCTATAAACAAAGAATCAAAAATAGAAATATCCCCAAAAAATTGACATGGCAGGTGATTTTTTATCAATTTTCCACCACTCAAATAGAGTGAAACCCACCAAGTTTGGATTTCTGGCTTTCATAACTTGAAATCCAGAACGAAGGCCCCGCTTAAATTACCACAGATTGTTTATTATTATAAGAACAATAGATTAAGATAAAAATATCAACAACAAAAATCGAGCGGACGTGTACTTTACGACTCCTTTCGAGAAGTTAGCTTTAGAATCCGTAAATGTTGCCAACATAATATGGCGCGGGAATTTCAAAATTACCTACGTTGAAAATTCAAGTATAAATATATGGTCGGCAACTTTTTTATCGGTACTTGATAGGATTTGTTTATTTGTTCAACCGTCATTTGTACATATGGTGTGTGAAGTGAAAATTTGAATCTTCCGCTTATAGTACAACTATTAATTTTCCCTGGCGCTGTCATATTTACAGGTGTAGTTTCTCTTGAGTTACTTATTTAGATTTAAATTTTCCGCGTTGGTAATTTTAAATTTCCCCCGCTATGTTACGTTGGCAGCACTGCGAATTCTAAAGCTAACTTCTCGGAGGGGGTCGTAAACTACACTTTTACCAACAATCGACAGGGCACATAAGTTTTCAGCGATTTTCCATGATACGCGTACATCGGAAACGACCGAATTGCGACTTTCGGCTTTCATAACTCGAAAACCAAATCGAAGGCTCTGCTGAAAACCATACAGACTTTATTATTGTATAAATAATCAATCAAGATTAAAATATCTATAAAAAAATCGACAGGGCAAAATAAACAATCTGTATCGTTTTCAGCAGAGTCTTCGATTTGGTCTTCGAGTTATGAAAGCCAGAAGTCGCAATTTGGTCGTTTCCATTATGTGCGTATGGATGGGTTGGCCACGTGATTCACAAATTTTGTAATTTACAATGATTTACATCTTTTTAATCGCAAAAAAAAATAAGATTCACAAATATTCACTAGTGATTTGAATCTTGTGAATAACGTGGACAGCTTCTCGGTGCGTATGATAAATAATCACTGAAAACTTATCCACCCTGTCGATTTTTTATGGATATTTTCATTTTAATTAATTCTTTTTAAAATAATAAACAATATGTAGTAATTTTAGCGGGGCCTTAGTTCAGGATTTCGAGTTATGAAAGCCAGAAGTCAGAACTTGGTTGATTTCGCACTATTCGGCTGGTGAAAGATCGATAGAAAATCACCCGCCCTGTCGATTTCTTTCAGATATTTTAAACTTGATTAATTATTTATGTAATAATAAACAATTTGTATCATTTTCAGCAGGGCCTTCATTTTGGTTTTCGAGTTATGAAAGCCAGAAGTTGCAATTTAGTCGTTCCCGGATATACATGTATGATGGAAAATCACTGAAAACTTTTTCACCCTTTCGTTTTTTCTGGGATTTTTTAAATTTTAATTAATATTTCATATAAAAATAAACAATATTTGTTGTTTTAACTGGGGCCTTCGAACTGGTTTGTTAATTATGAAAGCCAACAGTCGCAATTTGGTCGATTCCGTTTTACGTGTATGATGGAAAATCACTGAAAACTTACTCGCTCTGTCGATTTTTTTCTTTTAAATTTCAATTTTAATTTAATGTTTGTATGATAATGCACAATGTGTGGTAATTGTAGCGGGTCTTGCTTTTGAATGTCGAGTTATGAAAGCCAGAATTCCGAACTTGGTTGATTTCGCTCTATGCAGGTGGTGGAAAATCGATAAAATATCACCCGCCCTGTTAATTTATTTCAATTTTGATTCATTGTTTATGTACCAATAAACAATATGTATCCTTTTCAGCGGGGTCAACGTTCTGGATTTCGAGTTATGATGGCCTTAAGTCGCAATTTGGTCGTTACCGATATCCGCACCTGATGGAAAATCGCTGAAAACTTACCCATCCTGTCGATTTTTTTGGATATTTTTGTTTTCATTTATTGTTCCTATAATAATACCCAATGTCTGGTAATTTTAGCGAGGTCTTCGTTCTGGATTTCGAGTTAAGAAAGCCAGAAGCCACGATTTAGTCATCTTCGATACATGTGTATGATGGAAAATCACTAAAAACTTACCCTGTCAAGTTTTTTGGATATATTCATTTTAATTTATTATTTTTGTAGTAATAAGCAATAAATGGTAATTTTGGGGGGGCTTTTGTTTTGGATTTCGAATTATAGAAGCCAGAAGTCCGAACTTGGTTGATTCGCGCTATTTGGGAGGTAGAAAATCGACAGAAAATCACCTGTGCTGTCGATTTTTGCCGGATATTTTAATTTCTATTTTTTGTTTATATCATAATAATCAAATTTTTTCGTTTTCAGCGAGGCCTTTGCTTTGGATTATGAAAGCCAGAAGTCTAAACTTGATTTATTTTGCCCTATGTATATAACGGAAAATTGATATAAAACCACCTGCCGTGTCTATTTTTTTAAATATTTTTATTTAAATTTTTTGTTTACAACATAGTAAACAATGTGCTGTATTTTTAGCAGGAGCTTCTCTTTGGATTTCAAGTTATGAAAACCAGAAGTCCGAACTTGGTTGATTTTGCTTTGTGTATAATGGAAAATCGATCGTAAATCACCTGCCCTGTCGATTTTGTCCAAAAGTTGCCTTTTGCATGTATTGTTTCTATAATAATAAACAATCTGTACGGTTTTCAGCGGGGCCTTTGACCTGGTTTTTTAGTTACGCAAGCCAGAAGTCGGAACGAGTAGGAAAGCTAGCGTCGGCACACGTCAGAATTTTGGGTTCGGTATAATCATGAAAAATTAACCTTTTCACGACTCATATATATTGTTGGCAGTCTTCCATGCTACTCTTGGGTGTTTTGCTTTGTTCAAAGTAATTAATTTAATTTTTAAATTTCGTTCCTGGAATATTTCGAACATTAGTGTCATATTCTCATGTCATACTCGTTCTGTAAGCACTGGCCGCTCAGTCAAAAATTATTAGCTATTATTTTAACTATAAATTATAGCTGTATTAACAGCTACAATCAGCTACAATAATAGCTATAATTTACTACAAAGTAGCTATAATCGTGTACAAATAACAACTACAAAAAGAAGTAGCTGTTTACAGCTATAAATTTCTGGCGAATTTTATTATTAACAGAATTTATTCAATTATCTCATTTTTTGTAAGGTATGTCAGCCATGGAAGCTGATATTATCCGTACAATAACACTAAAAGTAGGGGGTTCAAGTATTTTTAAACAATAAACGAAAAAACAAAAAAATGTTACTGTTAAAATTTTTTTCGTTTAATCTTCAAAAATACTTGAACCCCCCACTTTTAGTGTTATTATATGGATAATATCACCTTATAAGTCTGATATACTTTAAAAAAAAAAAGATTATTGAATAAATAACCATTGACTAAAAATTTTTTTAAATAAATTCTGTTAATAATAAAATTCGCTAGAAATTTATAGCTGTAAACAGCTACTTTTTATAGTTGTTATTTGTACATGATTATCGCTACTTTGTAGTCAATTATAGCTATTATTGTTGCTGATTGTAGCTGTTAATACAGCTATAATTTATAGTTAAAATAATAGCTAAAAATTTTTGACTGAGCGTTTAATCTAAGTATTTAGATAATGCGTAGATAACTTATTAATGGGAGAGATACCATGTCATACTTTTCCTCTTGAACTTAAATGTCATCTAGGATACTAAGAGACTTGAAGAGTAACTGCTAGAGCTTACGGAACGCTCTCTCTGCAAGGACATTTGTCCATCATTCATATAAAACCGTGTAAGGGTTTAGGTTATATTTTTCGAACTTAACTTACAAACAAACAAGTGAATCCTTTTCCTACGAAATATGTGGAAAATTTCATATGATTGCTGAATTTTTACTGGAATAAGACAATGTGGCTTAGTATTAATAAGTGCAGAATACAAGGATTGTACCGGAAGTGTCAGAATTGACGTTCACGCAATCCGTATTTCTAGTTCAATTCTGTAGATGTATGATCGCAGCCCTAGTTAGCGAATAATTAAATATAATAGGACAATGATCACAATGGTAACCAAGAAAAAAAGAACACCTCCTTTAGACGGCTAGGCTCGCTGGGCCGAGCGATAAGAGCGACACCGTTGCAAACTATGGCGAGGTCCTCAACAAAGCAGCAGAGGGGTGAAGCTTCATCAGGTGGCATCTCGACAACGTCAACGCCAAGCTCACGCAGTAGCTGTGCTAGAATTTGATGCTGTTTGCGAGCTTCCGCAAGTTGAAGATTAGCTTGAGTACAAGAATACAATGACTGAGGCACCCGACAAAGCACCGCGTGCGTGTAACGCGTTGACATTTTTTGGCCTAGCTTTACCCTATACAGCCAACCAGCAGAACCCTTTGATCAGAAGCTGCACTCACTGTTGTGAATTTTACTTTTACAGAATAGACTTATAGGGTACAAGAATATTGTTCGACGTTTCCTGTTTTCCTGCATCAGTATGTCAAACAACTGACTAAGGGCCAATGTACGATACAGTACATACGTACATCTTAACACTACACCGTGCAGCCTTAGGCCGCAGTTACATGGTGCGCAATAGAGCGAGCAGGATAGGACTTTCTCCATTAGGCTGCAGGCTGCAGTGCCATCGTATGAAATAGAGCTTTGCAATAGACTGTCCGTAATAGAAACAGCCAATCAGAGCTATTGCGGAGGTTTCTATTTCGGAGAGGCAATAGCTCTGATTGGCTGCTTCTATTGCGGAGCTCTATTTCGTACCATGGGACTGCAGCCTAAGCGGCTGTATTAGTCTATTGCGCTGCGCAATAGGGCTATCCTGCAGCGCAAAAGAATTAACACAGCCGCTTATGGAGGAATTCCTATCCTGCTCGCTCTATTGCGCTCAATGTGACTGCGGACAAAGCGGCTGTGTTAAGTCTATTGCGCCGCGCAATAGGGCTATTAGACCAACCGAGAAACTTCTGAATAAGAAAGTTGTTGGAGAAGAAGGTGTTTTTTACGTTTAATGTAAATTGACCTGCTGATTACGATAAAAGTAAATAAAAAAATTTTTCGAGTGGTGGATCAATGTTAAAATCGCATTTGAAATTTTATTTCGCTCATATCTCAGTAACATAAGATTTATAGTAAAAATATAAATAATAGCGCATAGAGCAAAAAATTTCCTATCGATTTGGTCTATTTAAATTTATTTAGACAAGCACAAAATTTCGAGAAAAAAATTTGAAAAGAAGATTTTGTACTTAACTTATAAGAGTAAGTGAGACAGAGAGAGCGACCGAGTCCCCTGCACTGCAGTGTCCCCCACTACTCCACCGACAGTAGCAGCGAAGGAGAGAGAGAACCAGAGATAATGTGAGTGTTTGTAAGTGTGGCTGCTGCACACGTACACACACATCAACACGGCTTATCCAACGGTGAAAGAAGCACCAACTCACTCAATCCACTGAAATATCGTTTAAAGCTTCTTGTATGCCTATACAGATTTTTTAGACGACCGGCTCACATGTTTTTAAAGTAGCCACAAAAAATTTGTAATGGAAACTGTTTTTTCCTTCATATATGGATTTTTTTCCCGATTTTGATATTTTCCTGTCAATTAAGCATAAGCTTAGTATGAAATTTTTTTAATGAAAATCCGTTTTTTTCATCATTTACTATTTTTATTGACTACATATTATTTTGAAAATTGTACATAAGATAAAGTTTGAATGGACAAAAGTATCTTTTTATGAAATAAACTCATGAAAAGTCACTGAAAATCAAAATAATTTTGAACAGGTAAAAATGAAATATTTATATAGAATTTTAAAAGATGCACAGCTTGATGTATTTCGGAATTTTGAATACTCTATGCTCAACATTATATAAAAATGCAACGATACAATAAATTATAACGCGTACGAAAACTATTATTTTGTTTTTCAAAAATCAAAACTTGAGATTTCAGCATGATCTAGTTCAATTTGTATATATTTATGGAACCATTATGAATAAACAGTACTTTTTGCCTTGCACTGCCCTGTAAATAATCTCTGCTCATCATTGGCTGGCTGCACGGGTGCGATTTGAAACCGGCAAGACTCGATGCTTTTAAATATCCTGAAGAGAAAAAAAGGACTTTTACTCGTCCGTATTATTTTGTAGAATTGTAAATTTTCGGTTAAGAAAATGGAAAAACGTTTCAATGAATGCTAAAATAATTATTATTTATACATAAGTGTACTGGCTAATAAACTACAATTCTTAATTATTTCTAAAGATGATATATGAAAACATGAAAAAAAAAATTGACAGTCGCAATCGATTTTTTTCTTGCGCGTTTTAACCAAAATTTTATGTAACGTAACCAACTTTTTCAATGATTGTGGATTGATTTGAAAATTTCCAGTTTTTTTAAATTTTCTGCAGAAAAATATTTTCAACATAGTTCTTAGGCCCAAATTATGAGTATGTTTTTTTTATAATGGTGAGAATATTATATAATTAGTTTGTTGTGCAATACCTCGTGTTTAAAATTTTGTGTCGAAAAGTTTTGTGAAAAAATCGTTTAGTGCAATGCAATACACATAAATCCTGGCCAGGTCATTTTTTGCAACAGTTGTATCAGCGCATTTTTTTTGGCTTTGTTGGAGAGAATTTCACACGCTAACTTTTTCGACGGGTTGATGCAAGGAGGTCGATTGATCTTAAAAGCTGAAAAGCTAATATGGCTTTTCTGAAAGTATTACAGAAGTAATTCTACATAGAATTCCGACATTTTTTTTCAGGTGGGATGCTATTGCGCTGTTTTCTATTTCGCTGCATCAGGGGGCTTATGTTCACATGAAGCGCAATAGATCTGCCTCTACTTTTGCCTCGCTGAGACCTAGCTAGGCTAGCTAGGCTGCGTAGGCAGAGATGAGTAGAGAGATTGCTAACGCCAATGCTACGGCGTGAGACAACTTTTTTCCACTGATCGGGGAGACCCGCCGCGGCCAGCCGTCGAACCAAGGCGCACATTTTTCGAGAGTGCGAGAGTCGTTCAGTCGTATCGAAGAAATTACATATTTGATCAACACAATAAGTATAGCTGCTATACCTAAAATTTTTTTAAAACAAAAGACGGACAATAAATGTTTAGGGAGTTTTATGTAAGTTTTCTTGTGCCTCCGAAGATTATAATTATTGTATAGATAAATAAAAATATCGATTAGAACAGCTTAATCATTTCTTGGAAAAAAAAAAAAAATCAATG
Organism: Copidosoma floridanum; assembly: GCF_036245765.1. Lineage (NCBI taxonomy): Eukaryota > Metazoa > Arthropoda > Insecta > Hymenoptera > Encyrtidae > Copidosoma > Copidosoma floridanum. Next base: position 2,708,296 of record NW_028321900.1, read on the forward strand.
AAAATTATGTATAAGGATTTTTTCTCTCTTACTTTCTTTGGATTTTTAAATGTAAGAATTATACTCATATCCTAAGAAACTATTTTATTATTATGAAATTCCGAAATGGCCATGCTAACGATAAGTATCAGCTTATGAAATTATTTAATGTAATTAGTATTAAAAAAATGTATTTCGATGTATAGGGAAAAAAGGGTTTGTTAATATTATTTATAAAACATAAATAAAACATAAATAAAAAGAAAATAAACTAGAATGATGAATCACGTTAAAAAAAAAAATTTGCCAACAGTTGGAATCGATCCTCAGATAGCAAAACGAGAACAGTAGTGGCATAAGCCCTTACTACCTTAGCTATCGAAACTTTGAGGGTAGGAGATCTTAAAGTCACATATGTTCATCGATAACCTTCGGGGCTTGTCCTACAGTTCATAACAATTATGATGAGGAAAAATAATTAACCAGTGGTTATAGCTGAACTGTTATCCTTAAAAAAATTAAGCTGATCATTTTTTCAAAATAATACTAGATTTCAAATTAAGTATTAACGTACGGAAAAAAAAAAATGTTTTGATATCAAATTCTGTGCATATAATTATATGAGCATTTTGTTTCACGATTTAATCGAATGTAAGATTGATAGATATCATTCAAGCAAGAGCGAGAGAGTAAGAGTCAGTTAAATATATATAGCATATACTCGGTTGCAGTCAAAAGAGAAAAACTCGTGTCGTCGCTTGCTTTGGCTGTGCGCTCAGATATATAGCTATAGTCAACATTTCCACTCCTCTCCTCGTAGGCACACATTCGGTACGTCCGTAGCAGCACTCTCCAATTGACTTCTCTGCCTTCTTATGACAGTCAACACGTCAGGCAGCTCAGGTCTGCCATCGCTCAAACTTCTCTCATGTCGAACTTGCTACCACAATAACCACTGCTGATGCTGGACAGTGTTTGGTTTGAATTAGGAATTTTTAAAAATGAGATCTGGAAGGGATAAATTATTAGGAACTGTTGCTGGCTGTACTGCAGTGATAAGTATGTGATAAACAGATCCCTTATCTACATTTGTTTCATCGCAAGCTCGAATACTGTAAATGAAAGAAGATAATCAATTTCCAACAATTGCTTCAACTTTAATTGTTTTAACAATATCGACGTTCTTACCTTGTGTAATGAACACCTTCTGGCAGTGAACCAGCATCCATCCTAATGCCTAGGGCACTTTTGACATGTGCATCAAATCAACGTGGGTTGGAAAATTAACCCAAACCAGAGTAAATGCATTATTCAAAATGATTTTCAAGGAGGCATCTGCAACGTAAAGCAACAATTCGTATTATAATTTAACAAAGCTTTTCTAAACATTTGGATGTAATATTGCAAGTGTCTTTAAATCACTAAGCTAAATTACTTTAAAATAGAAACATACTCAAAATACGCACCTGCTTCGTCAATAGCAATCTGCAATCTATTTGAATGCACTCGTCTGCTGAAACGGTAGGGACTTTTCCGCGACCTCGGGCTTGGGCATGTCTGATCAAACTAGGCCTTACTCTACTGAAAAAACTAGGCACGCATGATGAGTCTGATTGATTACTTCTAGTTGGCCCCGGGGGTGGCGCTGGCAAGCGCTCGGGGCCAAAATCTTAGGACTGAAGACCAACACTGGACTCGTATCGAAGAGCGTGCGGCATGCGCCTACAAGAGAAAAGTGGATTTGTGTAGAAACGAGCATATAGGCGTACATTTTGGAAACATGTAAAAGGGGTATACTGCATGTGTGCCTAGGAGGAAAGGAGCGGAAATTTCAACTGTAGCTATATATCTGAGCGCACAGCCAAAGCAAGCGACGACACGAGTTCTTCTCTTTTGACTGCAACCGAATATATGCTATATATATTTAAATGACTCTTGCTCTTTCGCTCTTGTTTGAATGTTATCTATCAATCTTACATTCGATTCAATCGTGGAACTTAATGCTCATAATTATATGCACCGAATTTTATATCAAAACATTTTTTTTATTTTTTCCGTACGTTTATACTTAATTTGACATCTAGTATTATTTTGAGAAAATGTTCAGAAATTTTTTTAAAGATGGCAGTTCAGCTATAACCACTGGTTTATTATTCTTCCTCATCGAAATTGTTATGAACTGTATGGCCATTTCGTAATTTCATAATAAAAAATCATTTCTTAGGATTAGAGTATAATTTTTACATTCAAAACTCCCAAGAAATTATTAACATCCAAAGTAAAAGAAAAAAAATTCTCATACATAATTTTTATTAATTTTTTTTTTCTTTTTTTTTTTTTTCCTAAGAAATGATTAAGCTGTTCCAATCAATATTTTTATCTAATTATATGTCTATGTTCCCATTTCGACATCTGCTAGATCTTATGAAGCAGCAAAAATAATTCACAAAAATTATGCTTACATGGGATCACCTGTATCTATTACACCGTGGCCCTGGCGCCCTGGCTCATTCCTGCTGTTATTCCTCTCATTCCCGTTATTTACTTATTTTTTACTCTTGTTCCCGCTATTTTCTTATTATTTGCTCTTATCGCATTTGCGTGCGAAGTGCAAACCCGAATAGAAATTGAAAAAGGCCAAAAATCGGCCCGAAGCTTGGCTGCCACATCGCTCGCCCTCCGGCCCTCCCGCCTTGGCCGCAGCTTGGCACCTGACTTGGCCTCCAGACAGTCCAGACCCTCCAGGCCTCCAGTGGGTTTGTAATACGGCGCTGACTTAGGCACAGCCTGGTCTAACTTGGCATAGCTTTTGCCCAGGGGCTCTATCACGGCTTTTGATGTCTCGCAAAAGTCAGTATTTTTTTCCATAATTTAAATAAAATTATGGTTGAGCGCATGCGCAGTCTAAGAATCATCGAAAAAAATGTTAGATATCGAAAGCCGTGATAAACCCCCAGGGGCTCTATCACGACTTTCGATATCTTGCAAAAGTCAGTATTTTTTTTGATAATTTACATGAAATTGTAATTGTGCGTATGTGCAGTAAAAGAATTATCGAAAAAAATACTGACTTTTGCGAGACATCGAAGGTCGTGATAGAGCCCCTGGGGCAGGCATGGCAATGCACTCTGCAGAGAAGTACTACACCTACACCTCAATGTTAAGGTGTACACCTATGGATGAGTACACCTATAGTCGAGGTGTACTTGCTTGGTGGGCACATATAACTATACGTATGTGTGCATACTAAGTATTACCTTCTGTGTACACCAGCCAGCAGTATAAATAGTTGTTTACTTTTTACTTTAGCACACAAAATCATATTATTTTGATATACCTCTTGATTAATAAACGTTGATTGACCACATGTAATCATTAATTAGTGTCATTAACCAAGAGATTTATTCTTCAAGACTTAATTCATCTTCCTCTGATTGTTATTGTTTACTACAATTTACTGGGTTATTGAGGTTATTTGTGAAGTAAAAAAAAGTAATGGGTAAAGAACATAGAGAGTGGCATGGATTTACTCAAGTAGAAGGTAAAGACAATATCATAACACATGCCAAATGCCACAAGTGCTTAAAACTTTTAAGGAAACGGGTTGCGAAGTCTTTAAAAAAGCACAGGTACGTTTTTTTCTTTCATTAATATTCCTATTTTTAATTTGTCATATATACCTTAGATTTTGTCTAATTATCTAATTGACTTGTTGTTTTACAGAGAAAATTTTCAAAGTCCAACAAAGCAAAAAACTCATGATGACAATTCTTCAAGCAAAGAGACTACTCCGCAAGAACCTCATGATGATCTTGGTGAGGGTGATGTTGACGATTCTGAATCTCCAGAAGTTAATATACTTACGGATTCTGTGGATGATTATTTACATCCAGATTTAGACGCTCCAGAGTTTGTTATTGAAGAAGAGCTGGCAGACAGCAGCATTGAGTCAAGTTTACAGGTACATCTTTGAAAATTTTTATTTCTCTTCTAGTTGTGAACTTAATGTGCTATGTTGTGGTTGACATCTAATAACATTCTATTTTAAATCTCAAACCTTTTCCAATTTTGATATGGTTCTTTTTGAATGTTTCACATATTATGTACTTTAATTAGTGGATATATCTTTAAATACATGTGTAAGTTACAAAAAAAAATAAATAAAGTCTAAATTTGAGACAGTTCATGAAACTTATTATCATGATAATAACTAATAAAAACACTTAATTGGGTCTACATTTAAGACTAAAATGATATTAATCATTTAATCATTATCTATATAATATACTATGCATTGAAAAATATACCTATTAAAGGTTTAAAGTGTAGATTGTTATTATTTTACGTTATAAAAAAAAATTCCAGATGACACGTCAGGTGATGTTAGCTGATACGTAGTCTTATTGAAAAGTCCGTCGAGTCTAACGGCATCCTTTTTAATTGATTTTTTTCCACAAAGTTTAAAAAAAGTCTATCAATACAAAGGCAGCACCGAACAGAGCCACAGCAAATGACATTAACGTATTACAAGTTATTATATTTTACAAGTTATCATTTGTTAAAAAAGTAATCTATTGAATTAAAGTAATTGGTTCTGTTGGTAATACGTTGCATATAACTTATTATTGAAAATCAAATTATTTTATATAGAATTAATTATACTTAAATTATCTGACATCTTAAATAAAATTTGATTAATTAAGAAATGGTGGCTTATGAAAGGATCATACCTCAATCTTTCTTGTTGTGGACCAACAAGTTGAGTTCTTATTTTATATTTTAAGTGTCATCAGAATGATGACAAAACTGTACAAATAGTTTTGATACGCTCGAATGTTTCAATAATTAACTTTACCGGACCATTAAAGATTTCCAGATACTAATTACACAGGTCCACAAAAAAAAGTGTCAGGGTACTTTTACCAAACCTACCTTAGTCTATGTTTTTAGGTCACTGAAACCGAACCCGACGTTAGAATCATCCCAGCACTTAGAGATTCTGTGAAACCTAGCCTCAAAACCTCGAAAAATCGAATATCTTAGGTTTTTCCACAAAATTCTATAAAATTATGCAACCCATCGCCGTTATAACTAAATATTTTTAGCAAGTAAGCTTTCAAACGCAAGCCAACGCGGGAATGATCGTTTGTTGAACCAGAAAAGCTCGTATAACCTAACCTCAAACTCCCAAAAATTCTGCAACTTAAGCTTTCTTTTGAAATTTCGTAAACTTCTGGACTCATTAGATATATAATTGAAGATGTAAAATAGAGTCGCTTGAAACATAAGCCAGCAGCCCTAAAATTATTCCGTGTTACAAAAAATGTAGCATAACAACATTATACTATGGAAAATTATGTAAATACACATTTTAAAAAGTATATTGTTCGTGCTTTATTCCATTCCATGTATTTTACACGTGGATTCCAGGTACAATCTACGTGGACATCTCCACGTGGAACTCTGCAACGGAACCTATTACATGCATCATGGTATGCGTAATACAATAGGATTCCGTTGAAGAACTGACATTCTCGATTATTTTAGGTTTGAAGTTAATGTATTTGAGCTTCAATTGTTCAAAGAGCTATCCTGAGATCGTTGGCAAGTGTTTTGAAGTAAGTCTGTCAGAGAATTCTGATTAGAAGTGCCGTTGGAAGCAGAAGTTTACAGAATTACGAAAAAAAACTCTCGCTATTGGGTATTAAAAATCTTAGGTTAGGTTATTTAAGCTTTGGTGTATCACGGAATGATCTTAGGGCTGCTGGCTTATGTTTCAATCGTAAGCTGTTAAGCGACTCTATTTTACATCTTCAATTATATATCTAATGAGTGCAGAAGTTTACGAAATTTCAAAAGAAAGCTTGAGTCATGACTTTGAAGTTCGCAACGTTGTATGCAACGAAAACTGAAGAAATTTTTTTTTTCAAATTATCAAGTTTTGACTATTGCAAACGCTTCTAATACATATAAGAAGCATTCCCAAAAAAATTTGCATTTGAGCAAAAAATAAACATCGTTTCGGCTCAAAAACGCTCTAAATAAGTAACTAAAGACCCACAGAAACATCTCCAAGAGAAAAACAACATATTAGGCGCTTCATTTTAGCCCAAACCATAACCTTAAGTAAAACAATATAGAAAAGTGTCTTAAATTAACCTTAAAAATGACTTAAAGTAGTAATTTCAAATTTGAACAAGGACAATAAGGATATATTTAATAAAAACCTCATACCGATCGGTCCTTACTACCAATATATGACATAGATTCAAGAAATTCATATTGAACTAAAAAGTTTTTATTAATAAAGTCAATTACGTTCGTAACTGTCCGTCATAGACTCAGGAGTTCATGAGGTGGTAGCAAAAATTGAACCCTTCTGTCTGCGCCACTGGAATTTCACTAAAAAAAATTCCTTACTACCCTTAACACTCAGGCACACATTTCTGATCACTTTTGGAGGGCCAGAAACATAACCTCAATTTGGAAAAAATTCCGAAATCGAAAATATCACGATAACCGTGGCTTAAAAAATTTATATCTCGGCTTGGGCCACTAGAATCAAGTTCAAATAAACATAGTTGACTTTCTAGGAGTGTAGACTACGTTTTAACGTAAATTTCAGAGGCCGGAATCGATATGGCTTTGATTGATTGCTCATTTAAGTCGCTCGCCTCATGAACGGGTGGTAGGAAAAATCATCCCAGTTTTTCTGGGACACTAGGATTTCAATAAAAAGAATTTCTAACAATTCTTAACACTCAAGCACCCATATCTGATCACTTTTCGAGGGCCAGAAACATAACCTCAATTTGGAAAAAATTCCCTAATCGAAAATATCACGATAAGCGTGGCTTAAAAAAATTATATCTCGGCTTGGGCCACTAGAATCAAGTTCAAATAAACATAGTTGACTTTCTAGGAGTGTAGACTACGTTTTAACGTAAATTTCAGAGGCCGGAATCGATATGGCTTTGATTGATTGCGCGTTTAAGTCGCTCACCTCATGAACGGGTGGTAGAAAAAATCATCCCAGTTTTTCTGGGCCACTGGGATTTCAATAATAAAAAATTTCTCACAATTCTTTACACTCGAAAACTCATATCTGATCACTTTTTAAGGGCCGAAACCATAACCTCAATTTGAAAAAAATTCCTTAATTAAAAATAACACGATATGCGTGGCTTAAAAATGTATCTCTTAGCATGGGCCACTAGAATTAGGTAATAATGAAAATAGTTAACTTCCTACGTGTATAAACAACGATTTAAAGCAATCTTTAGAGGCCGGAATCGATATGGCTTTGATTGATTGCGTGTTTAAGTCGCTCGCCTCATGAACGGGTGGTAGAAAAAATCATCCCAGTTTTTCTGGGCCACTGGGATTTCAATAAAAAAAATTTCTAACTATTCTTAACACTCAAGCACCCATATCTGATCACTTTTCGAGGGCCAGAAACATAACCTCAATTTGGAAAAAATTCTCTAAGCGAAAATATCACGATAAGCGTGGCTTAAGCAATTTATATCTCGGCTTGGGCCACTAGAATCAAGTACAAATAAAAATAGTTAACTTTCTAGGAGTGTAAACTACGTTTCAAAGTAAATTTCACAGGCCGGAATCGATATGGCTTTGATTGATTGCGCATTTAAGTCGCTCGCCTCATGAACGGGTGGTAGAAAAAATCATCCCAGTTTTTCTGGGCCACTGGGATTTCAATAATAAAAAATTTCTCACAATTCTTTACACTCGAAAACTCATATCTGATCACTTTTTAAGAGCCAGAATCATAACCTCAATTTGGAAAAAATGTATATATCATGAAGGTGAGGAAGCGATTTAAAGTACATGCACAAAAACGTCTATTTTTTGACGCGCGTGCACGTGTGTATGTGTACATGTAAGTAAATATGAATGCATGTAATCAGTAACATCTGATTATTCTAATTATCAAATTTAATACAATGTGCGTATTTGTTTGGTTGTTACATCATGGTGCACGCTGGAAAAAATAATTTTTATTCCATCGATTAGATTGTTTTTGAAGTTATACGTCTATAGGCACGTACTACACTACAGAGTTAACTAACGATTTCAGATTTGTTATCTTTAGAACATATACTGGAAATGAATTTCTCATTTAACTTTCCTCCTACTCCCCCCTACACCTAACCTCTTTCCGCCACGCTGCGCTGCGCCATTAAAGTGTATATGTGAAAAAAGTAAATTTTGATCTTTATATAATTTTAATTGTTTGTTCTTTGACAAATTTTCCTTAAAAAAAAAAAAAAAAGAAAAAAAAAACCATTTCCTCAAGAATCAAACCGGTAACCTTCTGCACACGAGCCGAGTATTTCACCCACACTGATATGAGCAGTCCCGACAGAAGGGGACCTCTTAATTAATTATTCTAATAGTGGGGACTTGTAACTTAGCTTTATTTGGAATATTTACATACTGTTTGTTAATTAAATTGGCTGAATTATGAAATGTATTCGTTACTGAATTATTCATTAAATTATATACATTTTTTTTTAATTCTACAAACCATTTTTCAGGTAATCCCTACTGTTTAAGGAGGCTCCCTCGTGCAGATATGTCAACTCACGTCGCACTATGTTCTGAAATGATGAAATCAAAGGTAGGTTTGTTATTAATCTAATATCTTCAGATAGGAATAAGATAGAGGTCTGTTTTTTTTATTTTGTAGGTAATCGAATTCCGGACATAGAAAAAATAAAGTAAAGTCGTACGGGTGTCAACCTAACCTCAAAAAAAATGTAAAAGCCATATTTTTCGTTTAAACTTATAAAACTGGTTGAATTTTATAAATATTTTTTCTTAATACGACGTAAAAAAAAGTTTTGAAGCTCATTCCGTGCAAAATATGTCATAACAATCTAATGTGGACAATTTTTTAATTGTAAAGATTTTGGTTTCATACCTGCGTGTCGAAAGCAATTTTGCGATCGGTCTTTCTACCAATTCCTAAATTCTAACAAGGCTGAAATTGTGCACTTACCCCTGATTCTGATGATAATACAATTTAGAGTATTTAATATTATGGTACATCCAATATGGCTGCCATAACAAAATGGCCAACCACTTTTTTCTTCGGAATACCCTTGTCATGGATATCAAATGAAAGGGTATTTCGAGTAGGATTATTTTTATCATAATTAATTCAATTGAGGATTGTTTTTATCATCAACTTACTTAATACTTGCCAACATTTTTAATTTAAGAGTTTAACTAGGAAAACCTGTTGATATAGTTGCAAAAAAAGAATTAATTTGCTGAACTCGAAATTTTTCTTTATGTTTTGCAGTTTATAAAAAAGATTATAAAATAATAGAAAGTATAAAACAAACATTCTAGCTCTTTCTTAGTGGCATAAAGAGTTAATAAGTATTCTTATAATCTGATTCACCCGTATGTAACTGTATGAATCAAAAATATCTTGTAGGTCTTGTATTTGGAATCTTCAATATGTATGTATGTATACATGTATGTATGTATGTATGTATGTATGTTTGAACAAAAAAATGGTAAATCACCTCATCTCATACGGTTTGTATGATAAAAGCAGATAATACAAAGGTTTTTGACGTATAATGCGATTATTTATACAAACTTTTTCAAAATTCGAGTGGAAATCATAAACAACAAATTTGCAGTTGATTGCAATGCAAAGAAGTTCTTTTCATTATTGTATGAATTTAAAGCGAATTGCTGTTACAATATTTAATTTTTCATTCATTCAATATTAGTTTAGCACGCAAGTTATCAATATTAATAATTAACATTGACTACATTTATTAATTGCTACTACTACTAAATGAATAAATTTATAAATTGTTTACATAATTATCTTCTACTACAATGTATTTGAATTGATATAATGAAATACTTTTTCAATTAAAATATTAATGATACAGCTTTTCCGCAAATCAAATCAACTTGGGAATTTAATTTTTTTTTTCTCTATTTTAAATGACCCGCAATTTTAATGCGAGTAGCGTTACATGAAAACTACCCTTTAGCTCTTTTACAAGTTCTGTCGAAAGGTGTGTATATAATCATGTATAAATAATTTTACCTGTAAAATGAAGACGGATGGATATAATTAATTGTAATAACGATTTTTTATATTATGACCTGTAACTTAATCACGCATCGTCTTGTTGAGAGTACATCGACGTGTACATAAACAAGTGTAAAATCTATTTATTTATGAAATAAAAATTAAAAAGTTTTTGAAAGAATTGTAGAACCCCTTAATAAGAATATAAATTATATTTTCAGATCACAAAAAAAAATGACGATTCCGGAGATAGTGAAGATGATGAATTTTAAAATCATTGTCTTTGAACAACTGACTACTAAATGAGAGAAAAAAATATTATTTCTCATCAAAATATGTGACTTGTTAATGATATATGTTTAATTGTACATAATTTTTTAATTTCTTATTAGTGTAACTTGAAAATGAAACGAAAATTTAAGTTATTCTTAAAACAAGAAGTGTATATTCCATGATTATCCCATAAAATTGTACAGTAGATGTTATTTAGTGAGAGTGGGCATTAAATGTTTCATGAATAATTCTTATACATACATATGTTCATACATACATACATATTGAAGATTCAAAATACAGGACCTACAAGATATTTTTGATTTATACAGTTACATACGGGTGACTCAGATTATAAGAATACTTATTAACTCTTTATGCCACTAAGTAAGAGTTAGAATGTTTGTCTTATACTTTCTATTATTTTATAATCTTTTTTATAAACTGCAAAACATAAAGAAAAATTTCGAGTTCAGCAAATTAGTTCTTTTTTTGCAACTGTATCAACAGGTTTTCCTAGTTAAACTCTTAAATTAAAAATGTTGGCAAGTATTAAGTAAGTTGATGATAAAAACAATCCTCAATTGAATTAATTATGATAAAAATAATCCTACTCGTAATACCCTTTCATTTAATATCCATGACAAGGGTATTCCGAAGAAAAAAGCGGTCGGCCATTTTGTTATGGCAGCCATATTGGATGTACCATAATATTAAATACTCTAAATTGTATTATCATCAGAATCAGGGGTAAGTGCACAATTTTAGCCTTGTTAGAATTTAGGAATTGGTAGAAAGATCGATCGCAAAATTGCTTTCGACAGGCAGGTATGAAACCAAAAACTTTACAATTAAGAAATTGTCCACATTAGATTGTTATGACATATTTTGCACGGAATGAGCTTCAAAACTTTTTTTTACGTCGTATTAAAAAAAAATATTTATAAAATTCAACCAGTTTTATAAGTTTAAATGAAAAATGTGGCTTTTACAATTTTTTTGAGGTTACGTTGACACCCGTACGACTTTACTTTATTTTTTCTATGTCCGGAATTCGATTACCTACAAAATAAAAAAAAAACAGACCTCTATCTTATTCCTATCTGAAGATATTAGATTTAGAACAAACCTACCTTTGATTTCATCATTTCAGAACAAAGTGCGTCGTAGGTCACAAATTTGCTCGCAAATTCAGGTATAGTTGGCATCACTGGCGCAAGGGAACATCGGCAAACCTGTGGAAATAAAATGACTCGATGAATTTTCAAATGAATATCTCAAAATTTTTCAGGGCAACACTTTCTTTGATAGGCGTCATTTGAAAAAAGGGTTTTTTTTCTACAAACGTGTGTACTGTTATTACGGGAACTGTTGGTTAATTCGAGTTATTAGGTTACTTTCATCGCGTGTGCGAGCTCTGCTATAATAATACGTGTTAGAAAGCGCTACATAAAATTAATAATATCTTGAAATTTTGCAGGGTAAGCGATATAAATAATTATACAATCGGATTCAGCACATTTTAATCTATTAAATTAATCTGGTCTAGGTTCGGAAACTACCACGAGGGAGCCTCCTTAAACTCACGTGATTTCTCGCGTGACATCTCACGTGATTTTTCACGTCAAAAGAACACATGACAAAACATACAAGTTTTCAATGCGTTATAGAATTCTGAGTAGACAAATAAAAACGTTTAAACAAGATATTATGAGACTTTTTTTAAATTAAACACTCGCAAAAATCACAAGCCCTACTGTAAAAAAAAATTCAAGTCTTGCGAGTGGAAAACATTACAAGTCTGAACTAAAGAAATTTATTATATGTAACCAGTTATATCTTAGGATCCTTGCAACCAATTCTTTTTAAAAAATATCATTTTTTTCATGTAGGGGTAAACTACCCGGTTTTTGACCACCTACCAGTAATTGACCACCTAGTTATTGAACATGTTATTTGTATATCTGTGTACAACATATGCACTATACAGATATAAAAATGACACGTTCAATAACTGGATGGTCAATTACCGGGAAGTGGTAAAAAACCGGTCAGTTTACCCTAGTGAGTATTTCGTTATTGTTAAGGTTGCTTAGGCGTTTCGTACCGTACCAAGCGAGGGGCTCTTTAAGGTTCGATGAATTATGAAAAATATTCTTTGTTCATTGTCATGATAATTAAATATTGACATTACATATTCAAATTCCAGAGTTTTATTGGCCTAACATGTTATAAAATATCGATAAAAAGAATAATAAAAACTTGTTATTTTAATCTGCGTATGCACAGAAAAAGATAAATCACTGTTCTCTTAATTTACTTACAATCTAAGTGGTTTACATAATATAATTTTTATAATTCTAAAAGAAAATTACTTATAAAAAAAGGTACAAATATGGTTTTTATTTGTAGAGGTTTATCATTAACTTTTTTCGTTATAGTTGTTTTACTGATAAATCTAATTAAATGTTAAATTGATGAGATTTCAGTAGCGATTTTCTGAAAAATAAAGTGGTTGACCCCAGTATTTATTTATCGCAAATTGATTAGGCACACTTTATTTGTATAATTTCAAAATTTCAGAGATTATTATCATTCCAATAACAATCGTACAAGCCACCTTAAGAAAAAAAATTCATGATTCCATTTAGTTGTTTTTATTTCTTTTGATTTATTCATTTTGTAAAATTAAAATTTTTAAATAAGTTACTTTCATTGGTTAATGACTGTTTTATGATATTTTATGTTAAGAATATTAGATGATCAGAAATTTTTTTGTAAGTTACAACAGTTAGATTCAAATGAAAAAATAATAAAATGTATGGTGTTAGGGTGTGAAAGTATAAAATATCTATGTCAGTTATATCTCTGATTTCATAAAAATAATTAAATTGTTTTCGGAATCATATTTGCAATAGTTTTACAACAATTGTGTAATCATATGTTACGTAATAGTATCTAAAAAATCTTGCAACTATTACTAATTTAGTGCCATGTATGACTGAAGAGCCTCCTTACGTGAGTTTGTAACCTCTAATCGCCTATAGTCCGGCAGTCCTACATTATTACTAAAATACGTCACACACATCGGTTTTGTCAATTCCTTAATATTACTGTTATCTTATCAAAACTATATCAATAGTCATAAGTTAGTATTTCTCGGCTAACACTTATTTATGAACATTTAATTCTTGTTTAAGAGATTTAAGTTACTAACGTGCTGTTTTATCCGTAATGATGATTTTTCAAATGGTAATAATTACTTTTTTTGTACTTTTATTTTTCAGACGTCAGAACATTCCTACTTCACTCCAAAAAGGTCTGGAAATTTCAAAAAACGGAAAACAGAGACTGACATTGAGACAATTAGGAATATAAGAATTTTAAAATTCTTCATATATTATGACATTGACATGAATGATATGTCTCTACCAGTTACAAAGGATTTTCTGTGCTTTTGTGAATGCATATCAACACTTCCGCCGATCGATTATTTAAAAAAAACCGTATTAAAAAATGCGTGTGATTTTCTCTACGATAAAAATACAGCCAAAGAACACTCTTATGTTTTACACCTAAAAATTCATATTTCCGATGACTCTCTATTTGTCTTAGTATTATTGGCTACTACTAGTGGTGAAGAGCCTACATTTATAGACTATTGCATAATTGAAAAAGTGCTTCACACTGAACAAATTATCAAAGAATTAAAGACTTTTTGTTACGCGGCTGTTCAAAAAACTTTTGATTTGTATTCTATTATTGTGAAGTATGTTCTACATGATGGCGTGATAAAATTTTATGATGAAAAAAAAATTTCTTTCAATATAACGAAAAACCATAAAGGTGAAAATATTGTTAAAACGGTTGATGTCACATACACAATATGCGTTGGATTTGATACTGTTATTGAAAGTTTTAAAGACATGAAGATTACTTCTGCTGCATCACACTTGCCATTATTATTAAAGTTTTATCAAGATTTAGATACACTTAAGACTAAACTCTTCAAAGAACAATTAAAAATGTGTGATGCTGTTGAGCTTTTATTTTTATTAATAGATAGTCACTCCATTCTCCATAGTTCAGGCTATGCTTCTCCTTTAAAAGACAAACTAGATGATTGCATCAAAGGCTTACACTTAGCTACAAACTATTATAATCCTAAATTACGAGGAAAAGTCTTCGTTGAGTATCAAGAGTTATTTCAAAACATGGAATCATACGTTAGGCGTGTTGCTCCAGTACATTTATATAACTCATTGGGTTATTACAAAGATTGTGATGGATTCTTCAAAACACTTTATAGAGAAGGGCATCAATCTGATTGCTTCCTTTTTTGGAACATGGCTTTATCTAACAAGCGTACCAAAGTAATGGGAGAGTTTGCTTTAGAGTTATTTGAGGTAACCAGTGTCACCACATCTGTTCCTATGCAATTGATTCGACAGAAAATGTTAAAATATAAGAATAATGATTCAAAACTCAATTCATTATTATTTTCTATTATTTACAAAAACACGAAAAAAGATGTGTAGAATTTTTTTGCATAAGTAATAATTAAAAAAGACTGATAATATAGTTATCTAATACGTCATTTCTTATTGATTATTATTTCTATTTATTTTTCAAAAAATAGTAGCGTATTTCAGTCACTGTTATGACAACATTTTTTTCAGTATTCTTTAGGACTCATTTACAATTATTATGAGACTGAGAACATTAGGTTAAGGTTTAATTTCATAATTTTAAAAGTTTGATGCAAGTGTTACAATGACTTGTTTTATATGTCCGTTGTTTTATTTTTTTATTTATAAATATTTTTTTTAATAACGTATTATTATTCGTTTGAGAGATAATGACAACTATTGGAATTGATAATGTTTTTTTTTTTTTAAATGTGACAGTAAAACTATTAATGCAAGTTTATAAAAGTTTTGTTTCTTTAAAACGTTCTACAATATAGGCTAGCTCACTTCATGTGTACCGTTAACAACGTATGTAATAACATTTAATTTTATTGAGATGCACGCAATTATAATAACACGTTGCACATATAAATGGGTATATATAAACATCATTTATTATGTATATTTTTTACCTTCATTAAACGAGCTTAATTTACAGTTGCTACTTTTCTACGGAGGATTATTTTTTTGTGTTAAATAGTATAAGTGAGTATAAAATATATGTATAAGTGACTTTTTGTTTATTTTTCAATCTTATTCTTTACTGAAGCAATAAAATTTTGTAATTTTCGTGAGCTACTGTACATTTTTAGTACCTTAGGTAGTTACAGTTTTAAAAATATGATAGTCTATTTTATATTATTTCTTAAAAATGATAAATCTAATGTACTTCTACAATAATCGTTACAAAAATGTAGATGTGTTATTAAACATAATGTACATAATATTTATTGTAATCAATCGAATATTAAATAAAAATATATAGTTTAGATAGTGTAATTGTAGTACTGCAAGATGGATGTACATATGTTTATATTCGTAGGAAAACAAAGCATATATAATACTCACAAAACGATTACTTTGTATGTCAGTAAAAATGTATGATTTAATATTTCACGAATAAATCTGCACAAATTTATAATTTTAGTGTATTATTGAACTCCGATTAAGCCACCTATCCATAAATAATGTCTAATTTTTCTTTTAAATGAACCTAAACGTGGTAGCTACGGTTAGCAACTGGTCAGGGCTCTATAAGTGGTGTAAGAGAGACGTCTAGCAAAAATTACTATTTCTAAGCCAGCAAAAACTTGATAACTTGACATGCGGTAGGCTATGCGTGTTCAAACTACACAATACGCAGCAGATAAAGAACTAATGGTAGTTCTTTAAAAATTAAAATACATAATTAATAACAACTATACCCACATTTCGACCTCTCAAATTCGTGAAAAAAATGTTCAGATATGATTAGTTTAAAGCTACAGAAATATAAATAATTTTAATTCATCTAAAAATAAAGGTGAAATAAGTAAAAACTAATTAGAGCTAATACAAATTATTTTTTCTAATAAAGAATGTATTTCTTAATCGTAGCATGTTCGTGTTGATCGAAAAACGGGCTTATACATTCGCTTTATAAATTTACATTCACATTATAAATTTCTAAAAGATGTTCTATGTACAAGGAAAAAGGAAAAGAAATTTATAGGAAACATTATAAAAAGAAGGAAAGAGAATTATCAGTTGTAAAGAGTAGGTGGTCGTTTATTTATTGGTCAATCAAGTTACTATTAATTTCAAATGCTATGTATACATTGGCATATACACCTTTCATTCGCTCATACAAGAAATTGATACTCAAGCTCGCACACGATGTTTAAAAAATCTCTTTGAAAGATCTTTACAGTGAGGCCTAAAATAAAGAAATGCAATTAATTTTTGTACCAATTCAATTGATAAATATTATTTCGAAACCTTAGAAAACAATAATAATAATAAACAAAAATGTATACATGTATGTACTAACTTTTTGGAGGAAAAGAAAAATCGCTGGTCCTGTTAGATTATATTAAAAAAGATGCATAGCATTACCGCATGAGTAAATGTCTATAAAAAACTTATATACTTTTTGTTGAGCAAAATTACTAAATACTTTTTACTGTATAAACTAAGATGTAAAGAAATTACGTTACAAAAATTTTTTATTTAACAAATCCTAACTGCTACTGTGTTCTCATTTGAATTAAACATGATCACAATCATTGATGTTTTATATACAGCATAATAACATTGAATCATGAACGCTATGGCACAATAATTATTCGCTTCGGGAATGACTACAGTGCGCTCCACTTGGTTTTCAAGAATAAAAGATTTTGCTATTGTAACCCATACCGTACGTTAGTAGTAATAGAAATGTAAGTAATCATTACTAAAGTTATGATTATAAAATAAATAAAAAATAAACATGAATGCACTTATTTCGAATTTTTGCGGATAAACAACAAGAACTAATATAGTTATAAGAAAAAACTAATTAAATGTTTTTGTTTTACAGCAACAACAAACGTGTAGTTATGTTGATGTGGTACAATAATTATATGGATTTAAAATGCAATAAAAGCCATTATAATTTCTATTCATATAAGTATTAATATGAGTTATTTATTATAACCATGCTTTAGCTTAAACGGTTACAAAATCTGCAAAACATAATTACTCAATAACAGACTCTCTAGTCAATGTATAATACATGTCGACTAAACAAGCTGATTTCTGTTCACCAAGCCGATTCCGGTGAGTGTTGTGTACATAAGTCCAGTTGGAGAACAAGGACTCTAAAAGTGCTGTTGAGGCTGGCAAGACCATTAATTTGACAACAAACTTTGACAAAAGCGGTAGTTGCGAACCCACCAATTTCCAATATGAAATAACATCGTCGCAGCTTTCTGCATAAAATTTAAAATCATCGTAAGTTAATTTATAAGTTTCGTACTCTTGTTTTATTTGCATATCCATATTTTCAGCTAAAAATTCTTCAGCCACCCATTTTTGCGCATTATCGAGAAGATGACCTCTGTACTTGTTGTGTAGTAAGTTCGCAGCATAAGCAACTGGCCACAGAGCTTTGTCTTTTCTAATAGAGATTATGTGACTGTATTCGTCAGTTGGCAAAGATAATGAGAGCCATGCTTCTGCGGCGTCAGCAATATTATAATAAGGGTGTTGACAATTATTAATGAGAGTACAAATAGGGTCCAAATTATTAATTATTGTAAATAACATGTCTTGAAAATTATTATTTTTAATGTTGTCGATGACGCTTTGAGATATCTCAGATTCATGAGTTTCACAAATACCTACTAAAATGTCTATATTTTTTATTATGCTTAAGCAGCTGTCACGAAGGTAGCAAAATCGTGTATCTGCTAGACTTTTGAGTTTGGTACCTCCTCTACATAGAAGGAGTGATTCCATTGCAGAGTTACTCCTGAAGGTGTTCATAATTTCTCTAATACTTGAAACAAAATTCTCATCTATGAATTATTTCATTAAAAGATTACCACTATGGCTAGAGTACGTCGATTGGATTAAAGATTTTCCATCTGTCGTCTTTGCTTACCTTACACCTCGCACTATTTTAGAATCGTTATCTGTCACAGCAGCATATACATCGGTATTGTATTCTTCTTTAGCTTCTTTGATTGCAGAATTGATAAATTTAGCAAGATTCTCTCCATCTTCTTTTTCTAGTGAAAAATTGTAAAATTTGAAGAATGTCTGAGTAGTATTGATATTTCGAAGTGAGAACACTAAATACTTTTGGTTGGTCGTTTTATTTTTCCATCCGTCCATAATTAACACGCTGTTTGTATTTTCAAGTAAACCTTTTTTTTTCAACTATTTTTTCGTGCAATTGACTTAATATTCTTGTGCTCAATGTTTTTCTACACGGGAGCTTGTAATCAATTTGGCATTTGGTCAAAGCTTTAACAAAATTTAAAAAATGTTTATTTTCAACTTGCTTGAACGGTACGTTCGCCGTGACAAAAAACTTGAGAAGAAGAATGTGCAAGAATTCTTGTTGATCATCATTTTCATCTTTCCATGTGCTAAAATTTTCCTGAAAAAAAAAGTATTTATTTGTATTACTATATAATACGGCTGCAAAAGTTAAGACATATTTCCAAGCTACTCTTGACCAATAACTTTTTTTTTAATTTCATTTATTAATCTGATATACAGCCCGAAATTTACAAAGTTTCAAAAAATTTGATTCATTTTTGTTATTGTTACACACATACCTATCTTTATATATACATAAATATATTTCTTATAATAAATTATGGTTTTAGTGGGGCTGTCT
This sequence comes from Copidosoma floridanum, assembly GCF_036245765.1. Taxonomy (NCBI): domain Eukaryota; kingdom Metazoa; phylum Arthropoda; class Insecta; order Hymenoptera; family Encyrtidae; genus Copidosoma; species Copidosoma floridanum. The sequence goes on from NW_028321900.1 coordinate 2,727,470, forward strand.
ACACCACCCCCCTTCGTACCACAGCCCCCCACCGCTTTAAATTACAGTTAAATAGCCTCACGCAAAACAATCTCAAAACAATAAGTTGTAGGATTACGATTTTGGACTCCAACGGCCATGGTGAAACGTGACGGAGACTTTTAAATGTGATTTTATCATATTGTATTGATTAATTTCTCAAAGCTTATTATATACATATCTTCTATTTATCCACCTTTTTTGTTGAAAAGTCGAAAATTTTGTAGTCCACAAAAAAAATTTAAATTATGTGACTGCCACAGACGGCCATAGTTTGGGTTAAAAAATAAGTTTTTACGTCGTTACAGAAAAACATTTTCGATTTTGTTGTAATACAATTAACTGCAGTGATGTAACATCCAAGAATAAAAATGATTTTTGTGCCATAAATATGTTGTGATGTATAGAAAAATTGTTCAAAAAGCACAAAAAAAATTTAAGGTGAGGAAATTTAAGTTTTCGAAAACTCCATCCCAATTAAAGCCATTTCGGCAAAACAATCAAATCATTTTATGCGTACAGATCCATCGATATTTTCTGTAAGAGATATATAATAAAATGGATATGATGTATGATTTTTAATAAGTTTCATGACACATAATCTCCACAAAGCCTGTAATAAATTGCTTTTTAGGTTTTATTGAAGATTATTTGTAAACAATTTCTCACCAGACTGAAAAAAATAAGTTATAAAAGTATACGTCTGAAAATACAGATTGTGATTTATTTTTGTTGCCATCACTTAAAAAAAACATTAAATCAACTCTACCTTTCTAACTATTATTTTTCATTTTAAAAAATGTGTTAAAAGAAAACATGACCCAACAGATTTTAGTATTATTGATAAATAAAATATGCTATGAGGCGAGCAGCCATCGGTAATTAGAAACCCAATATTTTTTTTAGTATTATAAATCAATAAAATACGCTCTTGGGTGAGTAAGCATCAGCGATTAGAAACTCAACAGTTTTTTAGTATATTTATTAATAAAATGTGCTCTTAAGCGAGCAAGTATCGGCAATTACAAACCCAACAGTTGTTTTAATATTATTGATAAATAAAATATGCTCTTAGGCGAGTAAGTATCGACGATTAAAAACCCAACAGATTTGAGTATTGTTAAAAAATAAAATTTGTCCACAGGTAAGCAAGAATTAGCGATTAGCAATCCAACTGTTATTAAGTACATTAAATTAAAAGAACTTATTCTTAGTTGAGCAAGCATCAGTGATTAGATACCCAACTGATTTTTAAGAAAATATTAAAAAAAAGAAATAAAAAATTAAAAGAAACAAGCCAGGGGGTATAAATGGGTCATGGGACCCACGGTAAGAACGAAGTTCATCAAACACAATTTCTCAGGTAACAAGGGGGTCGTGAGACCCATAGGAAGAACGAAGCTCTATAACAAAAACTTGAAAAACCAATAAAAAAAAAAATTATTTCAGTACTCACGATGGTTGAACTTCGTGAGAACGTCGTCGATAAATACAGTACTCACGAAGTTCAACCATCGTGAGTACTGAACTAATTTTTTTTTTATTAGTTTTTCAAGTTTTTGTTATAGAGCTTCGTTCTTCCTATGGGTCTCACGACCCCCTTGTTACCTGAGAAATTGTGTTTGATGAACTTCGTTCTTACCGCGGGTCCCATGACCCATTTATACCCCCTGGCTTGTTTCTTTTAATTTTTTATTTCTTTTTTTTTATATTTTTTTTATTTTTCATTTAATTGTATTTTTTTATGTCTTTTTTATTTTATATCATTTTTTTTCATTTTTCATTTTATTATTTTTTTTTCTTTGATTTTTTTTTAAATTCATTTTCTTTTTTTTATTTCATTTTTTTTATATTATTTCCTTTTTATTTTTATTTTTTTTTTTTACATTTTGGTCTAAATTGCTTATCAAATTTGAAATAAGCAACCTCAAAAACATTTAAAATCATATGTAACTCTATATATATATATATATATGTATGTAAAAAGAAATTATTAATATAATTATTTAATGACATTTTGCCATTATTTGCTTATCTAATTCGAATTAAGCGGCCTTAAAAACCATGAAAATGATATGTATTTCGTTATATACTTAAATAATGATCCTACATAATTTATTCATGAATTAATTAATTATTAGTATAATTATTTAACCTTTTAACATAATTTGCTTATCAAATTCGAAATAAGCACCCCCAAAAACTATTGATACGTTCTGCAACTCTATTGTATATGTTCATTTCAATAATTTGTTTATTTGTTAAATATTTATCTATAGCAGTAGTTATTAGCTTTTATTGCAACAGCAAGAGCTTAGGTTAAAAAAAAATTGTTCGGTATTTTTTTTTTTTTTTTTTAATTAGGAGATAATATGTAAAAAATGTAAAAACAATTATTCATTTATTGCAAGTACTAAATTAAATATAAGTCAAAAATATTTTTTAATACAAAGGAAAGCTGCTCTGCTAAAATATACTACTTATTAATTTTTTCGAAAAAAAAAAAAAAAACGTTTCATTAGAAAAAATTTTTTTTAAAATAAATTATTTGTTCATTTATGAAATTTATAATGAAAGCAAATAAATGAATATATAGTAAATAAATATTCCCATTAAAAATAAGTTTTGAACCACAGGATAAGTATAACAAACTGAGTTTCTCACATCGGGAGCGCTCGTAGTAGAGTCGGTAAGGGCCTCGGCTAGTGTACAAGAGGTTGGAAATTCACATCTCTTTGGAAACTGTTTTTTTTTTTTTTTTTTTTTTTTGGAAATTGGTTAAAAGAATAAGAAATATAATTTGAAGAAAATTGAAAATGTGTGTAATGTGGTACTGTGGTATAGTTTGATCTGGTGGTATTGTGTTGTGCGGAAAAGACCAAATCGGAAATACGTCACGAGGGGCAGGGAAAGGGGGAAGAATGAAGCAAATAAGCGACTTCCGTTTCATCAAAATCTGTCGTTTTTAAAATTCTAGCCCCCCGAGTCGAGCCATAAAGAACTTCGTTCTAAAAACGCTGTTCATGTGATGAAAATGAATAGTGAATCAATTGTACGTAATATCATGAAGTATAGCACGTATAATATAAGTTTAATTTTATTTATTATGTAACAATTTAAACTGTCTTACAGTTGTAAAAAGTTAGTCTAGAACTGATCTTAAGGGGGTTAGAGCGAAAAACAAATTTCTTACGACAGTCTTCGAAAAATTGTAATGCATTTGTTTTCATTACGTTAACAACATATTGAAATTTCAGGAACCGTAACGTCACAGTTTTTGAGAAAAAAAAATAGCAAACTTAGTATCTTATACACAGGATCTTACTAGAACGTCGTCGCGACATGTACATTTTTACCAACAACTTGGAAAATATTTTTACAATTCTTTCAAAAAACTAGTATGTAGTTGTAAGTAACAATTAAAATAACATATCCAAATTTGAGGAAGCAAGCCGTAACGGTTTAAGAAATACTTTAATTAAAAATTTTACGAAAATGCTGTTGGTATATCTATATACAGCAGATGAGAAATAAAATATGGAGCATAAATTCGATTTTGAAGTATTAATTTTTTATTTTCTCACTTGTTAGTAATCTTCTGCTGTACGATATGGAATAGCTCGCATGATTTATCAAGAATAGTCATAAAATACACTAATTTTTAATTTGAATTAACTTTTGAGACTGATTGTACCGCTCTAACCCCCTAAACCGCACGCGCGAGGTTAGTGTGTGTGTGTTTGTGAGTGATTTTGTTAAGTAAAGTCCAAAATTATGTTTTTTTAGAAAATGACTAGAGATTTACATTTTAAGTGCGGAAAGTATAGGTTGGTTTTTGATTAGTTGAAATTACCGTTTTATTAACAATGAAATAGGAGAAAAAATGCGGTTAAAATGATGGGATTGTTTAAATTGTGTCATATTATTGAAAAAAAAACGCAATACAAGTATGTCGATGTTATTAAATACAAATATGTATGAACTCAAACTTTTTGAAGCTACAAGTACCACTGTATTATTTTTATAAATAAATATATAATCGATAAGGACCATTCGAATGGTATATTCTAATGAAAAAAGCGTTGTATAGATTTTCAAACTTTTAGCCCAAATAATTTTGTAAATCGATGATAATAATACACTTGCATTTATTTTAAATTCATCTACACATAACTACGTCATTCGCACCGCAGTCTGCATACTATTTCTTTGTACAAATTCGAGTCATTTTATCACATCGACCAGTTATTGGATAACATTAAAATACTAAGCGTTTACATCGCATAGATAGCCTGCTTATTTGGGCATGTACATTTTATTAAATAATAATATCTTTAATAGTTAGATGGTTTGCCTAGGAGCCAATTGATTCATGAATTATACTAAAAAATTGTTGAGTTGCTAATCTCCAATACTTGCTTGCGTAAAATTATATTTTATGAACTACCAAACTACCCTAAAAAACATTTAGATTGCTGATCACCAATTGCCTAAGGGAAAATTTTTGTATAAAATATCTCTAAAAAACGGTGAGGTCGCTAATAGCTAATATAAGATCGACCAAAGGTATATGTTATTCTTAAATAATAATAAAATACAGTTAGCTTTTTAATCCATAATGCTTGCTCACCTAAGAACAAACTTTTGTAATAAACAATACTCAAAAATATTTAAGTTGCTAATTGACAATGCTGGCTCCCCTAAGAGCAGATTTTATTTATCAATAATACTAAAATCTGTTGGGTTTCTAATCACCAAAGCTTGCTCGCTTAAGATCATATTTTATTTATTAATAATACTAAAATACTGTTGGCATTCTTATCGCCGATCTTGCTCGCCTAATAGCATGTTTTATTTATGAATTATATTTAAAATCTGTTGGGTTTCTAATCGCCAATTTTTACTCGCCTAAAAGCGTATTTAATTTATTCATAATACTAAAAAACTATTTGGTTTCTAATCGCCTAAAGTTACGTTTTATTAGTAAATAATACTAAAAATCAGTTGGGTTGCAAATAGTATGCATATAGTATCCGCTGTGAGTGTCAAGACAGCCAGCGTTCGAGTCGGGGATTTTTTGCAACGCTGGCTGGATAGCGGATAACTTCCACAATGCCAAGTCTCGAAAACTGTCGAAAAAATATTTATTACAGTTAATGTAATTTCTGTACAGTTGAGCAAGCACTATTAAGAGATGATGTGAATGAACAATCAGCTTGACTACAAAAAATGTGTGAAGTGATTTTAGTGCGTGCGTAACTCATACGCCTGTAACAAAGTCAAGCAAAATAGCTCGATGCGGCTACCACAAGAAAACATGTCACGTCAAATTTAATGTATCTGACAGTCCAAACAACAGAAAAAGGTTAGTTTGCTCGACTTTATTACAGGCGTATGAATTACGCACGCACTAACATCACTTCACACATTTTTTGTAGTCAAGCTGATTTTTCACATCATCTTTTAATAGTGCTTGCTTAAGCGTATAGAAATTACATTAACCGTAATGAATATTTTTTCGAGACTTGGCATTGTTGAAGTTGTCCGCTATCCAACCAGCGTTGCAAAAAATAGCCGACTCAAGCGCTGGCTGTCTTCCCTCTCACAGCGAATACGGATGCCTGAGCAGAAACAGAAGCAGACAGAGAGACAACGTTATGGGTGCATACATGTGTATATATATACGTGTGTGTCTCTCTGTGTGTGGTTGTCGATTGCAACCTAATACATTCATAAATCAGGACCGAGTGGCCCCAGCGCCCTCTGAGGTAAGCTTTCATCATACACTATACATTCCTCATTGGCTCATGACATGTTCAGGTCTTGAAAATATCCGCTTGAGCGCTGCTGGTCTTCATCCTCATAGCGAATACAAAACTTACATTGCAGTGAATGCAGTCTAGTACCACGTCAAGACAACTAATTTTAACCATTTGATTTTTTCAATTTTCTTTTTCACTTTTCGTGTACTACAACACTGGTCATTCTAATTAAAAAAAAAAATTGTTTTATAAACTTGTTTTATTTAACGACACCTGTTGAGAAAAAAAAAATTTTAAATGTTGTTGAGGTAATTGTGAACAAATTTGATCGCAATGCAAAACTTGGGTATATTTCACATTCACTTATTTTGAGTTCAGTTTCGTAGGAAGTTTGTTATGAAAAAACTATAAAACAAACTAGAAAGATAATTAAAAGATTTTTTAAAGTTATTTATCACGAAATCTGGCGAAAACTGAGAACTATGTCTGGTTTAGTCCCTTTACTATACCAAGATTCTTGATGGATTACGAGGTAAAAAAATATTTTGTTTTATTGTCAAGAATTTCTGTCATTAAAATGAATTTATCAAAAAATCAATAATTTCGATGAATTTTCTAAGTTTAAAAAACTTTTCTCTGTTTTTTAATTCATATTTAGGTACGAAAAACTCCTGATCCTTAAGGAGGCCCCTCGTGGTAGTTCCCGAACCTAGACCAGATTAATTTAATAGATTAAAATGTGTTGAATCCGATGGTATAATGATTTATATCGCTTACCCTGAAAAATTTCAAGTATTTTCTAATTTATGTAGCACTGTGACGTACAGTATCTAGAACCTTTGTAAGTTCGCGCCCAAGACTCACCTCTCACGGCGCATGAGCAGCGGATACAGAGTATGATGATCACCTTTCGGCGGCGGGCCAGAGCGTTATCAGCTCTCCCGCCCTCTCTCTCCGATCAGCCTCCGAACCTAACGCCACGCACGCGACTGCTCTCGCCATGAGTCTCTAATAAACGAACATATACTTTTTTCCACGTGTATTCAATCCCCTTACACCCCGAAACTCCACAATTCCCACGTAACAGGAGGTTGTAGATAACCCGACCCCCAATTTTTGGCGCTCGACGTGTGGCGAGTTGTGTACGACAAAGTGATAGAAAATTTTTTTTGGTTTTCTTTCGTCGTCGGGAAGCACCCACAGTGCAGTGTAAGTGGAAATAAAAAGAATTATCGTGAAAAGAAAAGTGAAATAAAAAAAAAAAAGAATTTAAAGAAGAAACAGTGAATAATAACAAGAAAAAAAAAAAAAAAAACACAGTGTTAAGAAGACACACGCGGCGAGACACGTGAGAAACGAGCAGGTGTCAAGTACCAGCGTGGGCGCTCAGCAGCCATCCAGGAGGCCGGCACCGTCAGGAAATAAAACAAGGGAGAGCCAAAACACGAAACTACATCACACCACGCACCCTCTGGTAGCAATATTTTTCTTTGGACACATTGTTTACGGACACGGAAATGCTTTGGATCATACCGCTTACAATACTGTCCAGGTAGATAAAATTTATATAAACGGTAAATAATATTACTGCTGGGCGATAAGTTTTATCAAATTGGCCCATAACAAACAAATACAACCAAACAAAAAAAAAACACAAACAAAAATAACCAAGCGAATAAAACAAAATGCAGTCGGGAAAAATTGATAACGTTGTAGGTGGGGCGGTGGACCGCTTAGCAGACGCGGAGGTCGTAACAGACGACAGTTTATGGTTACAATTTTGCCACGATCCCGAGGCGGTCAAAGAGTTAGAAAAGTCGAACAAAAAAACAAAAGACTTAATTGGAAAAATTTTTAAGGGCATGAAGACGGTCGTACTAAGAGATAAAAAAAAAGAGAGCCTTAAGCAAATAATTGAAGAAAACGAAGCCTCAGGATCATATATAGAGCCCCTGCGTAGTGATGATAGTGGAGAGGAAGGGGATGAGTCAGATAGGGGGCCCGCTAGGAATCAGCTTGGCAATTGGAGAAGGGAGACAGAGTTGCTCCAGAGATGGCCAGAAAGGGAGGGGGGAGAAAATGAAAGAGAATTCCACAACAGAGATAGAAGGAAAGCTAGACCGATGCGGGAGTTCGAAAATTTTAAAAATAACCAGGAGAGGTGGGAGCAAACAACAGGTGGATCTACACACAGATCGCCGCATCACCAGGAGTATGAGAAGAATATAAATTACTCAATTAAAGAATTGAGCACAATAATCCCAACAATACCAATATTTACAGGGGACCCAATAAATTTGTCGGCGTTCACAAGGGTAGTAAGGGCAATAGGCCGACAGGTGGACGACAGAGACGTCCTATATTTTTTGGCAACACTATCCAGCAGGCTAAAAGGTCGAGCGGCAGCACATTTAAATGATAGAATCACACAGTTTGAGTCTATTGAAGAATTTCTCGAGGAGGTTACGGAAAGGTACGGGGCCATCAGTAGCACAGAGACAGTTATGGCAAAAATTAGGTCGGAACGACAAAGGGATAGGGAATCTGTAGAAGAATACTCAGATCGCATGCAAAAGTTGTTTAACAGGGCTATGGGGCTTCAAGAAGCAAACCTTGAAGTTTCTGAAATGTTAAGGCAGGAATTTAAGAAAAATATTCAAAAAGAAGTAGTGACCCAATATATTAGGCCTTAATCCCCCGTACAACCACGAAGTTTCTATGCATAGGCCCATAACGCTAACAAAGGCCATTACATTGGCATTGAAAGTCGAGGATATGATGGCTATGAAATCACATCGAGTAGACAGCAATAAATATGAGAGATGGGAAAAATAATTTAACAAAAAGGAAGATGAGGTAAACAAGTGTAACTATTGTGGCCGAATTGGGCACAAAGCAGAAGAGTGCCGTTCATTGTGGCACGACATAGAAAAGGGCTGCTAGTGAAGAAAGGTCGCGGTGAGGAGACCAGAACACCGTACTATACAAGGTACCAGGATAGGGGTGAAGAAAGAAGAGGTGGAAGATCATATAATGATAGTGGAAGAAGACCCGGAGACTACAGACATAATAATATGGCTCAGGCAGAGAATAAATACAACTACGGCAGATATGGGAGAGATTTTGAAAGAGGGTATGCTTATCGCGAAAACAATAACAACAATAATAATAGTAATAATAGATATTATGAGCCGAATGGCAGAAATTACGGCCAAAGAGAAAGTGGCAGGGATGATAGCCAAAATAATTATGATTGGAAAAGTAACGAGCGTTATGAGCCTAGACACACAAACGGGACACAAGACGCAAGGGAGGCTGAACCTAGACGGGGTGATATCTCTAGCAAACAGAAGCCGAATTTTTAGAACGATGCTCGAAGTACTCCCCCAACATCGAGCATCGGGAAAAAGTGGCTACGTTTTTTAAAGGACTAAAAGTAAACGATGTAAAAATTGGAGAAAAAGAAGAAAAACCAATTCAGTCGGAGGTGTGGGGAAAGGAGGTAAACGAAAACAAAATTAATACTCGTCAACAAATCGAACCAAATTTTTAAAAAAATCTAAAAGATAAAAATATATCAATGGGAAAAGAGGACAAGAAAAAAGTCACGACGGTACTAGTTAATTATGCAGCAGTAGGACGCAGACCGCCAACAGTAACGCTGGAGAGTGAAGATTTCCGAAATAAAAGATCAGATTTCTATGCTGACACGGGTGCTGAGATCTCGATACTAAAAGAAGATTATATAAAAGAAAATTCGCCATTGGATGAGAATGTAAAAGTAAAAATAATTGGAGTAACTCATGGAGAACGTGAAACAAAGGGCACGGTGGACAAAATGATCCATGGTATGAAGTGCACTTTCCATGTAGTCCCGCAGGATTTTCCGATCGAAGTAGACGGAATCCTTGGATGGGATATGTTTAAAAAATACAATGGCGAGGTGGGCGCAAAAACAAATACACTTAGCCTAGGTGGTGTAGAAACCCCACCGAAGACGGCAGAATATTTCGAGATAGCAGCGAGATCCAGGCAGGTTATATATGCGAGAGTCAAAAAAGAATTCGGAAAGATTCAAGTTGGATTTGTGCCACTTCAAGATGTGGGAGAACATGTGCATTTTGGAGACTTTTACGGCACTAATAATAAAGGTAAAATCTATGCGGAATGCGTCAATTTTTCAAACAAAAAAAGGAGAATTACAGTACCGGAAGTGGATCTGATAGAGTGCGAAGAAGTGAAGGAAATGGAAATATCTGGCAACGGGGGGGACGGCGCCAGAGAAGAAGAGACTGCATTTGTAGGCTTGCTCGAGGAAGTCAAATTGGAAGAAAAAGAAATAGAAAAAAAATACAGATTGAGATATAAAAGCGTAGATGGAGATAAAAAAATCGACACGTACGCGGAAAAAGACCGTGATATAAAAAGTGTCGAAGAAAGAATTGAAAAAATTATGACACTGATCGACACTGAGGGCTGTAACGAAGAAGAGTTACAGCACGTAAGAAAATTAATATCGATGAACCCGTTTGTGTTTGGGTTGGACGGAGAACCGTTAAAAACAACTCATTTAATTAAACACAAAATAGAGACTACAACAAATAAGCCAGTAGTGGTCAGAAGATATAGATACCCACCCGCGGTGAAGGAAAACATCAGGAGAGAAATTCAAAAATTGATGGATTTGGATATAATAGAACCGTCAACGTCCCCATATAACTCAAATATATGGATAGTGCCTAAACCGCCAGGACGAAACGGCGAGAAAAGGTGGCGACTGGTCACAGATTTCAAACAGCTGAACGAAATAACTGTTGGAAGCTGTTACCCACTACCCTTTCAAAGCGACATATTGAAGCACTTAGCGGCCGCTAAGTACATCACAGTAGTTGATTTGAAGAGTGGACTCCACCAGATTAAAATTCAAGAAGAGGACGCGCATAAAACTGCATTCTCGGGACCCGACGGGCACTATCAATATAAACGTATGCCAATGGGGTGCTCAGAGTCACCAAATACCCTGAGGGCGATAACGTTAGCTCTAGCCGATCTACAAGGGCGAGAAATTGAAGTATACATGGATGACATCATGGTGTTCGCAGCAACTCTCGAAGAATATGAAAAACGCTTCAAAAAATTGATAGAAAGACTGGCAAAAGCAAACATGACCATAGAGCCAAAAAAATGTCAATTTTTGAAGAAGGAAGCAAAAGTCCTTGGTCACGTGGTTGGAAATGGTAAGATAAAGATGGACCCGAAGAAGATCGAAGCCGCAAAAGAATATCCAAGACCGACAAATTCAAGGAAAATTAAGCAGTTTCTTGGATTCGCGGGATATTACAGGAAATTCATAAAAGATTATGCAAAGATAGCGCGACCACTCTCTACAATGACAAAGAAGAATACGGAGTTTAAATGGGGCGAAAAAGAGGAAGAGGCTTTTAAAAAACTAGTGGATGCGCTATGTTCGGAACCTGTATTAACAGCACCGGACTTAAGTAAACCGTTCATTGTTACAACAGATGCGTCGGATTATGCCATCGGAGCAATCCTTAGTCAGGGAGAGATAGGTAAGGATAGACCATGTGAATATGCGTCACGGTGCCTCAAGGGTAGTGAACTTAGATATCCAACGTACGATAAGGAGTTGCTAGCAGTAGTTTTTGCAAAGGAACAGTTTAGACCTGATCTGTATGGCAGGAAGTTCACGGTGGTTACGGATCACGAGCCGTTGAAACATTTTAACACGTCCAAAAAACCCGACATTCAGTTCAACAGATTAAAGGCAGAGTTGCGTGGTTACGATTTCGATATAATTTATGGCCCCGGTATCTCAAACAACGCACCAGATGCTCTTTCAAGAAATCCAGTCGTAAAAGAGGGCGAAAAGAACCCAGTACTACCACGAATAGAACTGTATCAAATGGCAGATGAACAAGAGAAGGAAGAGGGTGTAGTAAGTGATGGCCCACCAGCGCGTATGTTCAAAATTAGGGCAAAATCAAAAATACGGATCGACGGTAAGTTAAAGAAGGTAGTAGTGGAATCAGACTTAGATTCATCACATAAAAAAGCCAGGAAGAAAAAGACTGAAGTGGAATTGTGTTCGGAAGAAGAAGTTGAGGAAAACCAACAAACTGAAGAGAAAATCTTATCGCAGGGGCCACTAAAGAATAAATTAGAGCACATGAAGAAAGAGAAGGGCTGGATAAAAGGGGTACAAAAAACGAGCACACCTTATGTCGTCATAGACCACCAAACAAGGCAAAAGCAAAGGAAGAAAAGACAAAGGCAGCTCGACACTCTAAACAGAATTAGACAGAATTTTTCTGTCACTCCTGTAAAAAACACACAGACTGAAGAAAATATAATAGTGAATTGGGAAAAAAGACCAGAAATTAAACACAATAATTTGGAGGAAATTGAAATAGGCTTGAACGGATCAGAGCATGGGAAAGAGAGAGACGACAGTAGGGAGAGAAGCTCAAAAAGTCGTAGCACTTCGGAGGATCGAACGTCCGGGGAAGAAAAAAAATCAGAAGGAGTTCAAAAAGAACATATGTGTGCACTACGTAAATGGAGATGGACCTCCAATGTGTCATCACTACACAGGAATAAAAAGAGATGAATATGAGCACATGCGGTATGAGCCGGAGCACTATCAGGCACTCTGCGAAAAAGGACAAAAACGCTATAAATCAATGGATGAATTATACAAAAATTCAAGTGATGAAGACAGTAAGATAGTACGAGGGACGAGACGAGCAACATTGAGGAAAAGGAATGAAAACAAGTTCCCATATACGAGACAGAAAATCAAGGGTAGAGTTAATAAGAAAACAAAGGAAGACAACAAAACAGATCACGAGACGAGTGATGAGTCAGATTCTGGATCAAAAGAAAAACGAATACCAAAGAAGCGCGATCCGCCACCACCTCCACCGGAACCACCGGATGAGCCTAGCCCAATAGTGGAACAAGAAACACCAAAAATATCAGATGACGACGTAAACAATGAAAGTCACGAAAAAGAAGTTAGCGATAATGAAAATGGAAAGGAGTTAATTAATGCGAACATGATGGCAGGTGATAATGCCGAAAGCACAGATGATGGCGAAATCAATATAAGTATACCAGGTTTAGATAGGTACAGAGCTTGCCGGACACGACTACCAGTACAAAAACCACCCTGGAAGCCAGAGGAAGATAAGGATATACCACCATTCCAAAGGCTTAAGAAAATAAATGAACACCCATTTAGATACATTGACAACTTAGCCTTCTGTACAATAACAGAAAATATGCCGGAGACAGAAGCCATAGACGCGCTTCACGAGAGAGGTTATATAAATCCAACAACCATGAATAAAGAAAATAGGAGGGTTGGAGAGGTCTTCCTATCTAGAGCAAGAAAAGTATCAGTAATGCAGTTATACGTGAAAGAGCACTTTGACAGTGCGGGATTAAAATCGGATATTAAGAAATGCATATCGTCTTTAAAACAGCTCATGTTGTTTAACAAGTTGACGTCAGTAGGTATTATACGAGATCTAGCAATACTAAGCGTATCACAGTGGGACTATTTCACAGAGCAATTTGAAAACACCTTCGAAAACACAAAAATATCGGCAGTGTTGTACTTGAATAATTTAGTAGTTCCACCTGTGGAGCAACGATTTGATGTACTCAAAGAATACCACGAGTCACCGGTAGGAGGCCACAGAGGTATGAACCAGACTTACAACAAAATTGCGAAAGACTATTACTGGCGAAATATACGACAGGACGTACGTCAGTTCGTGTTAGGTTGTGAATCATGCCAATCTAAAAAACTTGTTAGAGTAAGAACAAAACAGGCTCTAGTCGTAACAGATACACCAGCTAGGCCATTTGAAAAAATATCAATTGATTTTTATGGCCCGATAAACAAACCATCGGCTCATGGCAATAGTCACATATTGTCAATTTAGGACTGGCTCACGAAATATATAATTCTTGTACCAGTAAAGAGAGCGACGGCGTTAGAAACAGCAAAAGCACTTTTAAACAGAGTAATTGCATACTTTGGCGCCCCAGAGAAAATGCTGTCAGACAGAGGGGCACATTTCCAAAACAAACTGTTGGAAGAGTTCGCAAGGGTATTTAAAATAGACAAAATGGGAACAACAGCCTTCCATCCACAGAGTAACGGCGCAATAGAACGAATGCATCATACATTAACGGAATATTTAAAGTCGTACGTAAATGAAGATGACTTTTGGGACGATCATTTGGGCATGTGCATGTGCGCTTACAATTCGACAAAACACTCAGCAACGGGGATAGCGCCTCAAGAAGTATTGCTGGGCTACCCAGCCAGAATTCCATCTAGCTTCAAGAAAACAATGAATGAACAAACGTATGATGAATATGTAGAAGACGTAATAAAAACAATGACGCGGCTAAGGACAATAGCAGCCATGAATCAAGTTCAAGCTAAGTACAGGTCTAAATATTATTACGACAAAAAATTGAACACAAGATTTTTCATGGAAGGGGAAATGGTCTATGTTCTTAAAGAGCCGAGAAAGAAATATGAGGATCACTACGAAGGACCATACGAAATCGTAGGAATAAATTACAAAAACCACAATATAAAACTGAAACGTGGCAATGAAACAAGAATTACACACGTAGACAAAATCAAGAAAGCATGCGTTATAAAAACCCAATTATTAGATAATAGGGAACTCGGGGAATAAAACAGGATAACAAAAACAAATCGCATCAGAGTAAGAAGCAAAAAAAAAAAAAAAAAAACGAGATATCAGAAACAACAAGACCAAAGTAGTATACTTCTCTCGTAAGCGTGGCCTTCGGACGACTTACGAGATCAGCAATCAAAACGGTATGGACAAAAAAATACAAATCTTATGTTTCAGGGCTGGAACCATGCCGGTGACACAGCAACCTGGAGAGATAGAGGAAATTAAAAGAAACCCTGGAATATTGGTAGAGAGCTTGGGCCCAGTCCAAGCAGTCGCATCAACTTGGAAAATGATATGGTATGTAGATTGGAATGACGTTGTCGAGGAGGTAAATTCGTTTTTAGACGCGAAAAAGCAAGCAAAATGGAAGTGCAGGGTGACGATAAAAAAGAAACACGAATGTATAGAACAAGTAGAGTACACGGCAGGAAAAGTCCTAAGGGCCTTGGATAGGGTAAAAGAGGCATAAAGAACAGTAGTAGGCCAAAAGATCGATGATCAAAGCAAGACGGTGCAGGCGCTGCAGGGGGGTGTGACTGACGCGGAAAAAGAGAAAATACAAAAGCTAGTAGAGGCGATCCCGACTAACACAATGGAAACAACTAAGTACTTAACGGAACAAATTAGAGTCATAACATATGGAAACCATGAAGAATACCTTCAAGATATAAAAACGTTTAAAGATAAAGCTGGAAGAATAACGGAGGAAGGTTTAAAAATTTTTGCAGAGTACTTCGGCAATTATGACAGAGTTACAGAAATGGTGGGCGAATTTGAGAACTTAGCCGAGAAACTCTTAACAAAATTTGGAACAACGGTGGACATAATATACTTGGCGAGTCGGGGAACGACACATATACCAGATGCGGCATTGAGAGCGATTTTGGAAGCAAAAATTTTGGCAGAGCAGCTGAGACCAGATCTACAGTTCCCAGTAAGCGAAAATATAACTACAGAAGAAGAAATTGGAGAAATCTCAGAAATAACGACCATGGCATTTAACGACAGAATAATATATTACATACGGATACCACTGGTTACGAAAGAAAAATTGGACCTTCTTAGGATATCATCATTGCCAGTGGAACAAAAAGGCTTAAATACTACGGATTTAGTGGCATATTTACAGCCAACATACGAATACATAGCGAGCAGTGTTAGTGAGAAAAGATTTACGCCAATCCCGCAAGAGGTGATAAGACTATGTAAAAGACTAGGAAAAACACGAATATGCACACAAATGGAGCCAACACAGGAAGTCGAAGAGGACCACCCCTGTGAGTTTCGTATCATATTGGGGATTGCAGTGAAGAAACCAGAAGAATGTCCGATAATATTAGCCAAGTTAAAGGGCACATTTTGGACACGTCTCCATGCTAAAAACCAACATGCCTTTACCACCACGAGAAAGGACAAAGTCCACATACAGTGTGAACACACCGAACACAAGACACTGAAGGTGGTGGATTCTGGAGTAGTCAGCTTAGCAAGGGACTGTATAGCTCAAGCATCGGATACAAGACTGGATCCAGGACAAGAGGAAGGTGAAAATCGCATAATGAAGCTTGAAAGCGCAAGTCTAAACTTGAAGGATATACTACAAAAGGTGAAAGGAACTGAAGGAGGTATGTTATTGGAATTAATGGAAGCAGTGATAAAAAGAGACGGACTACAGGAACTCGATAACCAGGAGCACGGACTTGACGATAGGATAAAAACAGGTACTAAGCTAGCGGATATACTCCAACGGGCACACGAGTTAGTACAAACAAAGGAGGAATTCTCAAATTGGAAGGAATACGCATTGTTGGCAACGGAAATAGCACTAGGAGTGGCAGCCGGATCTTTTGGATTTTTAAAATGGGGGGGTCCAATAATACTTAAAGGTTTGAGAATGATTACAGGCGGACGGGAGAGGAACCGCGGAAACACCAACTCAGTACTACAAGACTTGTCAACCCAGAGGGCCATGGTTAAGGTGGTTCTTCACCTAACCCATTTACTTAAACTTACAGGGAAATTTGGAGGGATTGTTATTAAAGTTATAAGGCATCTTTCTTTAAAATTTCAAGTCCCTTTATCAGGCAAATTTTTGAAAACAAGTCAGTCAAAAAATGCACTTTTAACATGTGTTCTTATGTAGGTTACTTTTCCATACTACGATATCATGTAATATCTCGTAAAGTAGACTTAAGATCGTAATAGAAAAAGTTTGTAGTGAAAGAAGAACTTTTCAGCTTTCTAATAATATAACAAAAGTTTGGGCTAATCAGGGAAATAGTATACGATATTTAATCGTAAACGAAATGTCTGCCGTGTAAACTGCGGCAACGTCTGCTTGAGTAGGAGCGTACATGCCATTTTCAGAACCTTGCGTCAAAAAAAAATTTTTTTACAACTCTTACTCTGACTTTATTAGCTTGTTTATTTGTATGTAAATGCAATGATATTATAGTCAAGTGCCAGTACAACATATTTTATGTTGCAAATAATGCGCTAATCGAAAATTAGAAAATCACAGGGTCCCGTGTCGCTTTGATACGGCACCATCGTGAAGAACCACCTTAATGCACGAGAGGTACAAGTGCTACTGGGCAAACGGGTAGGATCAGAAGGCAGAAGACTACCAGCTCAGTTAACAACCAATCCGCGATGATTATTGAGACTGACGATGTAATAAAAAGGGTTATACATAAGATGTGTACAGATTAAAAAAAATAATAATAAAAAAAAAACAAATTAATAAAAAAAAATAAAAAATATTAAGAATAATTAAATAAATAGTAACGATACAAAGAATATAATTATACAAAAATAATGTAAAGAGAGCAGCGCAAACAAGAACAATTATCTATACACAAATAATTCACAGACAACATAACACAAATATACTCGCACACACAAACCAGTATGGCCATCGAGGACGATGACCGCGTGGCCTCGGACGTGTGACGTACAGTATCTAGAACCTTTGTAAGTTCGCGCCCAAGACTCACCTCTCACGGCGCATGAGCAGCGGATACAGAGTATGATGATCACCTTTCGGCGGCGGGCCAGAGCGTTATCAGCTCTCCCGCCCTCTCTCTCCGATCAGCCTCCGAACCTAACGCTACGCACGCGACTGCTCTCGCCTTGAGACTCTAATAAACGAACATATACTTTCTTCCACGTGTATTCAATCCCCTTACACCCCGAAACTCTACAATTTCCACGTAACAGCACTTTCTAACACGTATTATTATAGCACAGCTCGCAGACACGATGAAAGTAACCTAATAACTCGAATAAACCAACAGTTCCCGTAATAACAGTGCACACGTTTTGTAGAAAAAACCCCTTCTTTGAAATGACGCCTATCAAAGGAAGTGTTACCCTGGAAAATTTCGAGATATTCTTTTGAAAATTCATCGAGTCATTTTATTTCCACAGGTGTGCCGATATTCCCTTGCGCCAGTGATGCCAACTATACCTGAGTTTACGAGCAAATTTGTGACCTACGACCTACGACGTGGGTTGGCATCTCTTAACAAGAGAGCCTTTTAAGGAGGCTTTCTTCCCCTAGTGTCGCCAAATGAGATATATGTCATTAAGTAGTTTAGATCATGCCGAATCTAACGGTGCCATTATTTATACCCTTCATCGAACAAAATCTGGAGAAATTAACGCTTGAAGTTCGCTTTTTTGATAATAGCGGTTATGGCAGACATAGTAAAAATAACGATCTGCAACCTCAATCGAAAGTGTCGGGTATTGCGAGTATACCCCAGGAAAAAATAATTCATAAGAACTTATATAAGATCTTAGGTAAGATCTTATGTCAATTCTTATATACGAACTTATCAAAGATCTTTTTTAAGAACTTACAATTGATTATCGACCAAGAACTGACATAAGATCTTATGTCAGTCCTTATAGAAAAAAAAAACTTAATAAAAATTAAATACAAAAAAAATCTAAAAATGAGATTTTTACATGGTATAACCGTCCTCGACGTCGTTACCATCCGTATGATAACACCAAAAATGGAGTTTTGAAGTATTTTTAATGCATTTTTGAATTACTTGTAAATTATATTTATTTATTCTTTTAAAAATTTATGGAAAGTTACCCCATTATTGCTGTTATCATACGGATGGTAACACGTAGAAGGCTGATACCGTGTAAAAATCTTATTTTTAGATTTTTTTCTAAAATTTTTATTAAGTTTTTTTTTCTATAAGGACTGACATAAGATTTTATGTAAGTTCTTATGTCAGTTCTTGGTCGATAATCAACTGTAAATTCTTAAAAAAGATCTTATATAAGAATTGACATAAGATCTTATCTAAGATCTTATATAAGTTGTTATGAATTATTTTTTCCTGGGACACGTATTGTAGATTTTAACTTCATCTTTCAAATGCCGTCGTGAGAAATATGGCTAAACTGAAATAATTGCAAAAAAAGACATACGTCAGCTTATTTTTTCTGCTACGTACTCTGCTAAGCACTGACTCTACTACGTGTCTATATATTTATGTTGGTATCCGTACCAACTACTTAATTTTTTTTTTCATCTTAATTTCGGTTGGCACCCCTACACGAGGGAGCCTCCTTAAACCCTTGTTTCTAAGAATAAATCGTCCACTTGGAAAGTTTCGTTTGATCAGATTACTTAAAATGAGATATAATATTTAAAAATAAAGTTTTGCTACATTATTTCGGAGTTAAGACAACAAAAGTCACAACTGTAATTCTTGGATGTATATTATTATAACTTTTTTCTTTCTAGTCATATGCAAGTTTTTTTATAAGTACTTTACAAGAAAACCTAAAAATAGTCCGTTTAATTTTTTTTTTTTGGGTTGATATGTTGTAAATCTCGGTAAAAAACACATACTATGTATATTTTATCATACCTTATCGTAATAAAAATATGAATGGATTGAATGGTTAAAAAAAAGATTTGACTATTTGGCTAAATTGCTTGGATTAAAATAGAGTTTTTAAAAAATCAATGAATTCTTTATATTTCCTAACCTAACACATTAATTGTGTTCTCTCTAAACAAGTATCTTTTATTCTTTAACATACGGTCTTTATGCTGGAAAAAACATTAATCTCCAATGGTCTGTTTAATAACGTGATAAATTGTTTTATAACAAAATCGAGAATCTCTTAACTGACATGTCAGTTCTCATATAAAAACTAGTATACAAACTTTCATAAGAACATATAATTAATTATCGACCAAGAACTGATTTAATAATTTACATAAATTCTTATACCTGTTCTTTTTAATAAAAAAAAATTAATTGAAAATTATTTTATAAGAAAAATAAAAAATGAGATTATGTAAAAGTGAAACAGCCACCATCTATCTATGATACCTTATACGGCTGTTTTACTGTGTAGTAATCACGTTTGTTTACTGAATTTATTAACTGAAGTCTTATAGACATGGTTTGTGTTTTTCAAAAGAAAAATAAGTTGAACTAAAAAATTTGTTACACTTGGATGTTATTAATAAAAGCTATTTTTTATTAATGCCTAATTTTTAAGTGCAAAAAATATATACATATTGTGCAGTGGTCAGATTGATTAAAAGTAAAAAAAAAGTGAACTAAAAATATTCCAAGAAGTATTCTATAATTAGGTAAGACAACACCTATAAAATGGTGATTTATAATTAATGATGATTTGAAAAAAAGCCTCACCTGATCTACATCCTTTGAAACGTTCAAGTCATTATCTTGGTAATCTCTCTGATTCTCAACATCAAGACATTTTATCCTTAAAAATAGTATAATAGAAAATTATATTTAAATCATAAACAAAATATTTATAATAATAGATTCCAACTCTTAATATTATTGATGTTTTATTGGCATCCAAAATATGATTTTTTTTTCAAATATTGGAAGAACAGAATTTTATAGTAATGGTTTAATACGGTATACCCAACCAAACTGGACATAGTACCTGTGTTCCCTGAAACGATTATGAGAAACTGTCTGAAATATTTTTTTGCAATTGATACACATTGCAGCCTCGATATTTTGTGTTATGTCGTTGCGCAGTTTTGTAAATCCAGACCAATCAATTCTGGTTTGTCGAAACATGCTGTACAATAAAATCAACAATCTGAAAAAATACATTACTATGTGATGACATAATATGAGTGACAAATATTAATTAATTTTAATTTATTAATCCATTTGCTAATATTTTTGAGAAATCATTTAAGTTCAACTGTTTACATTACTATTGCTCTGAAAAAATATGATACCTACATGGCCATTAAAGAATTTTGCTGAGTGTTAAAAATGGCAATTAATTATCCACTTTCAGAAACTCTATATTTTCACATAAACCTTATATTTATCTTGCAGTACTACTGTACTATTAAAAATTAAATGGTAGTAGTCATATAAATAAACAGAATTATAAGCAGTGTACTTAAGTAATAAAAATATATAAGTCAATATGAGACAGAATTTCAAGTATAAATACATGCAAACTTAATTTTGTTTTTAAAACATGTTATACAGAGGTTAACTGTATAATTGTCTAAATTATAAATTGAATAAACTACATCCACAGTGTGTTCTTATCCTTTTAACAGTTTATTTGAAAATATATCAGTCTAGAATTTCAATTCTATTATTTTGGATGGAGAAACTAACCTTTTGTTATAACTTATCAATTACTATCTTTATAAAACACTTATTCCCAGAGATATTGGATGTAATTATATATCGAAATACATCAATAAATCACAATGAAACACTCTTCTCTGAGTATATTATGAATGATAAATAACGAATGTTATGAAAACAATACATAAGTATGTCTAATTAGTGATAAAAATTATTACAGAAAACACTTTATATCTTGTAATCTTGTGCTAAAGTAAAGTGTAAACAACTTTTTATACTGCTGGCTGGTACACAGAAGGTAATACATAGTATGCACACATACGTATAGTTATATGTGCCCACCAAGCAAGTACACCTCGACTATAGGTGTACTCATCCATAGGTGTACACCTTAACATTGAGGTGTAGGTGTAGTACACCTCTGCAGAGTGCATTGCCATGCCTGCCCTGGGGTCTGATCGGGGCATTCGATATCTCGCTTTAGTAAGGAGTTTTTTCGATAATTCCTCAACTACGTATGCGCCCCACCTGAAAAAAAATGTCGGAATTCTATGTAGAATTACTTCTGTAAAACTTTCAGGAAAGCCATATGGCATTACACATGGTTTTACATGTGGCATTACATAAAGGGTAATAGCTTAGTGATACCATACGTAATTCCATATGAAAAAACACATGGAATTACTAATTTGAAAAAAAAAATTTCTATCATCTACTTTCTATCACATGGAACCGCGTAAAGCGTTAAGCATTTCGCGTATCGCCTAAAATTATAGGATCAGGGAAAGTTAGGTAAGGTACGCTTTACGCGAAACAATTGGTCATCGCGCACATGGGAGTAAAAAATACGCGCATAAGTGTTTTCAAACCAATTACAGCGAGTATTTCGTTCGCTTTGCACATGCTGTCTCGCTCGCACTCATGGCACAAATAAAGTTACGCCCGTATTTTTGTACCCATGTGCTTGATGACAAATTTTTTCGCGTATAGCGTAAATAAAGTATGCAACCTGTAAACACAGTCAGCAGCTAGTGTCAACAACAAAAATTACAGTATCAATTGTATAATTAATCGAATTTCTGACATGGATGAAAAATAAATCGTAAGAATTTTGGGCAAATTGTGGAAAATCCATATGACCTATGCAATGACCCCATATCGCAAAGAAAAAGTGAGAAGTGTAATAATTAAGCTGTACGAAATGTATTAATGGCTCTCAAATAAAAAGAAAAAAAGAAGCATACACCTGAAAACTTTTTTTTTGACATGTACGCAGGTTAGAATTCACTTGCGTTGAGAACTTCGAAAGCTTTTTTTGTTGACAAGACAGCAGATTGGTCAACTTCGCTATATCCGTCACACTAACGCGATACGCGAGGCTTTTACGCATTTTCTATGTGACCACAAAGTGGCGTATACCTAACCTTCCTTACTTTTACGCGGTACGCGATACGCTTTACTTTTTACACGGTTCCATGTGCCCGAGCTCTTAGTTTACTTGACCCCTACCGTTGTCGATGTGCGAGAAAGATAGATACTCACGCTCAATACTGATTCTCTTTCTACTCGTGCTTCAGTGGCGTACACAGGAATGAGCAGTCTATATTTTTTATATGTCTATGGCTTGCACTTGTAGCTCTTGTTTACTCCGTGCTTGTATCTCTGCGATTGTAAGTGAATTATCTTCGAAGAAAAGATTGGTTAAGTACATCCGACAGTTATTTATTCAATACTTGCTAATATTTGACGAGTTAGAAAAAACGTAATGAATTTTGAAGCCTTACGTAAACTTTATTTATTAGATTGTTGATAGTAAGTGAAACAAATTTTCCGAAATCAAAATGAGTCGACATCAGAGATGGAAAAGATCTAATGAAGTTACACTAGACAAATTAAAAAGAACTAGCATTTACTAACTATTAACTGTTGCAACAAGGCTGGGTAAATAGATATAGTATCAATAGAGAATAGTGAAAGGTAGACAAAACCATGCGGAAAGAAAGAAAGAAAAATTAGGATCAGAGCAATTGGGTTTCATCTTATCCTAAATAGAATCTAGTTGGTATTATCATCATCATAATCTTTTCCAGTAATGTTGTACTACGAAGTACTGCCAAGAAAATTTTTAATAATCTGGAAAATAAAACAAATGAGTGTATTATTGTATGATTACTCAGCTCAAGACTTCTTTCTTTTGAAACATAGTTAAATAAAGACAACTTTTGTTTGTTTAACTTCCGAAGATAAAGTCGACTCATTAAGTACAAAATATTTATTAATTTTAAGCAATTGCCATACATTATAACATTGTTCACATTAAAATAGTATGTCGAGCAGAGAAAAAAAAAAAAGATTGACAAAACACTAAAATACAGCATTTTATTTGAATCAATCCATGAATAAAAGCTTCAGTCCACGTTTAAAGAAGTATTGAACTGCCCTGGTGTAAAAAACGATGTTACAAATCATAGTTCATCTAATCTTATGCTACTGCACTTTTCCAACCACTTATGGTGTTGTGATGGCTAAAAAATCTCTACTGAACTGTGACATTGCTAAAACTTATTTCGTAACTGAGGGATTTCTTCTTAGTGAAATACCTAAGGAGCCTATTCCATGTAAGTGTTAATACATGTGTTTAATTATTGTAAAATATATATTATATATACTATGAGTTACTATACTTCTTGGTTCTGTGTCATGATTGATTCTGTAGTTAATTTCAAGTTTGTCTAATCCCAGATTCATACTGTTTCAATTAATCAAAAAGCATAAGACATAAATTAACATTTATAATCAATTTTTTTGGCTTTTAATAATTCTGGTCGAGTCATCATTCTTTTGTTTTTAATATGTTAGTTTTCAGAATATTAATTTTTAACGTTTAAAAAGT
This sequence comes from Copidosoma floridanum, assembly GCF_036245765.1. Taxonomy (NCBI): domain Eukaryota; kingdom Metazoa; phylum Arthropoda; class Insecta; order Hymenoptera; family Encyrtidae; genus Copidosoma; species Copidosoma floridanum. Next base: position 2,751,528 of record NW_028321900.1, read on the forward strand.
TTGTTTATACCATGAAGCAGAAATTGAAAGAACAAATTGTATTAATCATTAGACTTCCGTTTTAAAAAACCATTACGTAGTAAATAATGTAACACATAAGATTTTTTTTTAAATACCATTAAAAAGTAAAATTTCTATTCTATATATAATCAAGAATAATGAAAAAAAACATTTTTTAACTTAAACTAACTTTAGAGGCTGATTGTACCGCTCTAACCTCTTTAAACCACTGTTACCGTAGCCGCTCTACGAAATTGTGTTTTTAGGATGGTAACTGTAACAAAAGCTACTAAGTTATAAGATAATATGAACTTAATGGCCAATTTTGATCAATCAAATGATATTCAGTAAAAAAGTAGCATTTAAAATACATCTAGAATCGCGTGTGTTCGCTATGTGCAGTAATCTAAAACAGCGGCACCTGCACGGAAGGAAGAAAGCGATGCTGGATAACACGATTACATAGCCTGTTATGGGCTGCAAACTTTGTTCATTGTTTTTTGTATTTTTAATGCATTTTCGATACTTGAAGTATTGGTTTTCATTGTCAACAATTTGTTTTAAACAGATAACAAGTATCACTTTATAGTTAAAAAAAGTATATAAAAAATAATGTAACAAAAAATTATTTTCTGCTCAGTATAAATTCTTAATACTAAACATCCAGACTTTACGTATCAAAAATACATTAAAACTACGAAAAACAATTACTAACGAAGTTTGCAGCCCATAACAGGCTATGTAATCGTGCTGTCCATCATCGCCCCCTTCTTCCCGTGCAGGTAACGCTGTTTCAGATTACTGCACACAGCGGATGAATGTTTTCGAGCACGCGATAACCCCCTCTACCAAACCGGATTCCCCTTTTCGCGTCCTAAAGCCAGTATCATAGATGTATAAGAAGATATCTTATACATCTCTATGGCAAGCATAATAATTTATCGCGTACGCGAATATAAATGTCAATTGTCGCGTACACGGAAATATTTACAAATGTTAATATTTGGCATAAGTATTAAATTACAGACCATAACAGATAGAGGTTAAACAAAAATCTCTCTGTTACGCACACACTCACATGTGTAGGTGCACTATATGACTTACTTATAGTTTATGAACGTGCGGTGGCTTAGTCGGCTAGGTTGTGGGTCGACACACAGGAGACCGCAGTTCGATTCCCGGCCAGTGCGACTTTTTCGGGCAAGTACCTCTGTGAAATTTCATACGTGCTTTTTCACCACACTATGCTTCAAGGAGGGTTCCCATCCTTCTCCCAAGTACTAAGTGCCAAGAGTAGCGCCGTTCATAAGAGCCGGACGTTAAGCACTGTAATAAAAATTTAGCTTACAGCTATGTTAGAGCTATGTAAATGACTGCAAGGTATAAAAAAGTTTTTATCATTTGTGTAGAAAAATTATCATTGAAGTAAGACTTTTTATGCTGGGTTAGTATTTTATATGTTTATTTTTTTTTTCAGTAAAAAATCGGGCGATTTCTTACTGAAAAAATTCTTTTATTATATTAATTATTATCATAGATACAGTAGTCACTACAAAATGAAACGATTTCTGTTAAATAAAGCAAACCATTACAAATAATTTAACAATTATGGGGCATTGGAAAAATGTAAAAAAAATAAACAATGAATTACCTTATAAATTGGTTATCAAAAGGGCCAACTTAAAGTTCGTCGTCAATAATTTTGTATTTTGCAAATATTATAATATTACCTGCTGATTTTAACAATAAAGTCGATAGAAAAAAGGTACAGTATTTTCGAATTTGTTTCCATTCATACCTACAAGGCAAAGTAAATCCATGACAGGCAACTATCACATTGGACAGTTCCTGATGCAGCCTCTATTTCAAACGTCGCAAACAAACTGTTGCTTGGATTTCTTTTCTTTAACAATGTTTTTTAAATACTTTACTGCTTTTTTGGTCAAATGTGATGACAATGTGTTTAAATTTTTTGTTTCATCGATAAAAATAACTTTCTAAGTAGTTTTAATTTCTTTTATATCGCAAAAGTTAATAATACAAGATGGACCTAACATAACCACTAAATTCTTTTGGTAGTAAAAATCGCAGCAACCCGATCAGAAAGATAAAAGAGCTTCATCTAGGGCCTACATTGGTTACCCAGTTACCTATGTAGGTCCAACCAGGGCAAATACATAGAGGTATATGGCGCAGTGTAATGGGGGATTGTAGGAGATGTGATGTCAAGATACTTGGCTTGGGCAGCTCCCTTCTGCAAGGTCGAATGTTCGGGAAGGAATTGGTAGTAAGGCGAGATTAACTTTATGACTCGTAGTATTTAAGTCTTTATTTAGGCATGCCTTTTCCTTACAACTGTCTTCGGCGACAGCTTAGCGTAGAGAGACTCGCGCAGGAGTCGCGTGGCGTAGTAACTATATTGTAACTAGACTAGACGTTCTAGGGAGTTTGTTATACATTCCCGCTCGGCCTACTCGGTCGGAATCCCCACAGGATTATTTGGGGCAAATATTGGCATCCCAATTAACGTATAAAGGACAGGGTTAGAAAAATAAAGAGAGATTTGAAAATAAAATTTAATAATTAATGTAGGCGACGCATATAAGTCTAATTCGTAATGACATTTATTAGCATAATTTATTTGCAAATTACTTTCATTATTAAATACTCCCACTTCATTAATTATTCCACGCTTCAAAATTTTATGTACTCATGAACTCTTATTAAACTTAACAACGATAAACGCTATTCTTTGTCACCCGTAGTAATTTATTAAAATAATGAAACTTGAGTAAATCTTCGCATTTAATACTTAATATGAGTAATTACTGCTCTACTTTTTAACACACACATAAAATCTGCAATATACACAGTTATATGATTTGTTAGTATATATCAGTGCCCTCCGGTGAATTTGGAAATTCAAAGTGATCAGTGATCCGCTGGGGGCAAAATGTAAGAAAATAAATAAATACAAGTAAAGTGTATTTAAATTTTCCTGCGTTGATTTATTGATGCGCAACGACTCACGACAGGTGACGAGTAAGTCAACCAAACTTACGAATTCTCACGTACCTGCGCCTGATGAGGCTGACGCATATTGTCAGCGAAACGTTGCGCATCAATAAATCAACGCAGGAAAATTTAAATACACTTTACTTGTATTTATTTATTTTCTTACAATTCGCCCCCAACGGATCACTGATCACTTTGAATTTCCAAATACACAGTTATACATCTGTCCCAATATATGTATATATATATATATATATATACACATATATTTGTACATACCTCTCCGCTCTCGAATCTTTCGATGCGTACAGAGAAAAGCTAGGTAGACGATAACTTTCTCGTCCCCAGTTAGCGCCCACACAGAGCTCCATTACAATTTTAGCTTGGTACCACTTAGGCAACTTACATAGGCCTAGCTAAATAGCTTGGGAGCTCTGCTAACTTTCCGATCGGGAATGTCTTGAATTCGAGTACCTCACTTTTATGGTTATATAAAAGATTTTTTGGAACTAAAGGTGCACCACACAAATTTTTTTTTTTTAAAGTTTTTTATAGAACGAATCTAAGGTAACGTCAAGGAGATCAGTTTCATTATGTATCAATATTAACAGTTTTTTTCCTTGTTCACCTCTTGTGACCTCTACACTGTTGTCAAAATTTTTTCCCTCCATTATTTTGTCCTCAATGCTGTTGATTTCTAAAAAATAAGTATCATGAATATAAATTTTTTCTACTTATAACAATCGTTTTGAAGGACTAATATATTTTTAGAGTATTTTATACCCTTACAGTTTACTAACATAAAACATGCTAGTAAGTAATTTAACCTCAAACTATACTAAAATAAGTCATAGAACAAATGTAAAGATATTCGCTACGTGCATAATTTTGAAGCAGCGCCAATCAAGGAAAAACGAGAACTATTAATTGGCCTCATGCACATAGCAGAAAGCAATATTTGCCATACGTGCTATATGTACAACGTTTGTTTTCGTTTTTAAAGTCAGAGCTTCTGCATCTTTGCAGGCTACGCCAGCTAATAGCTCTAAAACATACACAGTATAAGATATATTTCATTGCATTTTAATCAAGATGTTTCAATAAACATGCATGAGTAAAACGTGTACTACGACTTCCCTTTCTTTGAGTATAACCCCGGTTAATTGGTGGTGGTAACAATCGGCTAAGAATATTATCTGTACCGAAGAAACTCTAAGATTAGGAACCGACACACAAACAATGTTAGTGTTTATATGTCGGAGGGCGGGTTCGTTGCCCTGTGTAAAAGAGCGAAGTTGCTCAGATTGCCGATTATAAAAAATATTTAAAATAATTATTATTAAGTCTCAAAATTCATCTGTTGAATAATCAATTAATTCATGCACAATATACAGCAATTGTTTATTGATTATAACTCTATTGAATTCTCCTGAATATTCCCTTAATTTAATTAATTTAATAATTTAATATGTTTTTTAACTTATTCAATATTTTTCTAATCTAATATCTTTTTTAATTTATTCCTGCCCCTTTTTGGGGTACAGATAATATTCTCAGTTTATATAAACGATTTCAAATCTTAACAGCTATTTTTCTAGTTTTTATCTTAAACTATAAAAAGAACTCGCAATCATACGTGGAAGGGAAGGTTTGCTTAAATAAGTACAATCAATTTATTTTTAATTATCTTATATTTATTCAATCATATGATTCTAAAGAAATTGTATCTTTAATTTTTACATGTATTAATTATGTTTGAGTAATCGCAATTATTTACGTTAATAATAAAAAAAAGGAACTATATAATATACTCGATAGTTGAGAATTTACTTAAAATTTATCCGCCGTTGTTTAACAGAAAATTTTACATAAATGACAATTTGAATTTTCCCTTCTTAATGTCTTTGCTTAAACACATTAGGTTAGACTAGTACGAATTTTTATTACAACCATGGAAGGTTAATGTTAGGTAACTACCTATCCTACCAAGTCACGTAAGGTTAGGTCGTTCTCAGGGCCCTTGGGTATCTTGAGCACTGCTCAAGTCGTTGACCCAGAAACTTCGTCTAAGAACGTGATCGCTAACCCTAGTGCCTTGACTACTTGGGGATGCGTCGTCTTCACGCTTAAAGCAGTCGAGCACTGAAAGTCCGAGTAGGAACTGGTTAGTGGAAGTGTCACCTGTAGGTGGTGTACAAACTTACTTTTCAGCTCTCGGCCTTCGTACTTGGTCTCTTTCTCTCCCTTTGTGCTCGTCGCGGTAATGTACCGGTGCACGGGAAAGGACTACCTTTACATTACGCGCTGGTGCCTTTTATGCTAACGTTGCTTCCTTTTGGGTAGCAGGTCTTCCCTTCTCTGGGTGAACGCGCTCTAGCATTTTCTTAACGTACTAGACGCACATTCCCCGCGCGTGGCGTTCAAATTTGAATTTTTAAATAGGAATTTTTTACAAATGAAATATATGTATATATAAAAAAAATGTGAACCCTTGAATTATCTATTGGACGGATTTTTTTATTACAAGAAAGTATAATAAATAGAAGAATATAAATGTAAATGTAAAGAAAATATTATAAATGCTAGGTGATATAAGTGCCCTCTTGCAGTACTTACTACTCATAATTTTAGTAAAAATTTAATCCTTAGAAATATTGTCGATGTATAAAAACACAACTTTCCAATGTTAGTAATGCTTAGCAGTCTACTAGCAGAAGACAAACATATCGTCTAGTTTCACATATCGTCTAGATTGTGCACGTAGCGAATATACCTCTGATTTTTGAAGCGCATGTTAGCATGTCCTTACTCAGCTTAAAATCCGTGGTTTGCTGGTTATTAATAATTTTTTTAACTGGCTGAGCTGAAAGGGGTACAAAAATAAATTTTACTTGGATCATGAAGGTATAATAATAACTAATCACTATTAGTCCGGGGGATGTCGTCAATCTACCGGGAAAAATTATTCAGATGAAATTTTTTTGCCCTATTTTAAAAGAAATGTGCTCCTGTACAAGAAAGTACAGTTTGCCAGGTGCCAATATGGTCAGAAGTTGTTTGAACAATTGTTTTTTAAACAAATTCTGCAGTTGTTCAAGTTATTTTTCTTAGTCTAAAAAAAATATTTCTATACTTTGTGGCACATTTGTAACAAAAAACTAATTGGTATGTAAGGTAAATGTCCCTACTCGTGGAAATACGTCCCTATTCATGGAATATAAAAATTTATGTATTACAACTTACTTGATAAAAAAATTGTTGTGGTTGTATATTTAATGTATCTTCATAAATTCACAAAAAAAATTTCATTTTACATACAATAAATGACCAAATTTAAAGATAATTCCATAAATAGGGACAAAGTAGTACATAACCTATCTTTTGAACTGTACGTATTATGACACCAAACTTTAACAAGGAATTGATATACTTCTAGTTAACAAATAAACGAAATAATTATTTTTATTAAATAAAATAGTGTTATGCAAGTGAAAAAACTTTAATTGTCTTAAAATAATACATTAAATTTACGTTTTTTAAAAAGTTTCAGAAATAAGGACATAAAATGAAACAATAGGTACAACGTTTCATAATTATGTATATTTTGGTCTTATAATCTTTTTATAAAATCAAGTATTTTTAAAATGAAGAACCATATTTAAAAATCGAAATAATAATGGTAAAATTATAGCGCACCAGCTAATACCAAAATGTCTACTGTTAAAGCTCACAGTAAAAAAAAAATCAAAGAAGCAAGTACGATGAAATTTATGGTCATAATAGGAACATTTACCTAATACACTTCAACCCCACAGTTTTATAGTTTAAAAGTTTCGAATAATGCATTTTTTCCGATTTTCAGGGTTCTACGAGACTACTAATAAAGACATTTTTACATTTTACAACATATAAACATAAATTACAAACCTGCCTCTACAATCTCCAAAAAAGAAAATGCTGAAAAGTTGAGGGGCAAGATTGTTTTTTGCAATAAACGTTCCGGGCGTTCCAGAGCGCGCTCACATGAGAGTTTATATCTATATATAAGTTTCGTGCAGTAAACATATATAGATATACACTCCCATGTGAGCGCGCTCTGGAACGCCCTGAACGTTTATTGCAAAAAACAATCTTGCCACTCAACTTTTCGACATTTTCTTTTTTGAAGATTGTAGAGAAAGGTTTGTAATGTATGTTCATGTGTTCTAATATGTAAAACTGTCTTTATTTAGTAGCCTTGTAGAGCCCGTAAGATCGGAAAAAATGCGGGACTGGTGAGCTTCTTTAGTAAACTCTTTTGTGACTGAAGTTTACAGCAATTGTGACTGCCTGGATACCTCAAGATGATCCTCTCTAACCTGATGTTGAAGCCCCAGACTGATCGGGAGAAAAATTACAAAGTCCGGAGCTTTGGAGCTAGTTGTAGTGCTCTTTCCCAACGTCTCCTGGTGTAACGTTGAAGACGTTGGTGTCTAAAACACCTTTTTTTTTGGCAGACTCAGTTGTTTTGATGATCTAAGGTGGCGAGATTGGTTCGTGATGCTTGCCCATTGGGGACTGTCCCGTTGGCTCAAGTTTATTTTTCCTTCATAGCTGTTGGGTTCGCTCAGCGTAGACCTTGGAGAGGATCGGTGGTTCCTGGTTGAATGCTTAGAGTCGAGAGGGTAATATAAGGTAGTCGCTGAGGTTCCCAGCTTTGTGACGAACAACTCCGTTCGTGACGTCTGCTATTGAATGACTAACTTGGTTCAGTAGTGGCTGGCTTTACATAGTCTTTTAGTCGGCGAATAGCGTTTCCGGAAATAGCAGTAAAAATGTATTTGTTGGCTAAGTAGTTTAAACTTCAGTGGCCCGTAAAAGAACCGATGAGATTGACGGTTAAGTAGAAATCGTAAATACTTACAATAGCCTTGAAGAGGGCCAGTGGTAAAATTTCCAGTTATTCCTTGTTATTATTCTTGATGATGGAGAGTCGGCTGTGGGTAGCTTGACTTTTACCCTCGGAGTCTCTATGTAGGGAGACCGTACATGAAGGAGATACGCTGCTGACCAAAAAATACCTCGTCTTCGGATCGTTTCCCGGATAACCAATCACTAATCGTTAGTCGGGAAAGTGGGCCTAAAGAATACATTTTCTATGAGTATGCCGTTGGGACGACTAATAAGAAAGAAGCCGTTGTGGCTGCCTGTGCTCCTCAGGGCTCTTCCTTAGCTTATATTTGTATTATAAAATTTTCTGACTTCTCCAGGCCAGATTGTGGTACGGCCACTTAACTCTGAAGTGTTGGAGTAGGTTGTACTGTGGCTAGACACATCTTCTGGTATTCCGCCAGAGACGTAATCGGTTACAAGAAATTTTTCATTGGTGGCACTCGTCAATCCTGGAGGTTGAGGGTGAAAGTAGACCTAGGTCACTGGCCTTTGAAGAAGACCGTCGTCGGTAACCGGGATACCTAGCTGCACGACTATCATTTACATTCTTACTGCAGCTTGGGGACTTGACAGTCAACGATGGCAGAAATTTTCGAGACGCTCTGGCTTATTATAACCACACTTATTTAATTCTATTACAGGTAGCTTTGATTTCATGTCGACGCCACCTAGTGGATCCTACTGAACTAACGTGAAAAGCTGGCGTATTTTTGCAAATCTTTGAGCTTATTTATTGCTATTGTTATGAATTTTTTCAAGATAAAACTATACTAAAACCGTCTAGAAAGTCTACAGTATCGGTATGCAAAATTTTAGCAAAATCGGCTCAGTAGTTTTCGCGGTTAGCGATTACAACGATTTTAGGGACTTTGCTTTATATATTGGTAAGATTTATACAGTGGACTTTCATAATTTTCAAAAACAACTCAAGGTTATTGTTATCTATAAATTTAACGGACACTTTAACCGTTACACATATTATAATATTGTTTCAATGATTTAAAAAATATAATTTTGCTAGCAGAATTATATATTTCCTTCTCATTCTGGTTTATTTTTAATGAAATCAATTTCTTCATAGAGTCACTAAGATCGTTATTATAGTCTGTAGAATTTGGTTCTGGCAAAATCCTTTGATCATCAGTCATCAGAGACTGAATGAGATCTTTATTGATTGGAGTGATACACGGATCTAGTGATTCTTTTTGGTCATCATTAACATCTAGTTTAAGGACTTTATCGCCTTTTCCTAATTCTAAAATTAAAACAATTATATGTTATTTGCTGGAAATAAAAAATTAAAGTGGTGCGAAAGTTTATCTTAAAAATGAAATAACAAATAGATATAGTAAATAATTGAAATATTTTTTATAGAGGATTCTACATATGAATATTAGGTAGTACTTTATGAGATTTTTTATTTTATTCTGAGCTTATTTTAGCTTGCTGAGTGAATACACCATTTTTAAATCATAAGTCTAAGTGTACTTCATATAAATAATCATAAAGAAGAGACTTGAAGACTGCTTGTTCGAATGTTTCTAGTGTGATTTTAGTAGGAAAATAAAAATAACCAAGCGTGTAGTTTGTCTCATTATGTTTGACAGTAAATGTATATGTATATATGTGATGTTTACAATTTATAGATATACTTTTACCACCAGTAGAAAATTTTGTGAATAAGGCCCCTGCATGCAAATACGGAAGCCCGGTATAACGACATCGTGTGTGCAGGCTTGAAAGCTAGAAAGTTGCATGTTTGCATGCGTGAAAGGTGTCGAGTTGAAAGTTTGCATGCGTAAATGGTATCTAGCTTTGTCGCACACGGGAATCTCTGTGTTGGTACATCTCCAGTCACATGTGAGAAAATCCACTAAAAATATCCCGTTTTTGTCCCCCATTTTATTGAAAAATTTTTTTTCGAGGCACACCGTCGAGATAAAACTCATTTTACTCGTAGTGTGATGTACTATGAGAAAAAAATTTTGAACACGAGGTTTAGTGTGGATGATGCCCTTTTTCCAAGATTTACATGTTAATATCATATCTATAGCTATCACATTTATACATATAATATTAACATGTAAATCGCGGAAAAAGGGTGTCACCCTTCCTAAACCTCATGTTGAAAATTTTTTCCTCATAGTACATGGCATTACGAGTAAAAGGAGCTCTATCTCGAAGGTGTGCCTCATATAAATTTTTTTTTTTATCAAAATTGGGGACAAAAACGGGAAATTTTTAGTGGGTTTCTATATATATATATTTAAAAATAACTGACCCCAAAATAACTATTAACCCTGCACACATGATGTCATTCTGGGCATTGTTGACAAATAAAAATACACGATTTTTCTTGAGCCAACTAATTCACATCTACATGTGTCAAAAAGCTATATATATATATATATATATATACTACTGACCCCAAAATAACTATTAACCCTGCACACATGATGTCATTCTGGGCATTGTTGACAAATAAAAATACACGATTTTTCTTGAGCCAACTAATTCACATCTACATGTGTCAAAAAGCTATATATATATATATATATATATATATATATATATATATATATATATATACATATATATATGTATATGTAGCTTTTTGATACATGTAGATGTCAATTAGTTGGCTCAAGAAAAATCGTGTATTTTTATTTGTCAACAATGCCCAGAATGACATCATGTGTGCAGGGTTAATAGTTATTTTGGGGTCAGTAGTAACCTACATCCATTCGGGCATCTGCTTTTTTGTATTCCCAAATTTTTAATGAAAAAAAAAAAAAATTCAGAAAATTAAAATTGATTTTCTATAGAAACATTTCTTTGCTTCTTCGACAGACAAAAAGTCAAATAGGATTGACATGCACTAGTTTTTAAATAAATCTTTGTATATTTTACCAATAAATATGTTCTAACTTGAATAGATTAAATAAAACATAAATTTTCTATGACACTGTTACTGTAACAGTATTGAATTATTATATCTTTAACCATAATTTCATCGTGTTGACAGTAGACTTGATTGTCAACTCCACTTAGGACTCTGCACTTTCAACATAAATAGAAGTGATCTAATATTTCAGGAAAAAAGTTTCTAAATTATGTACAGTACGAGTACTTAAAACGTTAGTGGTATGATTTTTTCTGTTTGAAACTTTCTTGTTTTAAATATTAGATCACTTTGATTTCTCCTTATTAATTAAAGCATAAACTTTTTTCAAACTTACCTTTTAGCTTCAAGATCAAAATGAATCTAATCAGGAGATGTTAAAAGTGCAGAGTCCTAAGTAAAGTTGACTCAAGTCTACAGTTAACACTATAAAATTATGGTTAAAGATATAATAATTCAATATTGTTACAATTACGGTGTCATAGAAAATGTATGTTTTACTTAATTTATCCAAGTTAGAACATATTTATTAGTAATATAAACAAGGATACATTTAAAAACTAGTGCATGTGGATTCTATTTTACTTTTTCTTTGTCGAAGAAACAAAAAAATGTTTCTATAGAAAATGTATTTTAATTTTCTGAATACTTTTTTAAATTTATTAATAATTTGGGAATAAAAAAAACAGATGCCAGAATAGATGTAGGTTACTATTGACCTCAAAATAACTTTGAACCCTGCACACATGATGTCATTCTGGGCATTGTTGACAAATAAAAATTCACGATTTTTCTTGAGCCAACTAATTGACATCTGCATGTATCAAAAAACTATATATACATATAAATAAGAAAATCCACGTCCGTGGAAAAAGGGTGTCATCCACACTAAACCTCGTGTTCAAAATTTTTTTCTCATAGTATATCACACTACGAGTAAAATGAGCCTTATCTCGACGGTGTGTCTCGAAAAAAATTTTTTTAATAAAATGGGAGACAAAACGGGATATTTTTAGTGGATTTTCTTATACATGACCGGAGATGTTCTTGAGCCTTCTAATTGACATCTACATGTATCAAAAAACTATATATCTGTGTGTGTGAGCGTGTGTGTGGATGTGTGTGTGGAGATGTGCCAATACATAGAGATTCCCATGTGCAACAAAACTCGCTACCTTCCACGCATGCAAACTTGCTACTCAACACCAGAGATTAGTAGAGAGATTGCAGACTGCAATGCTACGGTGCGAGCTCACTTCTTGCCACTGTTTCGAGCGCCTTGTCGTGGCCAAGTGGCCGAAACAGATGCACGTATTTTTTTTTTTATTTGAAAAGTGAGGAGGGGGTATGCCGAGTGTGCCTACGGATATGCGCAGAAATGGGCATGTAGGCACATACTTATGAGAGGCGTGGAAGAGGTGTACTGAATATGTGCCTACGGAGAGAGGAGTGGAAATGCCGACTACAGCTATATAGCTATATGACCGCGTATATCATAACGAAATCAAGCGACGAGTCTTTCTCGCTACACTTACTTCTTAAACAAAATCTTAGAAATTAGGAGAAAATAGAGAAAAAAGAGATTTGACATCTAATATTTATAGAATTTGAAACCTTTTCTTTCATTTTACAATTCTCTATGATGTATGAAAGTTTAAGAGTGGCTAGCCATATTATTTTTTGAAAATTAAATCATACAAATAAATGCTCACAAAAATGTAAGCTCAGACTTTCGAGGCATTCATTCTTTAATTTTTCCTGTACTTTGGATTTTTTTATAGTACGTTGTATCAAAGAAAGTACGTTAAAATAATATTTAGCTTAAAATATTTTTTGAGGTTGACAGTATGACTAGAAGCACCTTAAATACAAATTGTTATTTTTTCTTATTATAATCGCTATGAACCTTAGGCCAAGCTTCGGAGGTTATCAATCAATATATGTGACTTCGAATTATACAATGATCGAAGTTTGAATAGCTGAGATGGCTACGGTTCATGCCACTGATGACATAGTTTTGCAATTTGAGGTTCAATTTCAATTGCCGTCAGATTTTTTTTTTTAATACCATGCATTATTCTGTTTTAATTTCTTATTAAAGGCTCAGGCCGTTCCAAGTTTATATATATAAATGTATATATGTACTTGTATTATGAGTGCGCAGGGCACATAACGCATGTATATGCAGAGTCCAAGAATATTGCCAGATCCTTGTAAGAAATCCAGTTAAATACATGCAATGAACTATAAAATGTTACCTTTAAGATAATAATAGACATTAATAAACAATGAAGAGATATTTCTAAGGAGCAAGTGTTATTAAAGTTACATACTTTACTGTTGGAAGATGAGATTTTTTTCCTCCTAACGTGACTGTGTCCGTTTATTTCAAAACCTACCTGGATGATTTTCAAAAAAGATCATCTGATCACAAATGGCCTATCTTCATTGTTTCACTTAGTAATTTATTGTGTAATATCCACACTGTACCACTTTTTTTTTGTTTTTTGTTTTTTTTTTGTTTGATGGAGCGGGGAGGGAAAAATCTTCTTATACACCCCAGCTAATCCGGTGGTAGTGTCGGATTCACCCGGTGTGCCTACTGACTAGGGACAGGTCCGTGAGGACCACTCCCCTAGAAGAAAAAGAGCATAAGAGGAGAAAGAAGAAGGAAAATAACGGAGAATTTCTGAGGCCGACTTGCTCTCGAAGATATGAGAGGAGGGGGCACTAACGCATCTGGGCGAAGCACTGTACCACTAATTATCACTTACAACATGTGTGCATACACAAACATTGCACTACAAAAAAAAGGTACAAAACATGTGAACTGGTCACACTAGTTAAAGCGTATTATCTAGAAGTAATGCAAAGAGCTGTCGTATCAGTAAAAGATCGCACTGAAACAAGTGATCTCAATGCGGGAATTAACTAGTCTAAAAACGTATATCTTCATTCACTTTCAGCAAACGATAGGCTATAGCTGTCATCGGCACGCAACAAACGACTTAATCTAACGCAAAAGCTGAGCAAACGCCGTGGCGCAATTATTGTATCGGCTTTTTGTAATTATTGAATTACTGAATATATCGTTAATTACAAATAGAAATCAACTAATTGGCAGTGTCAAAATATTCTACGTATGTTATTTCCCAGCTTCTCAATCAGTTTCAAATACTAAGATTAATAATAATAAGAATAATAATATCAATGATTAATAACGTTATAGGAGTAACAATAGTAATAACAACAACAGAAATAAATACAAAAACAAGAACAATTACAGAATGGATATAATAGTCATAATAAAAACTATAACTTTTTCGTTATCAATAATAAAAATTTTAATTGATTATTCAATTAAATAATTTCAATTTTCAAAAATTAAATTACTTTTGTTAAAGAAAAAAAAAAAAACATCACAATGCTGGTTTCGAACCTACAACTCCAAAATATCAAAATAAGCAACATGTGTTCATCGGAGACCTTCGAAGCCTAAACTATAGCTGCTGATGACTCGTATGATAATTACAAGTACACAAAATTTTGAAAATAATCCAGCATGCGTTTAATTATGTATAAGGTTGAACACGGTAACTAAATACAGTTTCCATGTAAAACAGAAAAGGTTAAGCGAAAAAAAATTGTCAGTCATCGCTTGCTTTCGCTTGGCTACACGCTCAGCTGTAGCTATAGTCGACATTTCCACTCCTCTCCTCATAGGCGTACATTCAGCTTACCCCTCCTATGCGACTCCAAAATGTGCGCCCATAGGGACATTTCCACGCGAATCCTTCCCTCACCTCGTAGGCGTATACCCCTACCATGCTCCCAAATAAAAAAAAAATACGCCTGGTTCGGTGAAAAAAAGTAGGCACACTCCGTAGCATTACAGTCAGTAATCTCCCTACTAATCTCTGTAACTATATACCTCTTACGCATGCAAAAGTGCAACTTGCTAGCTTGAAAGCCTGCACGCACGATGTCGTTACCGGGCTTCTATATGCAAGCAACTTCTTTCCTCGAATACGTTTATCTGTATGTTGACACTTCATGCAAAAGCAGCTTAAGGTGCAAAAGAGACAGACATCACGCTTGGTTATTTTTGTCTTACTATGGTAGATCTTGTATACAATGAAGTGCCATGACTTGATTAGCTTATACTTACGAAAAAGAGTACGAAAATCTTATCATCTGATATAAAATCTTATAGTATATGTATCTCGTCGCCTTGTTCGTCACTTTAGGTATTATGTTGATATATTTGTATATAGTATACTATATACAATATGTATATGGTATACTTGAAATGAAAGGTCCTTAGAGCTTTGATATTTTCGATTGAGTTCGAGATTTACCATCATCCAACCATCCAGAGAAAGTACATTGTAGTGATCCAAGATCACTGATCCAGTATCCAGTTGATCTCTCACTCAATCAATGTTAGGGATTAAACCTGCGTTTAGGTCTTAGTTAATATGAAAACATAAAATATTAATATCTCTACTAAATCTAAGCTTTCATATTACGTATTTTCATGTTAACTAAGATCTAAATGCAGGTTTAAATGAGTTAGAGATCGACTGGATACTGGATCAGTGATCCTGAATAACTACAATGTACTTTCTCTCTTTGTTAGAACGTTCGGGATTAAACCTGCATTTAGGTTTTAGTCAAAAAAAAAAAAAAAAGAAAAGAAAAGAAGAAAAAAAATGCTCGGGAATAAATCTGCGTTTAGGTCTTAGTTAATATGAAAACATAAACTAAATATCTTTACTAAACCTAAGCTTTCATATTACGTATTTTCATATTCTGCTTAAAACTTGATATCTGGTGTTCTGTTATTCTTTTAATCCATGTAAACAATAACTTTCACTGTTTTGTATAGCAGTTCAAGTTCACACGTATAAATACTCTACATTAATAATACATTCTTGGTCTATGTGTCAACATACCTTGGTCTACGTGTCAACATACCTTTTGTAAACTTTTCGCTGCTCTGTTCGCTGCCAAGCTCTGTCGATGATATATAATAATCAGTCTGTATATATCCCGTCTTGAGATCGCATCTCTCTTGGCGACACCGTGCTTGGGCAATGTACGAGCAAGCTGCTGTACTCTCAATTCAGACTCATTTGCTTAATCTCGTCATAATAGTTGTTAATAGATTAAATTTTATTCAGTTAGTCTCTGAGTCTAAGTTATTTGCCCTTTTTCTCTCCCCTGTAAATTACCTTCACACAGTCCACTTGCCTTGATATTAAACAATCGTGTATATAGAATTATATATATAAACTTCCGACGACTCGATTGCGCTATGTATGTACGTAAAGTAAAAAATATTTATAATTTTTTAATTTTTAAGAATATGAGAGTATTGGAAATAAGACTATTCTACCACGATATAAAAAAAAAAAAATCCCTGGTAGCTCAGTCTTTGCAATTCTCACGTACTTCTTGCACAAGATTTACATTGACAGCGAAATTGTGTTAGTTTGCATCTAGTCTGCTTCAAAGATCTAACGTAATTCTGATGCACGACAGGTGAGCAAGACTCTTGCGTAAGAAGTGCACAAGTCTGACGATCAGTCGAGTGCGTTATTTATCTTGATTTGACGCACTTCTGATTGTGGCAGATTTGCGCAAGATTTGGGTGCAGGTGAGTGCGCAAGACTCTTGCGTAAGAAGTGCGCAAATCTGATGGTCAGTTAAGTGCGTTATCATTCTGACTTGAGGCAGTTCCGCTTGCAGCAGATTTGCGCAAGATTAGCGTGCAGGCGAGTGCACGAAATCCTTGCGCAAGAAGTGCACAAATCTGACGATCAGTCGAGTGCGTTTTTTGTCTTGACTCGGCGCACTCCTGATTGCGGCAGATTTGCGCAAAATTTTTGTGCAGGTGAGGACACAAGTAAGTAAGTAAGTAAGTAAGTAAGTAAATAAGTAAGTAAGTAAGTAAGTAAGTAAGTAAGTAAGTAAGTAAGTAAGTGAGTGAGTGAGTGAGTGAGTGAGTGAGTGAGTGCGTGAGTGAGTGAGTGAGTGAGTGAGTGAGTGAGTGAGTGAGTTAGTGAGTGAGTGAGTGAGTGAGTGAGTGAGTGAGTAAGTAAGTAAGTAAGTAAGTAACGTTTATAAGGCCATGTGGTTATAACCACGTACGGTCCCAAAATTTTAATTTTACATAGTATAATATAAAATGCGCAAAAGTTACAAATTAGTTGACAAAAATAGATTTACATTTGAAATTAAGAGAAAAATTCATTAATAAATAAAAATAATGAATGAAAAATAGAAGTTGAATTAAAAAAAAAGGTACAGAATTAAATACAAGTTATGTGAAAACAAAAAAAAAAACAGAAAAACCAAAACAAAATTAAAAAAAGTGACGGTCAAGTCGCATGTATTAGTTTAAATTTATATGAATAAGTTTAAATTTATATGAATTAGCTTAAATTTATGTGAATCCAGTGTAGAGTTTGTATATGTAATGTGTGATTAGTTATTCAAGAAGAATAAAGGGCGTAAAAATAGTTACAGCCTGGGGGATAACCTGCATTCAAAACTCCAGTCATTTTTATCAAGAATAAGGAGGATGTTGAATAATGACTGCTTGAAACTATAACTTTAACCCAAGATCCTTGCGTAAGAAGTGCACTAATCATGGGTTTGTACTTGTTTCCTATAAAAAAATATATAACAGTATTTTTCAACTTCCTATTCTTTTTCTGCACTTTGGAGCTTAACACTTACGTGCAATATCATTATAAAAAATAAAATCCACAGGTATAATTTTTATTGATAATAATTTTTCTTATGTAAATCAGAGGAAATTGTTTGCAAAAAACATACTATTAATGTTAAGTGAAAAATGTACTGTTTGTATTGGTAAATTATTAAAAATTCTAAGCTCTCGTAACTGTCATTATGTACACGCATATATGTTTCTCTATTTAATGTAACAGTTTTCTTGGCTGGTTATTTCAACCCCCCTCTGCCACGATACCTTGACCTTTCCAACTACACTGCTAAGTAAGAAACAATTTGCTAATTTTTTTCAATAAGTTTATAGGGTGTATTCGTTATGAGAAGCACTTATACTCCCACGCCAAACATTTATATTTGCACCTCACACTCCTGCCATAATACCCGCTAAATATTTTATTTTGCAATAAATTTGAATCAATTTGTTAACTAGTGATTTCATTATAGTATACATTTTATTTATGTTTACAATCTAATATATCTACTTTTTTCGTGCCACTTAATTATTTCAATCCTTTTGATCCAAATTTTATCAGAGAAAAGTGTAAATACGTTTGTTTCGTTATCTATAGTTGTTTTTCTGACACATTAACAAATCTTGAAGTTTAAGTATTGTATACGTTTGAAGTAAAAAAAAAAACCTTTTAAAAGGATTTAAAATATAAAATAGTGTTGATTCTATACGCAATAAGTAAAAATAATTTTAAAAGCAAAAACAAATGTTTTTAAAAACCGTGTCCATAATCGAAAACGAACAGCATCAACCTTGATACGGTGCGAAACTAAAATTTCTTTTTCGAGTCGGTAGAAGTATGCAAAAACAATAAGTTGGAACCCCAAATTATTAAAATTTGACCACAGTGCTCTGAGACACGACCGATTACATACAAATACACATACATACATAAGCACACATGTACATACATTTTTGAATTATGAACTATTTTCATTCTTAACACTATAAAAAACATACGCAACTGAATTCCAGAAAATTTTTTTTTCGCCGATACAATAAAATTTCCTTAATGAGTTAGCAAAACTAGTGTATTCATAGTATTTTTCTAATTTTTTCCTATATAAAGGTAATTTGTGATCTTTTGGTGCCGATTGTACATAAAAAAATGTCAGTGCACAAAAGTAAATGTCTTCCATAACCCTGTTAAAAAATCTCAAAAAATTTCTGATGTTAAAATCTCACTTCAGAAATTTCTTTACAATTTCTACACCAGAAAAAACGTAAGAAATATGTTATTACAAGCAAAATAAGTCAAAATCATAGTTAAAACAGCTTGAGTTAATTATTGTCTTCCAAGAATTCTGCAAAATTCTGCAACAAGGAGGGGTGCATCGAATAAAAATAATAACGCACTCGATTGACCGTCAGATTTGTGCACTTCTTACGCAAGAGTCTTGCGCACTTGTCTGCACGCTAATCTTGCGCAAATCTGCCGTTAGTGGAAGTGTATCAAGTCAGAATGATAACGCACTCGACTAATCGTCAGATTTGTGCACTTCTTACGCAAGAGTTTTGCGCACTTACGTGCACGCAAATCTTGCGCAAATCTGCCGCAATCAGGAGTGCGTTGAGTCAACACGAATAACGCACTCGACTGATCGTCAGATTTGTGCACTTCTTACGCAAGAGTCTTGCTCACCTGTCGTGCATCAGAATTACGTTAGATCTTGGAAGCAGACTAGATGCAGACTTACACAATTTCGAGCAAATCTTGCGCAAATCTGCTGCAAAGCGTCTTATGCACTTGTCATGCATCAGAATTACACAAGATCCCGGAAGCAGACCAGGTGCAGACTTACGCACTGCCAGTGCGTAAGATTGTGCTACTAAGGATGACATTAATGTAAGCTGACACTGAGAAATGTATGAATAGTCTTTCTATTTAAAGATCAGAATAAATCGTTAACAAAAAAACAAACTTACCATTTTGAAGAGCCAAACTAAGTCTATTACACTCTTGATTATGCTCAAGATGAGAGTTTTATAAGATCATTAATTCATTTTTGTTTGGCATTAATACTATTTTTGCTTAAAAAAGACAGCCACACTTCCCACGTGATTTGAAAATATTATAACGTGGCCACTGATACGTAAAAGAGTGGTATTTTAACAATGAACTAGGCTGCAGTAACTTTGTATTGTACTTTTCCAAGCTTGTATTAGTTTTAGCTACGTAAGCACGAGACAGCTAAGTACTTGTTAACTATTAGGTTTTTTTTTTTTAAATTAAATTAAATTATGTACACAAATATCTTACGTAAATAAGTAAAAAGTTTTTTTACTTATAAGCATGGCTTAAAATAATGAAAGTAAATATATTCGCAAAGGTTTGAAATTTTAAAGTTTGGATGAACTCTACATATATTTAACCTATCAAAAATTAGTCAAGCAACTATTTGTGTGTAGTGATAGTAGAAAGTTGGCCACCCATCCAATCCAAAGTGTCAATGCTGATTGTAAATACGTATTTATATAAAAATGGTATGCAAGTTTGATCCGAACAAAAATACCAGGGATGAGGAAAGGCTAAGAAACACCAGGTAACAAAGTAAAAGAACTTATCATAAAAATTGTAATTAGTTAAAAAATACGCTGACCACGGGCTTGCTGTAAAATAAGATTTTTTGAAAATTTCATCATAATATAATGAGAGTACACATATAGGGGTACCTTGTGTGTGTGTGTGTGTGCACTAGAGCGTTGGGGGGTGAAATTAGAATGGGACTGCGCGAGAATGGAATTTGTAAGGGACGCGCACCGGGACGGCGGCGCTTGACGGGGTCCGAGAGTAGGGTTTCGCTGGAGAGGAGCTCGGAAAAGAAAGCTCGTGAGAGCAGTTAGATTGGCTCGCTTCCGAGGGGACGACCTTGGCAGCAGTACCAGGGGGACCTGTGGAATCCACTCGTGCGTCTGGTTGTCGCTGGTAATCGTTTAGCTACTTTGACATTATTACAGATTGCTGCACAGTAAAAGGAGTAAGTGTTCCCTTCGATTTCCGATATCGTTTTCTCATCAACTTTAGTTGATGAGTTCAGACCAAAAAAGGCGGAAATCCCTGGTTGCTTAATTGATTAACCAAGTGGTGGCCTTAGGTCAGCGATCGGATACGAAGGAGATTTTTTTTGTGTATGTTGAGTCTCCCGGTGTGCGTGATTTAGTTTGGAGGAGTTTTTCTCCGGTGTTTCCTTTGCCTTGGAAGCCATAGTTTTCTTTTAACGGAGTGTTTATTATGTTTGGGGAAGAATCGGATTTGTTTTTTTTTTTTTTTAAGCTCGATGACAAGCGTTGATCTCACTTCGTGGGATCATTTAGTTAGTCGGTAGAAATCCCCAGTTGTTAAGTCAACCGAGAGGTGACCTTCTGACCGCTTTTTGTGTCATCCTTAAGGGTTTTTATTTATTTTTTATTGTAAGTTTTTGATTGAATCGGCGACGCTCTCGTGTAACGATCCGCACAGTAGTATTGACTGTATGTGTGCTCGAATTCTGTGCCCCTTTTTGCATATTACATTCATAAAGAATTAGAGGTATTCAACCGTGGTACGTTTTGATTGTACCCGCGATGCTTTTCTTCTAATATATAGCGATCTTACATATGCGTCTTACTATTATTGTTCGAACTTTGGAACTCTCCTGTTGAAGAGTCGTATTTTGAGTTATCATAATATAGTTTTCACGCCTAGACTTAAGGTAAACAAATCTGATGTACAAAGGTGAAATATTTGTGATGGGGAGATATAAGGGGGATTCTACAAAAACGAGTCTTCTGCGATAATGTAATTTTATTTTGTTCTCAGGTGATTTGATAGAATCTCGTCGATATTTTTTTATTTGATTTCTATTAATTTTAAAAAAAATCACGTTCTGTAATAAAGTCAGATTTCGCAGAAGTAAAAAGAATTATATATAAAATTCTTTTTTTTTTGTTTGTTTTCAATCATAAAAAATGATTCATTGTGTAAGATAATCGATTTCAGTTCTTTAATTTCTTACGATTTTATTTGATTGATATGAAAGACTTTTTTTTTTCTGTCAATTGAGAAATTTGAATACATACCGAGAATTAAATGAGATTATTTTTTGAGTTCGTTTCTTTTTGGTTCCGTGTCTCCTCAGCTCCTCTGTCTAAAGTTATACCACGATCCACTTTCCTTCACGAATTACCCTTCACAAAGTGGACCGTTTCAATAAATAATCACTCCAATTTAATTTAAAGCAACCTTTTTTTGTTCCTAAAATTATGTGATACCGTCACTATAAATTATAAAAAAAATTTTTAAATAGTCATTTTATTGAACTTAGCTTTTTTTACCCAATTGTTGATACATTTATATACTGGCATGTCAAATACACATGCATTGTAGGGTACGTTTTTTTTGCGATCAATCGACCGGCTGATTGCAGTACGTACGTGTATCCTGCCTTCACCTAAATTTAGGCGCCCAGGTGCGCACTTTCGAAAAAAAATCGGGAGCTCGTCTTTCTACCGACTGACTGTACGAAAGTGGAAAAAGATTTATTAAAATAGTAGACACGTCGCTATTGTAAAAGTACTGGTGGCTCAAAATTGCCTGAATTTCCATAAAAATTGCGCATTAAAATTAGGGAGCGCATATATTATGTCTCGATGATTATATCTAGATTAACGTGCTTGTAATAAATAAAGTTTATCACTTATTAAGTTGTTTGTACATATATAGGCAGTAAAATAATAATATTGAATTCAAAAATTGTACATATATGTGACTCCTAAAACTTATACGCCTCCTAGTGACTCTAGTGAGTTATTGTAAGTGCAACAAAATTATTACTAAAACGTAAAATGAAAGTAATAGGCCTTCGTACGACTAGTTTTTCTACTGTAATACATATTTAAGCAGGGGTGTTTTTATGGACGCTAGTTTTCAGGATCTAACGTCCAGCGTATTGGTCATATGCTCAGGTTAGGTAAAAAAGTGCTTAATAACAAATGTTTTTGTTGAAAAAAGTAGTTCGTCAAGTAATGTAATACTTAGTTTTATGTTAAGTTAAACGCGTCCAACATTTTTTCTTCACTTGACCAATATGCTAACCACTGAAAACTAGCGTCCATAAAAATGGACCACCAGTAAAAAAATGTATTCTCACGTGATGTGACATAAGTTTACCCAACAGAATTTAAACCGTTTAAACGTTGTATATTTGAAGTGGGCACCTACTATCAATTCTCCTAACGTATTTCATCTGAATTTGAGTTGGGCCAAACATTTTTACACCATCACATTTTGGTTTTTCATGTAAGATTATTTCTGCAACAGAATTTTTTCTTTGAAAACAGTTGAAAACTCAGCACTTATAACCACCTATCATTAAATTATTTGTACAACATTATTTGATTAAAAAAATACTATGAAACGAAAATTAAATTTCACTTTAACAGTTATTATATTTTTACATCATTGGCAGATGAGCCCTACTCGAGTTGAAATTAAATACGTTGGAGGAGGTAGTAATCCTTTTCCATAGTTACAAAACTTAGGCCATGGTTACATGGGGCGTAATTAGCGTGAGGATTGTCACTGCATAAAGAAGAAAGCTCATCAGCATCGTATCATACACAATTTTTCCAGCGAGAATTTAGCGCTTTACTTGTTAAAGTAACTGCTTTTTTTTTTTTAATGCAGTGACGCTTCGTAGGCTTTTTCCGCCTCACGTAATCGTGGCTTAAGGGTGCTTGTACATAACATTTTCGAAAGTGTCTGACTAACTTATGACGAGTGATTCAATTCAAACTGACGTTATTAAATACTGATAAAACATGTGTAAAATGAGAAAACAGGTACCGTATACTTATCAAACGATATTGCGTGATTATATAGAATTGGCTCTATAATGATCTTTATTAACATTGTAACGTCGGTAAACTTAAAATTACCAATAATTTTTCCCCTGCTCATTCTCTACGAATGTTGTTTTGAAAGCACTTGAGAAAGGACCAACATGCATCTAAAAAGAGGTGAATCACTTGCAAGTTACTGATACGTGCAGTACAATGATGATTTACGTGCATACACACTGGCCTATGCTGACCGGAAATAAGAAACAAAGCATTTTTCGACAACCGTAGATGGAAAAGTTTAACTGGGAACAGTTAAACTGAAACATTAAATGCAAATATATTTTTAAATTAACATAAAGTTAAACATTAGGATAGCTTAGAATTAATACATAGAAATAAGCGAAAATATTACAAGCCAGAATCGTCACAAAGAACCAGTACATATTACATCACTAGCAAACAACTACATTACAACTATAACAAACCTGGTACACAACATTAGTAACCTTCAAGGGATTACCCGATTTTTACCATTCAAGCTCATTTTTAACAGAGTAACCCTTTTTGCATCGCAATAATAATTTCATAAACATACTGCAATAGTCTAATTTGTCATATAGTTGATTGCTAACACTTTTTTCCAAATGTAAAGGAAAACGGAAAGTAACCCTTCCCCTTTTCTTGACTCGGGGAAAGAGTCCGTACGCCTGCCTCCAATAGGGGTAACAGAGTTTCTGATTCCCTTGGGTACCACGAGACGATTTTTGTAACATTATAAACATTCAAACTACCGGTAAAACAAATTATGTCAAATCGCGTCAGGCAAAGCACTATTATTCTAACAACTGCTATTCCTATTATCATTATTACAATTGTAATTATTACTATTACTATTATTATTATTATTATTATTATTATTATTATTACTATTATTATTATAAATAACACTACTAATATTATAATTATAAGTTATTACGGCAGTAGCCACCGTTTTGGCGTTAAGTAGTAGGATTAATTATTAAATCACCAATCGTTTGTTCATCCGAGCATCAATCGAGTTGCTAAGCGATTTTCACCGCTCTTTTTGCAACGAGTTTAGCTGAACAAACGACTGGCGTTTAGCATTAGTAAATATTGATAATATCCTGTCATAATATTAAGGTTAAAATATATTAAACCCCTGTCAACTTCGTATGTAAAAGGAAAAGGAAGGGCATGAGCAAGTGAATCTCCTTCCCGTCTGAGGAGAGTGAACCGAATGTGGAAAGTGCCAATTTCTGAATGGCTATACTACAGCAGTTCTAGCCAATGGGATTTTCGACTATTGTCATTTTTGCAAAATTTTCCCCGGCAAGCTCTTCTGCGTTGTTATCGAACCAGCGTGTCACCGAGGTCCGCTACTCCTTATAAAAAGGCCCAAAGACTCTCTTAACTCGGACCCCTCGAACGGTAGACTGAGTAGTAAGAGTCCGCCTCTGCTACCTCCTAGTCTTCCACGAGGTAAGAACCCAGTTAATTTTTGTTTTTCACCCTCGAACGGTCGACTTAATAGTTAAAGTTCACCTCTGCTATCACTCAGTCCTCCACGAGCGCGTAGCAAAAACCTCTTTACTTACGTCGGCTCGTACTGGTTCGCCGTGTACTCCAGTTATATTTAAATAAAAGTAAGTGTGAAAATCATAATTTTCTGGTATTCTTTCTTTTCCGTTTGTAATCTTTTTCAGTTGGGTCCATAACTAAAGTTATGCGTTTACCAATATCCGCCATGATATTGGTACCCAAGGATTCTTGAAAATTATTTAAAGTTGTTTACGCGCGCGCCAATATCCGCCACGGTATTGGTACCCATGGACCCTTGAAAATTGATGAGTTATTTTTCGTGCACGCCACTATCCGCCACGGTAGTGGTACTATCGGGGCAAAAACTAACAGAATTAAAGCAAAAGTCGGTACTCGCGACGGTATTAGTACATCCGAGTCTGGTCTCGAGAAACGAAACCCTTTCCATGTAACGTGCCCAGCGTGTGTCCCGAGTTATTAAGCGAAAATTTAAACTCAAATAGTACGTTGCGCTGATGTAACAACATAATTGGTAATCATGCAGAAGTGGTGCTGTACCGCAATTGCGGTCTTAAAGTTTTTTTATGGTTTCGAGCCATTTTTTATGATTATATCTAACAATCGTACGGTGGGAAAAGTCGTTTTTTACTATTTTTTACCATTTTGTACCATGAGAATCGGTGTGAACAGATTTCACAAATAAAAATCTTTTTCTAATCCATTTGTAGCCTTTTTTAGTAATGTGCCGGCGTTGACAACGCCCCAAACACTTTGCAGCATGAAAAATTGCTAAATTGTTACTCGTGTCACATTTAACATCACTTTCGATGATTCCGTGATTTTGAAAAAACTCAATACTACTCTCTCGACTTGAAAACAATTTCATCGCATCGCAAACGGTAACAGTACAACCTGTACAAGACATGGTTAAAGCAATACTAATCTAGTTTTGATCTTTAAATAACATAAAAAAAGCAGAACACAATCGATTTGGAGAATAATAAGGGGACAAGAAGTTACTCTGTACTTGTATTTGTTTTTTGTTTCAAAACTCGTTAAGCAACGGATGATTTGGAGAATCACTATGAAGGTACTAAAAACTGTACTTCTATTTGGTGACATGGTATGTATGGTAACAGAGTAAAAACACGATGATATTGTCTCCTACATTTTAATTCTGTAATTAAAGAATGAAAGTAGTAGAAATTGAAAAAAAAAATCTTTTTTTATGGTAATAAATGGTACAAATGGTAAGAAATGGTAAAAAAACGTCTTCCTCCGCCTTACGATTATTAGATATAATCATAAAAAATGGCTCGAAACCATAAAAAAATTTTAAGATCCAAATTGGGGTACAGCAATGCATCTGCATATTTACCCGCAAATTTTTCGAGAGTGCGAGACTCGTATCCAACAGCGTTTGCCCTATGAGAAGAAGAGTAGAGTCGCGTGGTAATGAGCATATAGGCGCAAATTTTGGAGACACGTCGAAGGGGTATGCCGAATGTGTGCCTATGTTCAGAGGAGTGGAAATGTCGACTATAGCTACATAGCATAGCTGAGCGCACAGCCAAAGCAAGCGTCGACACGAGTTTTTCTCTTTTGACTGCAACCGAGTATATGCTATATATTCAACTGACTCCTGCTCTCGCTCTTGCCTAATCTAACGATCCTAATCTAATCGTGGAACTAAATGCTCATAATTATATGCAATGACTTTTGATTTAAAAACATTTTTTTTATCTTTCCCGTACGTTAATACTTATTTAAAAATCCAGTATTATTTTGAAAAAATATTCAGCTAATTTTTTAAGGATAGCAGTTCAGCTATAACCACAAATTTATTATTTTTCCTCATCATAATTGTTTTGATTTGTAGAACAAGCTCCGGAGGTTGTCAATGAAGATTTGCGACTTCAAGATCTATATCACCCAAAGTTCCGATACCTAAGATGGTTAAGGTTTATATCACTGCTCGTATCGTTTTGAAATCTTGGCATCGATTTAAGCTGTCGGCATATTTTGTTTTGTTTTGCAAATCATTACTCTGGTTACATTTCTTTTGTTTATGGTTTATTTATATTCACAAATAATGTTGCAAATACTTTTTTTCGATGCGTCAAAATCAATGTACATACATTTTAAAACTCTCAAGAAATTATAAACATCCAATATAGGAAAGAAAAAATGCTAAGGCACAAGCAAACTCGCCTTTATTACAATAGTATCAAATATGATTATTACCAGCAAACTATAACATACATCCAATTATACAAGAATATTCGTCTGCATATATATGTATTACATTTTCTTGCTTGTATTTACATTCCTCATGATTTATACCTTGTGGTTACAACTTGTAACAAACAGTATGCATTTCAAAAAAATAAAAGTTTTAAGCTTATACATAATTTTCATTAATTCATAATGTCTCTGTGTGTTTTTTTTTTGTTTGTTTTTAAGAAATGATTTAGCTGTTCCGATAAATAATATTCTTATTTGACTACGAAATAATCATAATCTTCGGATTATTAACACACTCTCGTGTTATCCATTAAAATCATTTAAAATACGTATGAATATAAAAAACACTGCTCTCAATGCCTATATTAAAAAAAAAATCTTTATTATTCCGTATCACCCCCATAAGTTACAAAGTTTCCTTTTTTATTAACGAATTACGAAGATATTTTGAAAAAATCCTAATGCCTTAAAAACTCGTTAGATTATTTTATTTAATTATCGATCAAATTGCTGTATTATTATTTTTTTTGCAGTCTAAAATTAGAACTAAGTTGTACACCTTATTGAGGATTTGAAACAATTTCAAATTTTACAAAAATGTTTTCTATTGTGTTTACTAAATGTTTTTATTGATAAAAATTTCAACATGTAGTAATTGGCAGTAGACGCACACTGATGATTTGCTTCGATAATTTATACCAATAATGAAGTTTTGCTTAGTAGCGCTTATTCATCATAGTACGAAACAAAAAAGCTTTAACTGCTCATCGAAGAATCAATCTCGATCTATGAGATCTTTTTTTTTTACTGTTAAGATTTTTGTTCTGTAATTTTGAAAAGGTATTAAGTTTTGATTTCTACGTTAATTAAATTATATATTGCACCTATACATGTAAGTGTGTGCGAGATTTTTGTTTAACCTCGATCTATTACGGTCTACTTAATACTTACGCCAAATATCAAAATTTGTAAATTTTTCCGTGTACGTGACAATTGACTTATCAGTGCGTAATCGATGAACTGAAATGCTACTTTTTTTACTGAATATCCGTTGATTGATTGAAAATGGGCCATGTTTATATTATCTTATAACCAAATAGTTTTTGTTACATTTACTATCGTAAAAAAAAATTTTCTAAAACGGCTACGGTAACAGTGGTTTAAACTGTGTCCATAAATAGTAATCCTGTCAAAGTGATCGGAATATGTTCAGTCATATTGATTTAACAAATAAAGTGCAATATATAAATCTTCTTATATTATTGCCAGCTGTGTGAATGTTTAGAAATGGATGAACAAAGGAAAAATCTTTATTTACAATCAAACTCTGGCGTTCTTGTGCTCAGACAGATCGGCAACAAAATATATTGAAGCTGTGAAAAATAAAGACAAGTAAAGTTAGTTGAGCTTTAATTTGTAAGATATGTATAATATGAATGAAAAGACAGGCTCCAGACAAGGAAAATCTGCATCTTTGATTACTCGTTGGGGTCTTGTCATAATGAAGCATAGAAAATATGTATATAAGTATGTACACAAATATACGCACATCAATAATTACAACAACTACCTTTACTATTAAGTACTATAGATATTAAATCATGCTCACTATCATGCAGTTTTATTACTCAATCTGGTTCAAAATCTTTTGTGTTAGTTTCTCATGCACTTCAATAGATGATGGCTTGGGAGAAATGTCTGCCAGATGATTTCAAGCATCTTATGTTTCTTGGAGAAAGAGCTGTAGGCTTCCAGAATATCATCAGACAACGAATGCTATTGGAATTGGCAAGATAGCGGTCGCGCCATCTGTTGGTGAGTTTGCAAGCAGCGAAAGAAGGCTTTTTTTGCTGGCTCAAAACTTAATTAGTGCACCCAAATGTAATTAATTTATTCTTTATATATATTAATTAATTGTTGTGACAGTGTGTGTAATAGGAAGATTAATTAGAAGTGTATCTGTGATTAGCGCTGAAACATTGTTGACAAAGTAAGTGGATTGCCACTTTTTATTTATCTTAAATTTTGTAATGTTAACATTTGTGCAGTATACACTCAATATGGACTGTGTAGTTAATTTTTAAAAATACATGTATTTTTTAGTGAACGAAAATGTATTTAACAATCTACGAAATATGCAAGTCTCGCAATATTAAAAAGAAGCCTTAAAATTGTTGGAGGAATCGATGAGAGTGGTCAGTTTAACATGACATGTACTTGCAAGGCTAAATTAAGTAAAAAATGCAAGCATACTTTTAGAGCTTTGTTATTTTGCAATAGGTAAATAAATCACATTTAACTGTTTTATTAAAACTATTAACATTATTTCTATTTATAAATAAAAAAATCTTACCGCTTTTATTAAAAGATTTAATAAAACAGTTAAATGTGATTTATTTTCCTGTTGCAAAATAACAAAGCTGCCAAAATATGCTTGCATTTTTACTTAATTCAGCCTTGCAAGTACATGTCATGTAAAACTGACCACTCTTATTGATTCTACACTTCTAATTGATCTACCTAGAACACACACTGTCACAACAATTAATTAATACTCATAAAGAATAAATAAATTACTCTTGGGAGCACTGATTGAATTTTAAGCCTGCAAAAAAGCCTTCTCTCGCTGCTTGCAAACTTACCAACAGATGGCGCGACCGCTATCTTGCCAATCCCAATTGTTTATATTTCTGTAAGCCAAAGTTTTCTAAAACATGTTTTTTTTGTAGTTTCCAAGCGATCATGTTTAGGTAACTTGCTTAAAACTACAGAATTAGGTTCTCTAATAGAGTTACTAGCTCAGCTCAAATAGCCTAACCTAATTAAATTTCTTTTTCACTGTTACTAATAAACATTTAGTATGAAGCGTGCAAAGCATGCAGGGGATAGAGCCCTACTAATATACATCTTACTGTATTATGTAGGAATTTTAAAAGGTCAATCCACACATTCCTCCCTCAGCCCCCCTCGCCCCAATCTAGATAACATAAACTTCTATCCGTTTTTACGTTATTTTTATTGGGTTAAATTTTTCTTTAGCCTACCCTTCACCTTGCTCAGCCCCCTACCTTGATTTTGAAGAGCTCCCTTCAGCCCCCATTTCATCGATTTTTACCATATTTTTATTAGGTAAATATTATGTTCAGCAAAATTTATGTAAATGTATATATATAGATTTTAGACAGATTTTTTTTGTGTGTGTCTGTATGTGCGTACGCGCAGGCGTGCGTTTGTGTGTGTGTGTGCATATATATATATATATACGGTGAGAATCACGTCAACTGTCCCAGCGCCGCGGTGGACGGCCCGCGCGGTCGTCAAACACGTTTTCAACTCGTCGTTTCGGTGTCAAAACTTTGATAGAAAAATAATCTAAAAACATATACTTACGTATTTTTTTCTCAGCTTTCCAGTGGTGGCATTAGTTTCTCGAAAATTTGCTCCCATAACCTCGAAAAATGCACTTGTTTGAAAAACACGTTTAATCTCCATGATCTTCAACTTTTGGAATTTGTTTGATAGTCTAGATCGAAAGATCAGATATTTTTACGTAGATATCGACAATAAAAAAAGAGGGGTTCTTCGTTTTTATAACGTATTTAAACGACGAACAAGACGATGCGAGCCGCAGCGGCCGGGCCACGCGCGGCAGCAGCACGTCCGCCGTGTGTCGCGCTACGTTGAGTCTGTTTGGCTATATAATATATAATGTAGTAGTGGCGATGTAAACAACAATTAGTTAACCGGGGCTTACAATGGATAAATAATAAATGTTCTGATAAAATTTATTCATATATACAACAATTTTATAATAAAGAAATAAATAATGATTAATATAGATTAAATATTAAATATTTACATAAATAAAGCAAAAAATAAAAACAAATTTGTTCTACTTCGTTCTTTTTTTCTTTTTAGGCATGGTAATCGAAGTGACACTTGTTTTACGTTCTTTCAGTTTCGGAAAAATTTCATACTGGTTACTCAAAGAAGTTTTCTTCAACATTAATTTATTATCCTTAATGGGAATAAACGCATGATAATTCAGTGTCCCTGGAATCAGTTTCGCACTGGAAATTTCGTCTTTTAATCTCAAGGAAGTTTCTTCGTAGTCAGATTTGCTACTAAAAAAATCTTCGTTTCTTTGCAGTAAAACCTACGAAAACTTCGACTTACGATAGCACAACCTCAAGTCATAAAAATAATAAATACTAATATTTAATTAATCAATCGAAACTTGTTGCGAAGTGCAAACCGTCACGGTTAGGTGTATTTGTTTACATCCAGTCAGAGAGACGGTAGCAGACGGCGCGCTCCTGCCGCGCATGGCCCAGCCGCCGCGGCTCCCATCGTCTCGTTCGTCGTTTAAATATGTTATAAAAACGAAAAACCCCTGTTTTTTTATTGTCGATATCTACGTAAAAATGTCTCATCTTTCGATCTAGACTATCAAAAAAATTCCAAAAGTTGAAGATCATGGAGAGAAAACGTGTTTTTCAAACAAGTGCATTTTTCGAGGTTATGGGAGCAAATTTTCGAAAAACTGATGCCACCACTGAAAAGCTGAGAAAAAAATACGTAAGAATATGTTTTTAGATTATTTTTTTATCAAAGTTTTGACACCGAAACGACGAGTTGAAAACGTCGTGTTTGACGACCGTGCGGGCCGTCCACCGCGGCGCTGGGACAGTTGACGTGATTCTCCCCACGCGCAGGCGTGCGATTGTGTGTGTGTGTGCATATATATATATATATATATATATATATACAGGGATATTCTTAAGTACTTGAGGAGCGGGGACCAGCGTGTGGATCAGCTTCCCCTGAGTCAAAATCCGTTTACAGAATAATTTTTTAACAATTATTCATTAAGTAAATGGATTTACAAAAGTGCTCAATTTCAGCGTGTTTAGAACGCAAATTTCAATGGCGCGGGCTGCCATGAAGTGCAGTGTCATGGATCGCAACAAAATAGCAACAAACCTCTAGGTCGGTAAACAAAGTCTGAATAGATCCCCTAGCGGGCAGGAGATGGCGCTCAAATGTGATTAAAACAGTAAAAACGTGTAGCTATAAAATTATTAGAAAGAGATGAAGGGCTGAGTATCAGAAACGTAAAAACAAATAAATAAGCGTACGAAAAGGTTATTTAGTTAACCAGAGATATCATTATAAGATCATTCTACATACGATGAAATTGACAGTGACGATGAAGATGATGATGATAATGATGAAGATAATAAACATGATAATTAATGTAATAAAAAAAAGAAGATACAATTGTAAACAACATTAATAATAATAATAAAAAAAATGTTTAGCTTGAGCGGTTATCAGGTAAGACTTGGGCCGCACTTGGGTAGTACTTAAGCAGTGGCGCTTGGGCGGCACTTGGACGGTACTTTGGCGGCACTTGAGCAGAATGTGAAAAGCGGCACTTGGGCGGTACTTTGGCAGCACTTGGGCCGTACTTTGGCGGTACTTGGGCCGTACTTTGGCAGAATGTGAAAAGCGGCACTTGGGCGGTACTTGGGCAGAATTTAAGCAGCGGCACTTGGGCGGTACTTGGGTGGCACTTGGGCCGTACTTTGGCGGTACTTGGGCAGAATGTAAAAGCGGCACTTGAGTGGCACTTAGGCCGCACTTTGGCGGTACTTGGGCAGAATGTAAAAGCGGCACTTGGGCGGTACTTGGGCAGAATTTAAGCAGCGGCACTTGGGCGGTACTTGGGTGGCACTTTGGCCGTACTTTGGCGGTACTTGAGCAGAATGTAAAAGCGGCACTTGGGCGGCACTTGGGCCGTACTTGGGTGGTACTTGGGCGGCACTTGGGCCGTACTTTGGCGATACTTTGGCAGAATGTAAAAGCGGCACTTGTGCGGTACTTGGGCCGTACTTGGGTGGTACTTGGGCGGCACTTGGGCGGTACTCGGGCGGCACTTGGGCCGTACTTTGGCGGTACTTGAGCATAATGTAAAAGCGGCACTTGGGCGGCACTTGGGTGGTACTTGGGCGGCACTTGGGCCATACTTTGGCGGTACTTGGGCAGAATGTAAAAGCGGCACTTGGGCGGTACTTTGGCAGCACTTGGGCCGTACTTTGGCGGTACTTGGGCACAATGTGAAAAGCGGCACTTGGGCCATACTTGGGCGGTACTCGGGCGGCACTTGGGCCGTACTTTGGCGGTACTTGAGCAGAATGTAAAAGCGGCACTTGGGTGGTACTTGGGCGGCACTTGGGCCGTACTTTGGCGGTACTTGGGCAGAATGTAAAAGCGGCACTTGTGCGGTACTTGGGCGGCACTTGGGCCGTTCTTTGGCGGTACTTGGGCAAAATGTGAAAGCGGCACTTGGGCGGCACTTGTTGTTACCCAAGTACCGCACAAGTGCCGCTTTTACATTTTGCCCAAGTACCGCCAAAGTACGGCCCAAGTGCCGCCCAAGTACCGCATGAGTGCCGCTTTTACATTCTGCCCAAGTACCGCCAAAGTACAGCCCAAGTACCACCCAAGTACGGCCCAAGTGCCGCCCAAGTGCCGCTTTTACATTCTTCTCAAGTACCGCCAAAGTACGGCCCAAGTGCCGCTTTTCACATTGTGCCCAAGTACCGCCAAAGTACGGCCCAAGTACCGCCCAAGTACCGCCAATGTGCCGCTGCTTAAATTCTGCCCAAGTACCGTCCAAGTGCCGCTTTTACACACTGCCCAAGTACCGCCCAAGTGCCACTTTTCACATTCTGCCCAAGTGCCGCCAAAGTACGGCCAAAGTGCTGCCCAAGTACCGCCTAAGTGCCGCTGCTCAAATTCTGCCCAAGTACCGCCTTAGTGCCGCTTTTCACATTCTGCCAAAGTACGGCCCAAGTACCGCCAAAGTACGGCCCAAGTGCCGCTTAAGTACCGCCAAAGTACGGCCCAAGTGCTGCCAAAGTACCGCCCAAGTGCCGCTTTTCACATTCTGCTCAAGTGCCGCCAAAGTGCCGTCCAAGTGCTGCCCAAGCGCCACTGCTCAAGTACTACCCAAGTGCGGCCCAAGTCTTACCTGATAACCGCTCAAGCTAAACATTTTCTTTATTATTATTATTAATGTTGTTTACAATTGTATCTTCTTTTTTTTATTACATTAAATATCATGCTTATTATATTCATCATTATCATCATCATCTTCATCGTCACTGTCAATTTCATCGTATGTAGAATGATCTCATAATAATATCTCTGGTTAACTAAATAACCTTTTTGTACGCTTATTTATTTGTTTTTACGTTTCTGATACTCAGCCCTTAATCTCTTTCTAATAATTTTATAGCTACACGTTTTTACTATTTTAATCACATTTGAGCGCCATCTCATGCCCGCTAGGGGATCTATTCAGACTTTGTTTACCGACCTAGAGGTTTGTTGCTATGTTGTTGCGATCCATGACACTGCACTTCATGGCAGCCCGCGCCATTGAAATTTGCGTTCTAAACACGCTGAAATTGAGCACTTTTGTAAATCCATTGACTTAATGAATAATTGTTAAAAAATTATTCTGTAAACGGATTTTGACTCAGGGGAAGCTGATTCACACGCTGGTCCCCGCTCCTCAAGTACTTAAGAATATCCCTGTATATATATATATATATATATATATACATATCACAATCAGATTTACGTACACCCTTGTAAGTAGTATGATCTACGCTAATATGTTTTCATTTCTCCTTTTACATGATTTAGAATTTTATTATTCAAAAAGTAAGTATATTTTTTACGAGAAGTATAACGTTATTTATTAAAAAGTTAATACATTTACTAAGAATATCGGAACAAACGTCAGCTGTTATCTATTTATTCATAACTTGCAATGATTCAACTCTAACTTTTCTAACATCTAATAATAAAATATACCTTAATACCCCGCCCCCCCTTCAAGAAAAGTAAAATTTTATCGTTTTTCCCTTACTTTCACTTAGCTTTCTTTTTGTTCAGACCCCTTACTACACCCACAACCTCCACAGTCTGTCAGTGTCCCTCACATACCACCCTCCACCCCACGCCAAATTTTTTTAAACCCTTACTACCTACCCCTAATACCACCACACTATTTCTGAGTAATCTTATCGACACTCTACTAACTTTCGCAGACCTTGACAACTACTCATACACTTACATGTATAAACATTATTTTATTGACAAACTACGATGAAACATAAACTCTAAAAATGAATCAATACATACACGTATCAATGTTCGCGAATAAAATCTGCTGGTAATATAAATATGTTAATATTAATACCGTTGTAAGTGGTAAAATATTTAATATTGAACATTGAATTTTTAATACATAACTTTATACATCTCTCCAAATAGCTTAAAACACAAAATAATAGAGTTGAGACATAAGAAAAATTTTTAATTTATTTTTTTATATAACTAGGAGTAAGATTATAAATTAATTTATATAAATTTTACTTCAATTTATGTATAAGTATTGAGTTTTTGGTGCGCTAAGCTTTTTTTTTCATATTGGTAATAAACTGTTTAAAAAATTTTAATTTTCTATTTTTTTTTGTCTGATTTGATACTAATACATACATACATATAAATAACACTCAATCAAACAATAATGCAAACAGTGTAAGTATTGCTCTACGAGGGAGGCTCATAGTCATGAGTTAACTTACAGAAGCTGTCTAGTTGTTTGATTAACATTCATTGTGCTGTTAGAAATATACCTGTTTAAAAGAAAGTTTTGTTATCATTTGTATTTTAAGTAGAATGTAATAAAAATAAAATAGTCTCCTTTTTTATAGTTTGAAAAATTAGGAATGGGTATTTAAGGCTTAAAGAAGTAGGTTGGTTCGGAAATCGTTCACGGATTCTTATCAGAATTTTATCAAAGGAAGAGAATTTATCAATGGTTGGGGGTCTGAAATAAAGTCTGCTAAGTCGAAGCAAAAAAGAAAACTACGAAAACAATGAAACGATGGAAACGACGGAACGACAGAAACGAGAAAACGACTCTTAAGATCGATAAATAAAATCTTCACAAAAGTTTAACGTAATAATAGTATCGTAAAAACTGATAAAATTTTGCTCGTAGCGAATAGCACCATAAAAACATTACGAAAAAAATTTCTATGAATAAATTATTTATTTTGTTTCTTTAATGGCACAGAAACTAAAAAATATTTGCGAGATTATTTGTAAAAGAGAAAAACAAAACATCAATCATAGGTGATCGTGGATGATCTAGCAACAATATGTTTATGTAAACTGGAAATAATTATTTCTTTTTCGAGGAGAACAAAATGTAATGATGGTTTGGACTACCATTGATTCCCTTAAACTTTAAAAAAGTATGACCACTACAGAACTTTTTGTTTAGCTTTAGGTTCAACGAATAGTACAACTATTTTATAAGCATCCAATCAGAAAAAAAGTAAGAAGTGGAATCAGCTCTATAAATAAGGCTTGTATAATTCTACAAAAAAGCTTTGAAATAATAAGACAAAACTATAAGAAATCTATTTGTAGAGAAATTTAAAAAGAAACGACTTCATAATTACAGGCAGACATTCTTGTCAAATATTTCTCGTTTTAAGCATAATTATCAAAGAATCTTTTTGATAAACATATCTTTGTCTCTAATTCTGTACTTCAAAATTTCATTTTCGTACTTGCTTCAAAAATAAGTTATTTAAAAAAATTATTGTTTTTAATGAAAAATAATTAATATCATTATCCTTGAGGTAAGATACAACTACTAAGGTTTTTTTTTTTTTTTTTTTCATCGGGTTACCGCGACAGCCTACTCGCCTAGTCGCCAGGGCCACCCACACTACCTATGTATGGGGGTGTATTACCGCACCTATTTTTAACCCTTTTACCCATATTATACCTGAATCCATGGGCACAGTGTGATTATCTCCGGGGAAATACCTTGCCAGTTAAGCTGACACTTTCTGGACCAGTGGTGTATCAGGTCCACTCGCCACTGTGTAGCCTTTCCCCAGATAGGACTCCATATTTCAGGACGTCCACTCCTCGTTGGTTAAGTTGGCGCAAGCACCGGATCCAGGCTAATTAGCATCCCCGAAAAAGCCGCATGTTTCAGGGACCACTTCTCGCCGGTAAGGCTGGCGATCCCTGTCTGGCGCATTGGAACCGCTAATCCTTACCTATAGTCCTAACACTGTTTCGTATTTATCTAGGCCTAAAGACCTGTGGGGGAAGGAAAAAACCATAGAATTACTCTAAAGGAAAATCCCACGGAAAAACCAGCCCCGAAACAGCCGGGGTTACATAGGAACTTTTCCTGATGAAAACAGTTTTTGAAAAAACTCTCATTCTCCGGGAATCGAACCCACAATCCCTAGAACAGCGTTGCAATAGTATTAAGCACCCTTACTACTGAGCCAACTTCGCTCCTATTTACTAATTTAGTTATTTAATTACCTAAATGATCGTACCTTTACAAAAAAACAAAAAAAAAAAAAGTGTTACAACACATATTTTACCTGAGATTTTTACTTATCACAATTTTATTTTTAGATAAGAATTATTTTCTACTCTTTGATTGTACAATTTTTTTTTTTTAAACTAGAAAAAATTATTAACACAAAAAAAATTAAAACTAAATTTTATTAACTATAAATATCTATTAATAAAAAAAACAAATTTTTATTACCATTTATTTTGTACAGAAAGTAATTATCTTTAGTCTTAGCGTTTTCCATGACAGCTAGCAAATCTAAAGTTAAAGATAACGGGTTGACCTTAACTAAAGTAACCTTTACATTTTAATAAAAACGAATAAAAGATTTTTGTCTTTACGTAGATAACATTTTCATTTTGCTCAGTAGCTAAAGCCAGTTGGTAAAGTAGTGCAAGTTAGAATAACATTTTGTTTCAATGTATCAAAAGTATAAAAACGTACCAAACCTGTTAAACTAGACGAAAAAAGAGATGTGAGTCTAAGTTGTTCTGCGAGAGGGCCAAATTATGTTACAGTGTATTTACGTAAATGTTGCCTCATCGTATGTAGTACATAGGAATAATTGAGTTAAGTTTCTGTTAAGGTAGTTCATGCAAAAACACGTTTTCTTATGATCTTGTTAAAAATTTGTATGTGCATTCTATATATTGTCATGAACATGTACACAAAATCTTTAATTATTCTTGCGTACCAATTTTGAAATATTGAATTGTAAAAATGCAGTATTTAAAAATGTAATCACTACGCAACTTTCCAACAAAGGTTATTGAGTTATTGGATCGTCAAATCCCACATTATTAGCAACGAGTAAAATGGTTTTTTTTTGCCAGATGTAAAATTTCTTGAAAAGCAAGTAAAGCTTGTAACAACTCTACAGTTAGTAACTTTGTTTTATAATAAAACAAATTGCTGTTTTTTACACTCAAACCCGTTTTCTTTGTTGCTAATAAATTGATGAGCGTTGGTTTTATATAAATATTAGAACTATGATTTT
The DNA here is from genome assembly GCF_036245765.1 of Copidosoma floridanum. Classification (NCBI taxonomy): domain Eukaryota; kingdom Metazoa; phylum Arthropoda; class Insecta; order Hymenoptera; family Encyrtidae; genus Copidosoma; species Copidosoma floridanum. Next base: position 2,790,241 of record NW_028321900.1, read on the forward strand.
AAAACTTGGCAGCGATTTGTAAAATGTTGGCATTCATCTCAAAGTCAGACGTCTTTAAATCAAAGTGAACAATGACATGCTCAGATATAGTTGTAGAAACATATACATCGGAACTAAATGTATTTATACCATAATTCGATTTATATGTGACACCTTCAGATCTTTCCTTGTGCTTTTTTCAGAGCTCTTTTTCTTTGACAAGTTTAAGTCTTCTATATTATTATTTAATTAGTTTTGCTGTTAACGCTCGGTACTTCCTAATTCTATCTGATCTTAAAGCATGCTTGGCTGTAAATATTCCAAGAGGTAGATGCATTTTTCTTTTGATATTTATTATAGATGATTCTCCATCATTTTTATTGCATAAAACACTTGCCACTTTAAAGTCCGGTGATGGCCTTCGACTGTAGAAAATTTTTTTTGGTAATTTTTGAGCAATGATATTATGAACCGATTCGTTGGCCTGGCTGGATGCTAAAAAACAGAATTTGCTGGAAGTTTTTGCACATTTATTAAAAATATCCTGTAATTTCATTTGTTGAATTTACATCTGAATAATTAATGGTTTGATAATTATATTGTCTTCATTTTTCACCAGTTACCACATTATTTATGCTGGTTAAATAAACGGTTAGCAATATTTCGTAGTGTGTCAGCAAGCCCAATGCTTTTACTTTTATTTTGCTCTACTGCATAAGAAAAGCATTTTTTTATGTGCCTGATGATGCCTTTTTTTTTGAGTTCTTTATAATTTTTTGGCAAATTGTACAAATCTTTGCCAAAATTCTTAATAAAATAATTTTTATCTAATATAATTTGTGAACTGTGTACAGGTTGGTTTTTCGTATAGAAGCTATAGTGCTACTATCATCATCATCAATTATAACATGCACCTTTAGATTTTTTACTTTAAGAATCAAACTGCTATCAACTAACTCTTCTCCAGCATGAGCTTCCATAGCTTTTGCACTGGCAGAAAAATTTTTGTGGCAGTCATCATTGAGTTTAGGATATCCTAAATCAGATTTGGTACATTTACGGTTACTCGTCGCATAATCTAGTACTTTTACTCTTAAAAAGCCTATAATAGTGCCGTACCTATTAAGACTGGTTTAAGCACTACCCCTGCCTCTTTCACTCCGTCCCATGTCATACGGCACAATTTCATCAATGGATTTATAAAACAAAGGTTTAGATGCATTAGGATTCTGGGTATGCTCATTCATGTTTGAGTGGAGTTTTCCTATGTTAGGATAAATGTCTGTCAGAATGTTCTGGTCTAAAGGATAAAAAAAATCTAAGTTACAAAATATGGTTAACTATAAAAATTAATAAATATTTTAAAAATCAATACTACTTATAAAAACCACTCTTACTGTGCGTATAAAAAAATTAATACTTTAAACTTTTGAAAATTAATTCAAAACATTTTGTAAAACGTCAAAATAAAAAATATAACAAAACGTATTTTTGAGGAATTGTAAGATCAATTGTACATGAAAAATAGATTGACCAAAAACAGTTGTCATTAAAAAATTAAATTCAATAATTTCATCACTTTAAAAAAAATAAAAGTCACAAATTTACTGTGATTTAAAAAAAACTTACAAAATTTTTGACAACTCATTCGTTTTCTCTAAAACTAGTTTCCTTCGTTAGCTGCTCGTCCACAGCTTTATTTCGCAGCTTCTTCAATATGTTTTCCTATCTCTGACTCGTACTTTTTGTACATTCTCTCAGACAACGTGGAGATATCAACAGAGGACACAAGTTTTTTTTTTTTTTTTTTTTTTTTTAAGTGCACCTTAAACCTACATGTACTGCTCCTGTAAAGAATATGTCATTATTACAATAAACTGCAATAAATTATTCATATGTAATATTTATTATAGTCATCTTCAAAAAATTACCACATACTACCAAAGTATTTATACCAGAAATTTTTTTTCTATTTGCATCATGAAATGTGTCTGTGTGAATCTTATTTTGAGTATGATATTTGTCACACAGTGCAGTGAAAGTACTGTGGAATCCAAAACGTGTTTTATCGGTGATTTTTTTCAAATTTAATTGTTCTTAGCAGTTAATATTCTTTGATGTCTTAACTAATTCCTTCAAATTTATTATTCGGTGTCGTTCCAATAACTTCTTTGAGATAATAATGTCACGTTTTAACTTCTTTTTCTTTGCTGCAGACATTGCTGCTAGTGACTTTTTCTTTTTTTCATTCCTCTTTAGAGCACTAAAATCTCCTTTAGTATTCTGATATTGATTTTTTCACATTTTATGATACTATTTTATAACGCAAACACTAAATTATTTAAGACATCTGACGAAGAAACTGCAACTAGAAAAGTGTATAGATTAACAGTATAAAAACAACATTCGGCTCGAAATAGTCGAGATGTGACGTTGCCATACTTTCTCTTTTGTTGATATACATGCACACAAATGCAACACATATGATGTGATAGATGTGTATGGTGCAGTGATTCTCTTTTTGAGGAGGGTGTAGCTAGGGTGGTACAAAAAGTGTGCTGGAGAGCGCGAGGGGGGGAGGAGCAAATGATTCTAATTTGGTTTTTTTCAGAGATAGCAAAAATGGATACGAAAAACTAATGGGGGTTAGGAAGTAAGAGGTGAGACTATCCAGAGTTTAATTTGGTTAATTGTACGGAAAAATAAAACAAATTTTTCTTTGTTTTGAGGCAGAGGGGGAGTGGGAGTGGGCAGAACAAAAATGTGAGCAAGGCCGAGAGTAATACATGATTAAGTCATTTTCCAGAGGAAGAAATAGAATTTCACCTGGTTTTGATAGAGGCCGAAGGGTGACAAGGTAGGATAGGGGTAGAGAAAGGGGTTTGGATGGCCCCTATTATATAATTTAATGATACAGGAAGATACACACGAGTAGGGCTCTGTCATCTGCGCGCTTCACGCGCCAACCCTTCATCAGCTGAAATTCAAGTGCAATACATGTTGGTGAAGAGCTTAACTATCTAATTATTTATTAAATTTTGGCCATTATGTTAACTTGCTTCTTGATTCAATGACTAATAAGATAATTATATGATTTTTAACGATAAAGTATTGTAATTAGTTTAAAAATCTAATCTTGACAGTAACACTTAAATATATCTTAACAATCGTAATTTGATCTAAGTTATAGTGTTGTGTTAGTCAATCCATGTGCCTAAAACATTAAAATTCATTACAAATTTGAACGAAAACATTACACTTCATTTTAAAATATTCTTTCTCATTGATAACTATACGTATCTTTATGAAGGTGCAAAACTTAACAAGGAATATTTATGCGAATTAACCGTAAATTTTAAAGGTTAAAATTAAACCATAAAGTTAAAGTAAACCGTAAAAGTTAATTCAGAAGTAGAAAATGTTGGTTAAAAATAAATTTTTAGTCGATACAAAGTACACGTATCAAAAAGAGAAAAAAAAAACAAATCGAAAGTACTTAGATAAATTTTAAAATTACTAAATATCAGTCAATGACTTGATTTTTTAACATTTTATTATTATACAATTCTGAAGTCAAAATTATGATTCAGCATACCTATTCATACATTTTTTCTTTTCTTTTAATAAAATCATTTTATAATTTTTTTTTGTCGAGAGGGATTTATTTTTGTCATGACTTCGTATACATGTTAAATCAAAATAAGTAAAAAAGAAATCTTTATAAGACTTTTTACTGAAAATCTTATGATATGAAAGTTATGGTTGTAGATAATGATGACCTTTACATGGTTTATAGTTGTTTTTTAGTACGTATCCGTAAAAAAAATTAGGTAAGAGACAGACGGCTTTTTCAAGAAAAAAGAAAATAGGAATAATGAGCAAATACGCAGTAATTTTGATAAAATGTTGCAATGGAACAAAATTATGATAAGTGAACAGATCACTATATTAGCTAATTTTTATAATTTTTATTTATTTTTTTGTATTATTTTTTAACTACTTGAGTTTTAATAAAAATGTATGATTATATTGTGGGGGTATTAGAACGGTGAAAAGTATTCTGAACATAGCGTGGCTTCGTGATGGAGTGGCTGTGGCTAGGGGGCTCTCGAAAATGTGGTGAAGGGGTGCGGTGAATCACAAAAAATGGAGAATCTTAGTAGGTTAAAATAACGGATATATCTACGGAAGTTTCCCGTATCTTCCAGGCGGCAGAAGGAGAAACTATAGAGGGCTCTGAAAATTGTTTGGTGGGCAAAAGGTGCTTGGCGGTTTTCGGATATTGTTTTATTGGGTTAAAATTAAAGGTATGGAAATAGAATTCTTCCTTATTTCGTATGGGTTCGTTGGGAGTGGTAGAGAAGTAGTAGCGGTAGCTGGGTGGTGCGGGGAGTAGCATGGAAAGCCGCTGTTGAACAACTATATAGGAAGGTATATATATTGGGGTGGGGTTTATGGTGGCTGGTAGGAGGTTAGTGAGGGTTTAACAAAAATTGTTTGAAGGTGTTGTTGCGTGTGTTGAAGCTCAAGAGAAACTGAATTATTAGTTTGTGGGTGGTTAGTGTGAGAGGCTATAAAGTTAGACAAAAAATTTACTATTGAAATAACGAATAAAAAGTCTTTTTCTTTTATTTTGTGGAATGGATGATTTTGGGTCAATGAGGGGCTATGGAAGATTTGTTGACACATTCTGCTCAGTATCTATTGTTGTATATTACCTGAAATGTTATCTGCACTTTTTTTAATATGCTTACATCCTTTGCTATCAAGAACAACTTAAATATCTGATCTTCAAGTACTATACCTGAAGTTGTCACCTTTATAGGGCGTTCACAGTAAGGTTCATCACTCGTGTTTGAATATTTGAGTTTAAACTCTTTCACTAACCTTTTAATTATCGATTATGACTAGTCTGAGTCTTCCAATTGACTGTATATTTTCTCCTTTTTTTTAAAAAGGTATTAAGCCTTCTAAATATAAGCATTTAATTACTTTTTGTTTTTTAAATTGGAGCTTTCTTAGGGCAGACCTGAAATACGACCTTTCTTAGAGCCAATCCGACATGAGGATTCTATCATCGCAAATTCAAATTAGGGCCTTCTTTTTCCCAAATAAGTTTTTTTTCATACAAAATAAAGGATAAGAAACAATCTGTTCCAGAACATAATGGGATTATAGATATAAAATTTTACTACCATTTTTTGCCTATCATAATGTAGGCTACAAAATAGACTTCGTGTAATTTAATTTTTTTAATTTTATTTTATTACTTAAAGTGCTATAGATCTTTTTAATTTTTATCGATTACACTATTTCTCTTACTGTTAAATTTAATGCATGTGGTCAAGTTTAAAAATTTAAAGACTTCTGCTTTAACAGTAATATGGATAAAATTATCACATTTTTAAATATCTTTACTAATAGTCTTGTCTGTTCAGCGATACATTAAAACATTAGCTTCCGTATCATCTGAAATGGATAGTTAAGTTTGACGAATAAGATCTTTAACAATTAATTTATTTTTTAAGAAATGTTTGTATTCCATGTACTTTATTAAATTATACGATATGTTTGTTACAATATTCTTTATATTCTTAATGCTATACAATTAAATATACTTTTATTTTTTATTTTTTGTCTAAATTACAAAAATCAACTTGTTATTATTTTACATAAGGTTATTGATTTTTGATGGTCATTTGAATGTTCTATGACTTGTCGTACCTGAAGAAAGTTAAACTCATGCAGTTTATGTTCATGCAATTCAAAATTTTTTTGTTATGTTGAAAAATAGAGTAATAGTCTAAGTTTTACATTAAAACGTTGGTATCGATCTTCCAGAACCAAAAATGAAAAATTCGTTACCACTATTATTGCCAGGTTTGAAATACAACTTGAATTTTTGTTTGATTTGATGATAAAGTACATTAGAGATATTTACTAAACAACATTCTTTCGACCTAATATTTAACATTGGATTAAACTTTCCTCTGACATAAAAAATTAATAATTAATACAAAATCTACTGGCTGACTTGAAAATCTTATTCAAGTCTAAAAGAATTTGATTACTCATTTTTCCTTGTTTTGTTCATCAGAGTTGTTAAAAATGTTTTACATTCTGCGCGAAGTAAAATGATCTCTTATATTCGAGCTTTTTTGAAGATTCTAGGTTCTGTACACATTTGGTACTATTATTTTAAAATACTATTTTTTCTTGATTTTTAAGATAAATTTGTCTCTCAACTGCTAAATTTCTTCTTAATTTAATTGTACGAGTATGTTTTTGTAATGTTTGAGCTTCGTTCATCTTATTCAAGTATCTGTTATGGATAAATTTTTAATCGTTGGTTGTAGAGATTAAAGTAAAACCACTGTGATGGAAGTAGAATTAATCATGACGTGGAAAAAGTCACAAAGTTTCGCTAGTTGCTGGGCCGTCAGCATTTACACTAACTGGCACACATATTTAAACCATAATATAATTTTAATATTTGTTTTGAGTTTTAATGTAAGCCACTATCTGGCTTCAGCATTCGGACTGTGTTCGGATGGTGAGTTACCTGCTTGTCATCCCCGAAGCATCGATTTTATGGACTGTATGATTTAGATAAGCGCTGGATTGCCAGGAAGAATAAAAGAAAAAGTGATGCCCCCGCCTTTTCCTTGATAATTCTTATAACAAGATTTATTTCATCATACAAGCAAATTTGCGCATTATACAAAAAATTTAACTTCAATTAACACTTCTTGCATAGTTTTATGTTTTGAACTTATCGATTCATCACTTTAACTTTCATTGTTGAAATTCACACTTTTACTTAGCTTGTCGCAAAGAGTACGAGAGAAGAAGAAGTGATGTTCAGTCTAAAAATAAACCGAGTAGCGCACCCGGTCCTTGCGTTGAGGCGCTCTAGCCGCATCTTACAAAGGGCAACACGAACGCCTAGTTCGTTCGAAGGGCAGACGGTTACGAACTTAGTTAGCATTTCTTCTTCACTTGTATTCGTCTCACACCTTTCGGCTGTGATGCCAGCCTAATGGATTGACTTCCCCTTTACCCTCTTTCACCAAGCCTCTATCTAAACAGACTGAGTTACATGTAAAGGGTCAATTTTCATGCGATAAAGTATTGTATGAATTTGAAATGAGCTTATAAAAATTAATTATTTAATCTTTATGTTTTAAAATTTTTATACTAATTTTTTTTTTTATATCATAGGGCGAAACATGCAGTTGGACAAAAGTCGTGATATTGGTTAACTTATAATAGGCCTGCTACAAGAGCAGCCACTTTCGAGTTCTCCAGATTGTATGTATAGTTCACCACGGGAGCTGATACAACTGGTTGTGAGATTAGTTTGCCAAGAGAATAAAAATAACTGAATTCTTCTGGTCCTTTGGTTAGTCTGGCTATGATTATGAATACTTTGATGTTAGCTGGCCTGGCCATTAAATTTATTTGATTGGTTTCTTCAGGTCGTGCATTACGTCTGCCATGAGAGCAAATATGACTGGATTCTCCAGGTCCCTAGATTAGTCTAGCTATATCTATAGGTACTTACACCTTAACCGACCTGATCATTGGATGACTTGCACGTGATATAAGTCATAGGCTCAGAAAGTCAAAAATCTTGCTTTGTTATTATCAAAGTGATAGCCAAAGACAATGCGAAATACATAAGTTCTTGGAATTAGCAGCATTATTTCATAGCATGGAGAGGGAATGATTTTTTCGTATCACTTCTGTATTCCTTTCCATATAATTTTCTTGTTTCTTAGGGACATATGTACTAGGTAAAAAGTCAGCTTCGTGGTAAGATATATCGTTAAGTAGTGGTACTGGTCCTATTGTTCGCTCGTCTGAAATATCAATGAAGTTAATATAAAAAGTAAGTGACATTAGAATTTGCCCAATTTTTTACGGTCAAGCCAAAGTACTGTGTCAAACACGGGGATATTTAATATTAATTGTTCGGGAATTACCGCAGATCAATAAAACTGTTGATTGTTCTTAGTCGCTTTAATAGCTTTTTTTATTAGCTTATATTTGTATTATAACAGTGGTTAGTAGAGCTCAGAGCGCAATTGTTGTTGGCTTGTTGCTAGTTGAGACGTGTCTGAATTTATTACATTAATAGCAGAGAGAATAACTAAAGTTAACCATATACAAATACACACAAGCAGTCATTATCAGTATCAAAATTATTTACATTATATTGGCTAACATTTATACTGGATTTAACTTTAAGAGTCACAGTAGCATAAAAAGATAAGATAAGGAGATACAAGTTCTGAAATTAAAGTACGTATGAATATAAAGTGACAGTTTAAAAATTGATTAGTGAAAATGTTGAGATAATAGATAAAAGATACATCTATTACAATTCTAGGGAATCTAACTATTACATTAAGTGAATAATGCCAAGGAAAATTAGAAATTGAAGAAAGAAGATTAAAAGTTTACGATTAATGTGATTACAATTGTTGGTATGATAGCTTTGTGAAACATAGGAGTGCTCATGAAATAAAGAGAGAAGGATGCAGAGCATGGCTGTTGTAGCCCCTTAAAGTGGCTCCTCACTAAATCAAAACACTGGAGTATTAAATGATATTTTAAAGGATGATTCTTGAAGGTGCAAGGAGTCTTTTCCCAAAATTTTAGACCTCGTCACCACCAAAATTGTTAAAAAAAACTAACTGGAAAGTAGACTCTGTAACATATCCTCTTATGGAGAATCGTCAAATTGGTGGCACAGGTTGTATGATATCTCAGCAAAGATACTGTAGTTCTTAATAGAAAACTATGTAGCAGATAGAAGAAATCAGAATCTTTCCAACGACATTCAGGTACTTGGACATTACCATGGGTTTTATAGGATATTTTGTGAAAATAGTAGATAACTGTGCAAGTCACGGAACAGATGAAAAGTGTGGGGCGTCTGCTACACCGCAGAGCGGTAGCCAGCGCAGTTTGAATTGGTCAGAAAGTTGTACGTAAAATGAATAGGAGTTGTGGGGAATCGTAATTATAATAAAAATAAATGAGACGCTGAACTAAGAAAATAATTTAATGCGGGGCTGACTTATGTACTTTTTTGACTAATAGATAAAATTAATAGAATATTTCACGATAAAGTTAGGACACGGTTGTATTTACTCGTCACTAATAAATAACTTGTAGATTTTTTCTAAAGTTTTTTTGTCTTTGGTCACCCGTGGCTTATTATTAACATTTTCAGAGAGTAAAATGCGGAGACCCCCTTTACCGTTTGTGCTGAATGCTTCTTGTAAAACGGTATTAGTAATACCAGTTTCTGCCATTTTTTTTATTATTCTTGAAGACAAATTGTCTTTGTTACTTATCGTCAGCTTATTATTATTTACATACAAGGGTTATGTTGTCAGATTTGTATACATACGTCTGCTCGGGTCACTGTATTGTACGATATAGGTCAACGGTGTAAATGTGACTAAACTTTTTTTGAAGGGACTATAGGTACCCATCCATTTTTAGTCAAGAACCTCCACAGCCAATGAAAAGCTGTGTTGCAGTATGCTTACTCTTCTTGTGGGATTTATAGTGAGGAGCCACCTTAAACACGCTTTGGGTAAGCACTTAAATAAAAACAAACTGATCCGCGTGGCCGCTTATTTTACTTCATCACTGTTTACGTAGATACGTTACTTTTTACGCATCGTACCAAACAGTACTAATTTAAACGATCATCCATTGACTATATTAATATTTTTTATTAGTGAATAACATAGAGAAATCCATATTTTTAATTTGTGCAAGGATTATCTTTTGTAATCATACGAAAAGTAAGTACAGAGAAAAAAAGGATAGTGACCCTAATTTTAAATCATCGAAAGTGAAACATTAAGAATGTAAATGAAAATTCAAAACTGAATTTTATGATGTTCTAAAGTATCTAATTGTGAAATAATCAATTCTGACATAGTTAACTTGATTTTTTATCTGAAAATAAATTAGTGAACTTCCTAAAATATTTAGTAACATAGTGACGTAAGATTCCTCACAGAAGTTTTGTACTCGTTTGTAAAAGTTTCTAGCCCTTTTACTCAAACTTGGTTAGACGTAAAAGAGAGAGTTGTTTTAAAATTTCTTACGAAAAATTAGGTAGTATGTGGATACCTATGCTTGTTGGGAAAAAAACTTGCGTAAAATTGTTTAGCAAGAATTCTTTTGTTATCATCCTTCCCTTGCCATCATTTTCTATCTTTGTGTAGAAGATGTTAAGCTTAAAACTATTTTAGTAGTCCTTTACCTATTTTTTATTGCCAAACGTGATCCATAATCTCTGCTCTAACTTTCTGAACTTACCATTGTGCATATGATCTTTTATTCTTACTTTTTGATTTTTATCCTGACCTAAAACTCCACCTCTTTATAAAAAGATAACGGATCTTACTCACTGACCACCTTGAATACGATACTCCTTAATAATCATCTGCCAGATTATCTTTAAAAAAATTGACTAGACTTAAATTTTAACTTTCGCTCTATTGAAACAGTTTTACGTTAGATTAGTTTTCATGCAACTGAGATAAGACAGTTTTGATATGATTTAAATGTTTATGAGATGATTACATTTAGGAGTGTGTTTAGCTAGTCACTTACTACATTATGAAACTATAAAAATAAAATACAGCCATGCTTTTATATTCCATTATCAGGAGTTTATTTATTTAATATAAAAATAAAAACTTAAAATTGATTTACAATAAAAATTAATTTCATAATGTTCAGAGATTTTTTGAATATTTGTTAAAATGGCACACCCGTCAGTTGTTAGTCTTAATAATTTTTTAAGAAAACAATTACTTGATAAGTATGTTTTTTTTTTCTTTTTTTTTTTTTAGTTTTGTACTGTAATTGTATAGTTAAGGAAATATTATGTTTGTTTATTACGAATAAAAAATTGATATTTTTTTACTTATTCCATGTTATTGTAGCAAAAGAACTCAGAATATGTGGAGGAATAAGCAGTGGTGGCTTGGTTTGCTGTACCTCAGACATGGAGGATCGCTTACAAATGAATGCAAAAGATAAACATGATAAAGCAACAAAACAGACTCTTCAACGACTGCAATACATATTACATACAAGGGCCATTAAGTTTCATGGTAAGATGTTTGTTCACAATAACTATACCTCCAAATCCCAGCAATAATGATTTTTTAAAATTAAATGATACGTACATGCGCTTTTTTTATCAAAACATCACTTGAACAAAATTATAGTTGAAACGTATGCATAGCAATGTGATACGAAGACCACATACCAAACAAATAACATAAATACTATTTATATTATTATGAGGATGGTACCATGTTCTTAAAACTTCTATGAGCAAAATTTCTTTTACATTTTAAGTTATGAATGATACATACCAAACTCTTATCCGTAGTTTTAGTACATAAATTTTGTAAAAAAAATTTTTTCAACTTTAAGCTTTCTTTTATTGACGTCCATTAAAAATAGATTTAGCAAAATATTATCATGTATATTTTAGAACTATTCTACTAACAAACCTACGCTCTGTTAAAGGTGTCTCAAGCGAACTGCATGTAAAAGTTCCTAAATGTATAAAACACTTTGAAATTGTAAAGGATTGTATAAACTTTCATCTTTGCGATGAAGCCAAAAAAAATGTTAAGGAGGCTCCATCACCTACTGCGGTAGTCAATTCAGTGACGATCGATGCGATGTCACTAGACGAAAGCTTCCTTTTATACTAGTAGTATTTTGGTAATGAAGTTTGTTTTGTTTTTAACTAAATCAACCTACTATTATATATAGTTTACTATATATTTATACAGTCAGCTGTTAAATAATTTAATATTAATGATTGCCATAATTTACTGCGTTATTACCCAACAAATAAAAATTGAAAAATCATAAAAGTTTTTATGTTATTTTACAAATTCAATTTTTTTTTATTGCGCGTGCTCCCTAGACCAATATGGCCGGCAGTGTTTGTCACTGCACTCATCGAACGTAACTGCAGACCAAAATAGTAATTTAGCTTTTTTATTAATTTTTTCATCGCCAATGCCTATAAAGTCACCCGGTGTCTTAAAGATAAGAGTGTCAGGGTTACGATAAGTATATTTTTTTGCTTGTGCATTCCATTTTATTAGTTTAATTGATAGTCAAAAGTTTGCTTCAGGCCTTCGGCCATAAGAGACTGTGTTAAGTGAGCTCGAAAAGTGCTGACTTTAAATTGAATTTTCTCCGGATTTTGATCGCGAACTGATAAAAATAAAAATACCATTGGATTCAGCGCGATCTCAACTTTAATAATATATCTGTTAAAGTTCTTGTACACTCCGTGATGGAGCCTCCTTAAGTTAACGTTTAGTTTGGTAAAATATTCGTTTGTAGGTCGTGCGTTTAGCTCATGTTATATAAGACCACTCATCAAGTAGCATAATGGAATAAGTCACACTTAAATGTAAGTATAAAAATAAAAGAGCTCTAATGACTTGGTGGTTAGCGTACTAGCCTCCTAGCCAGAGAAATTTGAGGGGTTGTGGGTTCAAATCCCATAGAAATTTATCGAGATTTATTTCTCGGGCTTCAATGATGAGATGATTCCGCAACACCATCTATCCGAATTTTAAAAATAGATAGTGAATTTTTGAAATTATACTTCTGTAGGCGTGTTCTTCATCATATAATTAATAAACGATTTCAGATTGATGACATTGAGAAAATATGTAACGAAAGTAAATTTCTTATATTATCTTTTCCCTCACCTTGTCCCGCCAGCCCCCTGTACGCCGCCTTGTCTCATCATACTCCAGTGCTGCACTAGCAGTGAAGTCCCCTCTACCTTCTACACCTCCCCGCAAATATATGCAGCAACGCTGGAAATTATTTCTCATATGGATGTACTTACGTACACACTTTAACGCATGCTTAAAGCCTCCTTTATGGTGTTATTAAAAGGGGAAAAAATAAAAATAATAAACCAGTAGACAGTGGGTGTTGAAGTACCCAAGTAAGAAGTTATACTTCTATAAAATTGTATGGCAGATAATATAAATATATATATACCTTCTATAAAACCATATTATGTACAAAGATCTTGCAATTATTATTGGAATGAGTATACCTACGTTACTTGGATGTGATTTCAATAAATATTCTAATATTTAGCAAGTGAACAATTTTAATCAACATATTATGGCTTAGATCAATATGTGTATATATATCTATATATATATATATATATATTGATACCCAAAACATAATTATATCTCTAAAATTGAGACAGACCATCCTGTTGTACCGTATTCTCCAATTGCATTGTACTACATGCCAGTGAATGTCCCTTAAGGACGTTCATTACACATAGATTTTTTTAACAGATATTATTCAAGCATCAAAAGTATACTAAAAATACTATAAAAAAAAAACAAAAAAAAAGTTGCAGATCGTTCAACTATACCCTTTTTCACATATTTAACTTAAAAAATTAGCCACTTAATATGTAACCTTCTGGAAAAATCTCTTAAAATTGCATTTATAAAATTTGTATGAACCTCCCATTTTTGTTCATATTAAACATTACTTTTAGATAAACCTGTTTCATTTTCAAAAAGATTAATAATTTTTTTTTTTTTTAATAACACAAAAGAGAATAATTTGAAAATGCGTAAAAGCGTGGATGTAAGTATATCCATTTGAAAAAAATGATTTCCACCATTGCTGCATATATTTTCGTTCCTCCCACCTCTCTGAATTTTGACCTGAACTTTTCCCCCACGAGCTATGTGATAAACGTCCTGAAGTTCAAATTCCCTTGATCACGGAGAAAAAATTGTGAAAGAAGAAAAAGTAATTAAAATCTATTATTTTATTCATACAGTACAAAAATCTTTTTATTGTGATTATAAAAATTTTGAAAACATGGGAAAAATTGTGTAAACAATTATTTGTTTTATTAGGGCCTAATTAGTGATAAGTAAGTTAATGATTTTTAATAAATATAAAAGCTGCTCAGTTAATGTATAGTAATTTCCAAATTTAAAAGAAAACATGTATCCGAAAAACATATTTTGTTAAATACATTATTTACTTATTTATTTAATATATAATTAAACCAAATGGATTGATACACAGTGTGTGAAAATAGTTTACATTAAAAATAAGTTGAAAACTATATAAGATAAAGTAATCGAATTTCCTTAATCGGGGCCGCTCATAACAGAGTGCGTTAGGTCCTCGGATAGTGTGCAAGAGGTCAGGTGTTACAACCCATTTAAAAACTGTCTGTGAAACATCTATTGGTACGCTTGGGGGCTCGACAGACGCGATAGAGCGACCCGTGCGGTGGCACGATCTTCGGTTGAACTCGGCTCAGCTCCTCTCTTTCTCCGCGCGCTTACTGCCGCCCCTCTCTCGTTTGTAAAGTGTACTACCCGTACATACAGCTGTATAGAAGAATATAAAATAATTAAATATCAAAACATGTATTGTACATATAGCATATCTATATGTAGGCAAATATATTAGGTATTATATATATTATATATGTGTAAATAAAATTTTCAAATATTAATGACTCCGAAAATCAAACCACACCCTTTCGATTAGTAGTCGGGAACCTAATCGATTGTGCTACGCAGCACGCCAATCCAATATTTGTTCTGATTATTTATGGATACTAATTGAGAATCTTCTGAATTAGAAAATTGATTAATAATTGAGCGTTTTTTTATATTATATACATTTGAGAGCGCTAATTAAAAAAAAAATAGTTATGATTATTTTTGAGTGGTCTAATAATCTTTAAATTGTGTAAAATTGGGTTTTAAAGTTCGTTTTGCTTATATCTTTTAACGGTTTATTATGCAGAAAAAATAAAAATACCAGCGTGCAGGATGAAAAACTTTTTAGCAAAAAGCACTTTTAATTTTGTTTCAACAAGTGCAAAATGTTAAGAAATAAAGTAAAAAAGGCATTTTGGCAGTACCTATAAAAGTAAGTGAGATAGAGAGAGGCATTGATCGTCTGTTGAGCTCACTCTCTCTTTCTTAATTGTACTCATCTAGGTAGGCCTTTTTCATTGCTTTCTTTAATATTTTGCGCTTGTAGAAAATGATGAATCAACATTGGAATCAGTATCATTTTTTCATCACTTTTAAAAAATTTCTTTTTTGTGAACAGGATTGTTTTAAAATATCAATATTTGACCATAATGCAAAGTTTTCCCGGGGTCTTCTAATTGTGCTTATTCAAACTCCATCTTAACTTGTCTTAAGCAAAGAGCCAACGGGATTCAAGCACGTGTGCAACTACCTATAGTAAACAGGTATCCGAAAAGAGACAGAGAAAGTAATACACAGGAATGTTTGTTAAACTAATGTATGTATCTGTGTGTAAATAGGTAATATAGATACTCTCCGCCGTGTAATATTGTTTTTTCTCGTTCTCGTTGTTTATATGTTAATGAACAAAAAAATGTTAACTAGTTTTCTTTTTTATAATCTTTAATATTCACTGATTAAAATACATATTAATAAATAAACTGTCTCTTTAATATAAAAACATGAAATAAAGATTATTTAAAGTCGAAAAAATTAATACTTTTCCTACCTCGCACGTTTTTGAGAGGCGGGCTTGCGCTTGGTATAAAAAATAGGATTCGCCACATAAGCACCATTTCTCCGTGGTCGCCTTATGTCCCTCAGGCTCTGTTTCGCAGGTCGCTTAGGCCGCAAAATAGCCCTGGAGACGAAGGCACTTATTTGACGAAAACTACTATTTATTTCATATACAATCAAATACTACCGAGTTTAATAACATATTCTTTTATGTTTCACATCTGTCGGGGGTCCTGAGACCCACACCTGTTTTTTTTTTTTTTTTTTTTTTTTTTTTTTTTTTTAACAACTTGTTAAAAAAAAAAAAAAAAAACACAATTATAAGTATGTGCTGTAGAATAATGATATAATAATGTGTAGCGTTATGTGGTGTACAGGGGACTTAAAGTACGTCATGAAGGGTGGGGCTGTGACATTTCATGTCATGTACTTAATATTTATCACTCCAAAACACAGAGTTTTGTTTTTTAATTATAAAAAGCAAAAGCTCAGTGACCTCGAACCATCAAGCGGTATATCTGCTTCTGTAATCGCGTTACATACAACTTATTTCTTTTGAAACTATCTGCCGTCCCAAAACTTGAACTATGCGCGCAACCTCCAACATTCTTATAAAGCGCTTATCTTACAACATCAATTCGCAGTCGTACATCAAAGATTGTAAATAATCAACAATGTCAAAATTCCTTACTGCGTATGTCCACAAGAAATATCATACACAATTTCGACAGCAACTTGTACTTAGTGTTCCATCCGAGAGATCAGCAGTTTTAACCATCAATTGCTGCGTAATTATTGCACCACGACTGTACTCGTGTAAATCAGGAGTGATTAGGATAAGCTCTGATAGGTCGTTCGGATCCCTAACTTAACGCGTCCTCCTTGAACACAAGAGTATAAAAACTGCTTGCAGAAAGAAAGGACCGTCGACTTAGATTCCCACGTTAAAAGCCGTAGCTTAATTATTGTCATTACCATGAAAACTCTCGTGTAGAATTAGGATAATCGTTGCGGTCAATCTAGTAAGATCTTGCCACTGTGTGCGCGCAAACAGCGGCTTAGCAACGATTATAGAAGTGAGTAAAGTTAAGAAAAACTACGAATTATAAAAACATTGCAGATGCAAATTCAAACTTCATTATTTATAATATTTGTAAAATCAACTATTTATAATTTT
Source organism: Copidosoma floridanum (assembly GCF_036245765.1). Taxonomy (NCBI): domain Eukaryota; kingdom Metazoa; phylum Arthropoda; class Insecta; order Hymenoptera; family Encyrtidae; genus Copidosoma; species Copidosoma floridanum. Next base: position 2,807,035 of record NW_028321900.1, read on the forward strand.
TCCGAATTCATTAAATCATCAGATGAGGCGTCACTTGGTTATTAAATTATATTTACTTTCTTACTCCGAAATATTTCAATTATTGAATTATATGAGATATTCTAAAATTTAAAATTCTAGAAACATAACTTTAATTTTGAGAAATAAATTTAAAATCCAGGAAAAATTGAATAGACAGCGTATGACAAAAACGCGAGGTATAAAGTCGACTAAGATACGCTGCCACTGCATTACGTAGTATATAAATTCGAGCAGTAGGTTAACGCCAGCTTGCTTACAACACACTAATACCACTTTATACATATTACTTGGTGAAACCTAAAAACACAAGGCTGAATAAACAATATAACTTAAAAACAAAATGATAGATCTATTTAAAAATGGAATAAGTTTATGTAAAAGTAATTTTTTCTACAAAAAAAGGTTGAAAAATTAAGATAAATATTATAAGTGCAATCTTAAGCGATTTGTTTATAAAGTACTATGTTACATGGCAATTTTTTTTTAGGATGAGCATTTAAAAAGAGTACACTTGAGCAAACTACTACTACTTTCACTTACCACTATCACTTCTACCACTTATACTACCATGACCACTATTACCACTGCCACTACCACTACCACTACTACTACCACTACTACTACTACTACTACTACGACTACTACTACTACTACTACTACTACTACTACTACTACTACTACTACTACTACTACTACTACTACTACTACTACTACTACTACTACTACTACTACTACTACTACTACTACTGCTACTACTACTACTACTACTACGACTTACCCCAGGCGGTAAAATCTCTGAGGGAATCCGTCGGCAGTTTCGATCCGGTGAAAGCCCGAGTGACTGACGCAGGCCCCACGGATTCTGGGGGGGGGGGCACAAAGATGTGTCTCATGGCCAAAAGGGACTGCTAAATGTTCCATGGCCTTTCCTTACAGACGAAGGACGGAAAAAAAGCCTGTTGAGTATAGGCACTAACGACACTAAGGTTAGCAACGTGTCAGTATTTAGCCACCAGACCCAGCAAGAGCTTGCTTTTTTAGAAGAAAGTGTCACTAGGCTCAGAGTAAATCGACAGCAAGTTGCTGATAAAGTCCAATCAGCAACGAATGACATTACGGAGACGCTACAACTGATTAATTATAAGTACGGCAACACAGCAAACGCTGTTAAAAACGGGCTCAAAGCGGCACTTAAGCATCTTCAAGAGGCAGAAGTGCTAAGAAAAGGCTGTCTTATTAAAGAAGATTCGTATACCAACGCTTTGAAGTCTTTAATTGAATCCCTGCAGTGGAGGGAAAAAAGGCGAGATAATTTCCGACGGCATGTACAGAAACAAACCTTGAACACTGCCGTAAACGAAATAGAACGAAGTAAGAGAAACAGGAGCCCATCGGACAGCCCTGAGAAACGCCAGCAGGCTATGTCTTCAAAGAAAAAGAAAACAGGCAGTGGCAAACAAAAAGAAATTCCACTGAATGACAAAACAAGCCGGAAGAAAAGAGTGGACGCCACAACAACAGTAGTAGTGAAGATGGCTGAAGGCCAGACCTTTGCAATGGTGCTAAAGACTATGAAGGCAAACTTTGACCCCGATAAGGCTAAAGTGGCAGTCCAAAGTGTTGTCACTACAAAAAAAGGAGACATACTTATTAAGGCCAAAGGTGTAGAGAATGCTACTGCATTCTCACAGCAAATTGAAAAGTCGGTAGCCGGACAGGGTACTGTCAAAATGAGCGACAGAAAAGTGTCATTAGAGGTCCGAGACCTGGATGCCATTGTAGAGGAAGATGAGGTCAAAGAAGCTTTCGCTAGGACTTTTGGACATCAGAGCCAGGAGCCTGAAGTTGCTCTCTTGAAGCCAAATGCCAGAGGACAGAGGCCGGCTTTAATGAAGGTGGACAAAGCATCTGCCAGACAAGTAGAAAAGGAAGGCAGGTTACGAGTTGGCTTTATAAGCTGCCGAATTCGAAGAAGAATCGAAGTAACAAGATGTTACAAATGCCTGGGATATGGACACGTCTCTGACAACTGTGAGAACGAAAACAGATCCAAGCTATGCTTCTGGTGTGGAAGCTCTAACCACCGGAAGAAAGAGTGTCAAGGCCCAGCACGGTGCTTCTTTTGCCCAACAACGGACAACAAACACGAAGCAGGCAGCAGGAGCTGCCCTTCATTTAGAAGAGCCCTTAAAGAGGCCAGGAATAAAGCCTAAGCAGGATCAGAATAAGGCAAAAAGGCCTTGAGTTGAAAGACAGGCTCATGTGAACCCACGCTGCGCTAGGTACTTTTTACCTATCAGCAAGGTAAAGCATTAAGCTTATAGTGGTGCTGGCTAAGTAGGCAGCCTACTATGAAGCGCCAGACAAGGTGCTGGTCCTCAGGGACCCCGAGTCCTTTTTAGGACTCGAGAGCATCAGCACCTCTAGCAAATGGTGGCGAGTTAGCTCGTTAATGCTGTGAGACGCGATGGTCACCCTGGTGGCTCCACCCTGAAGTAATGCTAACGTGGTTTCAGGGTGGATCAAAAGCCACGCGGCATGGGGGGGGGTTTAGTGGGCATGGGTGGTCTAATGAAAAAAATCCACCGAGTCCCACACTACCGCTGTCCCTGCGGTGTGCCTAAATGCATTTCCCCTTCCTCCACAAAAAAAAAAAAAAAAAAAAAAAACTACTACTACTACTACTACTACTACTACTACTACTACTACTCCCCCTTGGTAGAGTTTTCGCTATTTTCTCCACACCGGGTGCTTCCCCGGGTGGTGGATAGGGGCATCCTCTAAAAATATGAGGTGACGATGGGCAGCTGGGGTGGTCCTCTGTGGTGGTGGTCGGTGGCGTGGATCGGGAGGCGCGTGCGGCGTTGGCGTGTGTATCTGCGGTGATGTGGACGGGGGACTAGTGACCCATGTCTCCATCGGTGTGGATGCATGAGCTGGCTCTGCTTGTGCTCCTCGTTCTTCGCTTTTTGCTGCTTTCGTGGATGGCACTCCATTGCTTGATGTGGGCCAACAAAAACTAGCACCCGTCGTGTATAGAAGTAAGCGGTGGTTGAAACATTTTTCTCAGATACATGCATCACACACTCTCACTGAAAAAACACAGGGACACTGACGGATTGTTCTAGGTTGCGTGTGGTAAGTCCTTTTCCGGGCTTGCGTTGGAGGCCTGGTGGCGGGTAAAGCCGGATGATGAGGCTCAGGTAAGTCTGGGTAACCACATCTGATATGGCTGTACGCCTCATAAAAATAAGACGTGGTGGGCCGACTAATCTAGGCTTACAACCACTGAGGAGGCTATATGGCGGAACCTTAGTGCCTTACGCCAGCCCGTTTTGTTGGGTTGTCTGCGCGGTCGTGGGACTGTACACCTGCTGCTTGTCTCGCTGGGATGACCGTGGTGTACCAACATATACGTACATTACACACAAACACCATTCTTACACTTGTTACTCAACGCCAGGGTAGTCTCTGCGGGTGGGACTGAGAGAGAGTGGCGACTCCCGGCCAGCCCAAGCAAGTAGCGGTTCTCTCTGTTAACAGAGAGAACTGCTGCCCTGGTTTTAACCCTTTCCAAATACTTATTTCTAGAAAAAAAGGGTAGTGCTGGCCTTCGCGGGTCAGTACGACACTAAAAAAGATGCCACAATAAAAAACGTCGATGCATAACTAGTACCCCAGGCGGTAACCACTCTAAAGGAATCCGTCGGCAGTTTCGATACGGTGAAAGCCCGAGTGATTGACGCAGGCCCCACGGATTCTGGGGGGGGGGGGCACAAAAACGTGTCTCATGGCCAAAAAGGACTGCTAAATATTCCATAGCCTTTTTTTACAGACAAAGGATGAAGAGGAAGTTTGTCGAGTATAGGCACTAGTGACACCGAAGACAGCAACGTGTCAGTATTTAGCAACCAGACCCGGGAGGAGCTTGCCACTTAAGAGGAAAGTGGTGCTAAGCTTAGAGTAAAGCGACAGCAAGTGGCTTACAAAGTCCAATCAGCAACGGAAGACATTACAGAGACGCTACAAATGATTAACGATAAGTACGGAGACACAGCAAACGCTGTTAAAAATAGGCTCCAAGCGGCGCTTAAGCATCTTCAAGAGGCAGAGGTGCTGAGAAAGGGCTGTCTTACTGAACAAGATTTGTATACCAACGCTTGGAAGTCGTCATTTGAATCTCTGCAGTGGAGGGAACAAAGGCGAGATAATTTTCGACGGCATGTACAGAAAAACACCCTGAATACTGCCCTAAAAGAAATAGAATGAAGTAAGAGAAACAGGAGCCCATCAGACAGCCCTGAGAAACGCCAGCAGACTATGTCTTCAAAGAAAAAGAAAAGGCAGTGGCAAACAAGAAGAAATTCCACTGAATGACAAAACAAGCCGGAAGGAAAAAGTGGATGCCACAACAACAGTAGTAGTGAAGACGGCTGAAGGACAGACCTTTGCAACGGTGCTGAAGACTATGAAAGCGAACTTTGACCCCGATAAGGCTAAAGTGGCAGTCCAAAGTGTTGTCACTACAAAAAAAGGAGACATACTTATTAAAGCCAAAGGTGTAGAAAATGCTACTGCATTCTTACTGCAAATTGAAAAGTCGGTAGCCGGACAGGGTACTGTCAAAATGAGCAACAGAAAAGTGTCATTAGAGGTCCGAGACCTGGATACCATTGTAGAGAAAGATGAGGTCAAACAAGCTTTCGCTAGGACTTTTGGACATCAGAGCCAGGAGCAAGAAGTAGCTCTCTTAAAGCCAAATGCCAGGGGACAGAGGCTGGCGTGGATAAAGGTGGACGAAGCAACTGCCAGACAAGTAAAGAGGAACGCAGGTTACGGGTTGGTTTTGTAAGCTGCCGAATTCGATGAAGAATTGAAGTAACAAGATGTTACAAATGCCTGGGATCTGGACACGTCTGAGGTAACTGTACGAACGAAAACAGATTTAAGCTTTGCTTTCGGTGTGGAAGCTTAAACCACCGTTAGAAAGAGTGTCCAGGCCCAGCACGGTGCTTCCTTTGCTTAACAACGGACAACAAGCACGAAGCAGGCAGCGAGAGCTGCTCTTCATTTAGAAGAGCCCTGAAAAAGGCCAGGAATAAAGCCTAAGCAGGATCAGAATAAGGCAAAAAGGCCTTGAGTTGAAAGACAGGCTCATGTGAACCCACGCAGCGCTGGGTACTTTTTACCTATCAGCAAGGGAAAGCATTAAGCTTATAGTGGTGCTGGCTAAGTAGGCGGCCTACTGTGAAGCGCCAAACAAGGTGCTGGTCCTCAGGGACCCCGAGTTTTTTTCAGGACTCGAGAGCATCAGCACCTCTAGCAAATGGTGGCGAGTTAGCTCGTTAATGCTGTGAGACGCGATGGTCTCCCTGGTGGCTCCATCCTGAAGTAATGCTTACGTGGTTCCAGGGTGGATCAAAAGCCACGTGGCATGGAGGGGGGTTTTAGTGGGTATGGGTGGTCTAATAAAAAAAATCTATCGAGTCCCGCACAATCGCTGTACCTGCGGTGTGCCTCAATGCATTTCCCCTCCCTCCACAAAAAAAAAAAAAAACTACTACTACTACTACTACTACTACTACTACTACTACTACTACTACTATTACTACTACTACTCCTAAAATCCACCGAGTCCCACACTACCGCTGTCCCTGCGGTGTGCCTCAATGCATTTCCCCTCCCTCCCCAAAAAAAAACTACTACTCCTCCTACTTTTACTTTTACCACCTCTACTACTACTTTTATTATTACTATTATTACTACTACTTCTACTATTACTACTACTTCTTCTACTCCTATTACTACTACTACTGCTACTACTACCACTTTTCAAACCTTTACTACTACCACCCCCGGTGGTCTACTATCACCCTCTAGGGGCTGCTCACCCTCTAGGGGCTGCTAGACCTTTTCGTTGGTGGGAGTGCCTGGTTCGGGATGGGGTAGGCTCCAAAGAAATAGGTGATAATTCGTCTTAATGTGAGAGGGACTGTGTTTCCCCGAAAACAAAAGAAAAAACAAAAAAGGGGAAACTTTAAAAAATTAATGAGAGTATGAGTGGTGTATGCGTGTAGGGACTAAAGCCTGAAGGGAGCTGCCTGGATCCCTGAATAAAAACCAGCTGACTTGGAGGGCCGGCAAGAGCTGACCCCCGTCCAAGCTACTAAGAATTAGCCTGCTGTCTTGGTATGGTGGTAACCTTGATAGGTCTTAACCAATCCCCACCCCGTCCTGTATGGAACTAAGCGGCGGTTATAACATTCTTCTCAGATACATGCATCACACTCTCACTAAACAAACACAGGGATACTTACGAAATGTCCTGGGTTGCGGGTGGTGAGATCTTTCCCGGACTTGCGTTGGTGGCCTGGTGGCGGGTGAAGCTGGACGATGAGGTCCAGGTAAGTCTGGGTAACCACATCTGATTTGTCTGTACGCCTCATAAACAAAAAAGACGTGGTGGGCTGACTAATCTAGGCTTACTACCACTGAGGAGGTTATATTTAAGTCATCTTCTATACACGAATCTATATATATATATATATATATATACAGCATGATATGTAACGGTGGCATTTACCGAGAACAGCGTGTAGAGCAATTTTTTTCTGAACCGAACCCCGTTTGAATGAATTTTTTTGGGGCAAATAGCTTTAAAATGAGAGGCGATTGAAAATACGTTCCAAACTACCCCTAAATGGGGTTGGAAGGGTATGGCGCGCGCACATGAACTCGCGACGTTGCCACATTGTCATTGAGCTTATTTGGTAAGTATACATAGATAACTCCATGTGCGTACGCACAAGCGTCTGCTATACTATACTGCTGTTAAATTGAAGGTTGGATGTTACAAGGTAAACATTGTCTGCTCCTTATGCTGTCATGTTTTGAAGCCATACCACAGATGTAACTGCATGAATAAACATTCAAATCATGTAATACAAGAGTATAATGGGATAAATGTATCACCTACAATTAATAAATAAGTGTCGAACTATACTGCAGCCGCTCAGTCGAAGTTTTATTGGCTTGCACGGGAAAATAGCGTACCCTACAAATAGCTTCTTTATGTTTACAGGTGTTTTAAAATCCCCTCAAATTGATTTTTAACATGTCAAATCATGTAACAGCAAGAACATATTTTAGTAAAGTTGATGAAAAAATAAGTAGTACCTTTTTGCTCACAACAAAATTTATTTTAAAATATTTTAAGAGTTAAATCATAATCTTATAATTATGAGTTAAGGAATTGACCTTCAAGAATTATAAAAAATGGAGCTTCTTATAATGCTTTATATGCTGATGTACAAATACTATATGAATATGGGATCTTTAACTTTAAATATATTACATAATAGTTATTACACGAAATTTCTTGGATAAAGCGAAAAAAATGGTATGCTCAAATCATACTTGTGAAAAGGGCACAAAAGAGATCAAACAGAAAGACAAAAGAAAAGGATTCACCACAATCTGTAGTACGACTTGTGTGCGGTACCTTCGAACAGAGTCCACGTGGCTTCTTGGCGCACGTTCAGGTAGAACTTGACGATGGCCTACTGTTTGACGGCAGGTAGGTTCAACTATTCTAGGTACGAGCCGACGAGGAGTTGCAAGTCCACGTGCTTGGTCAGCTCGACCACGTAGAACTCGGTGAATCGTTTACGCAAGCCGACGGGCAGTTCTTTCTTGCCAACATCGGTCGCCGGGTTCATGCAGGTGAATAAGGTGAAATCGGGATGGCGTGCTATGGCTTCTTGATCGCCACGTTCCAGAAGAGACAGGGAGCCCGACGAGCCTTCGAGTAGACCGGAAAGGCACTCTTGAGTCTCGGCGTTAGCGAGATTGATCTCGTCGAGCAGGACCCACTGACCTTTTTTCAAAGCCTTAATAAAGCTCCCTTACATAAAGGCGAAGGCCAACGAGAAGTGCCTCTTCACTTGAGCCGCCAGCTTTCTCAGCTTGGCAGCCAGCTGGTCTCACTTTCTTACAGTCTCGCGGCTCTTGTCTTCCGGCTCGCTGATGCTTTGACCTGAGTCGCTTCAAAGCAGCACCCGTACTGGTATTCATCAGCGCAACGAGGGTCTTCCATTTGCTTTTCGTGAGGCAAGTGTCAATGTGTTCCAGGAATTTTTTGTTGGGCTCGACCGCGAAGAATGAGCGAAACAAGATCTCGAATTCCTCGCGAATGGGAGAAATGAGGATCTTCAAGTCGACAGGCTTGTAGCCACCGAGCAGGTCAGCGCTCTCGCTTTGCTGATTTATGTTGATGACGATCAGCTTCTGACCTGTGCTGCGGGCCGAGTACTCAACGCAGTTGGTTTTGCCAGTGCCGGTTTTGCCGACGAGCAGTACTGGCTCGTTTTTAGCTACACAGCAGCTGATGCGCTCGAGCAGGCAGGCGGATGATCGAGTAAACGAGAATTTGGCGGTGCATCGCTCATGAGATAATTGCTTGGCTTGCTTGCGTTCCACTTGACAACGACTGCTAGTGAAATATTTTGCTGATTCGCTGATCAAGGGCTTGTACGTTCGGCAAAAGTAATCGGCTTATATTATAACGATGCCGAGTTTGTTACAGATCTCCGTTGCTAAGACTAATCTGTGATCTAAAAGAATATGGAAACTTAAATTGTTTGCGTGAAGATGTTAAAAAATTATTGAATTGCATTTTGTTAACGAATATATTTTCACCTTGAAATAGCACAGAGCAACAGAATATGTCGATGGCGTCTTGAAGTAATTTAAGAGCAGAATCTTTGGAGAAAACGTTTAAGCCGTTAACAGCTCTGTGACACCAATTAAATAGATCTCTAGTGGAAATTAATCTTCATGTTTTTAAAAAAAACAGTTCGTCGTCTTCATCACTATCGGTATTATGATTGCCTACAAAAAAAAAAACAAGAAAACATCAACGAACTTAGAAGTAACAGTATTTCATACTGGGAACAGAGTTTGGACAATTGTACTCAATTCTTTTTTCGACAGCGACTCCATGTTAATGCACAGCAAGTGTTTTTCAAACAGACTACTGGCTCCGGATGACTGACATTGGAAGCCGGACATCATGGGAATCAATCTCTGCGTGAAAAACAGCTGAAATCCACTGATAACGTGAAAAGTGTCTTTGCATCCAGGAACAGACAGAGTTCCAGTTTGCATGACATTACTCAAAATGCTAGCAACGTCTCGTGCAGCACTGTATATAACATCCAGAAGGAGCCAATTTCCACTTGCTACTGCCTACGTGAGCACACCAGCCTGCCACTCACATTCTCCAGATATATCGGTGCATCTGTAAGTTCCCAGCAACATTTATGAGTCACTTTTATCCCCAAACTGTACTTTAATGAAATTGGATGGCCAGTGTCCAGTTATTTTGGCCAAGTATTCAACGATGGCTGTTTAACCGCAGCCAACTGCACCTTGCAGGCAAATGCATTTTCTTCAAGCTACTCCAAGAGCCAAACTGCGCAAGTTTTCTTCCATTGCTGGCACAGGAATTAAATCACTATTTGTACATTGGGTTTCGTTGTTTAAAACTGGTAATAAGACTCTAGCAACAGAAACGACGAATGAAATATTGTCAGCCATGTCATATAACTCTTTTGTACAAGATGTTTTTTGTAAGCAGACATTTGTGTCATTTTTTCTTGTATCTAATTCAAATTTGTCTGTATCGCTCAGCAAAGTTTTTCCACACTCCAACTGCAAAATTTCTGCCATTTATATCACTATCCAATTCACTTTACAGCAAGCCTATAAACAAAATACACAATTTTAAACTACTCATTTCACAATAATCATTATAAAAATCGCACAAATAGAATTTCACATGTATTACCATTTCACATAATCTTTTTTATATAACAAATATTTGTGAAACTTTGACCACTTCCACATCCGCCTTAATAGTTTCAATTGACAATACTCGTATTTTCAATAATCACTAGATAATTTTGATGCATTATCAATGTACTCAAAGAAAACACATAAGTATTTGCTTCGTCAAAAAATAAACAATTCTTCTAGTCTGATGTTGAAAACTGTATGAACAGAATCAATTATTTTGTAACCGCTGAGCAGTGCAGAAGAAAGTTTTATCACCTTTAACGTCTGTAAGTATAAGAAGGTGTAAGATCATAACAACTCCATTAGAAATAATATAAAAAGTTTTAAGTCCCTTCAAGTAACAATTTCAATTTATGACTCTTTTTACTTATATTCTGAATGACGATTATATTTGCATATTATAATTTGTATATGATTTTTAGTTTTGTTTATGTAGATTTAAAAAAACCTTAATTATTGGAAACTACTTCCAAACATAAATTACAACAACCTAAGTATATTACAGCAGACACTGCTCATGTAACTAAAAACCATTAATTTATCATACACACTTGCATGCTTTACAATAATAAAATTAATAATGCTTCAAGTACTATACAATTATTTTATCTAATATTATTCAAAATCTATTTTAAATATTCATATACTCAACAGTGTATCGAAAAAGAAACTTGAAAATGTCATGGTAATTAAATGTTTGGTTAATGTACCTGCCTTCAGTTAATTATTATCCATCAACACAAACTGACGGAGTTACAATAAAAAATTTATTACGACATACACAAAATAAGAAAGTAATAAAACCAAAATACATGAACAAATAAAACTTCTATCATAAAAAAAGGTGCAAAGTGAATTTATGTTTACATTAGTTTATTGGGAGACACAGACAAAATCATCAAGCATCCTTGCCTCACTAATATAAGAGTTGAAGGCTCGACAACATTCGCTAGATGGGGTAAAAAGTGGTTTCCTGTAACCGTGCTATGTACCAGTGGTGAGTGCAGTTCATTTATAAACAAATAATTACAATCAACTAAAAAGTAAACAGACTACCCAGATCACGTAGTCAGACATCAGGTTAGATTACCTCTTTCTTACGTTAAACGTAGCAAACACTTCTCGGGCACTTTCTACGCACTATAGGTAAGAACGTAGCAGCTACAGGAATAAGCGCGTGGTGGGCAGGGCAGTGGGTCAGTCGGCTAGGTCGTGGAACAGATATTTTACATTTAACATAGTTAGTAAGTTACCTCAGGTAACTTACCCACCACGGCTCGTGGATCGGCACGCGGGAGACCGTGGTTTAATTTCCGACCAATGCAACTTTTCGGGCAAGTGCCTCTGGGTCCGTACCAAACAGTGCTCTCAAATGTGACTGGAAAGCTTGCGTGAAATTCAAATTGGATATATGGAGCAAGACGCAAAACCATAGATAACTCGGAAACATTTCATGCACCATAACTTAATAAATTAATCCTAAGCTATTTCACGCACTAACCCAACACACCTAAAAGCAGTATCACAAGCTTTAATAATTGATAAATTACATTAATCAATCACGCAATAGCCACTCCCCACACAACCCGGGGCGCTTACTGGCCGCTATTTTTTTTAATATAATAAATAAAATAACACAAGCGCCAATCCCCACACAACCCGGGGCGCTTACTGGCCGCTTTGTTTATTATTTAAAAAAATAATTAACGCAAGTACCAATCACCACACAACCCGGGGCGCTAACGGGCCGCTTTAATTATTGATTAAATAAATAAAATAACACAAGCGCCAATTACCACACAACACGGGGAACTTTTTGGTTGCTTTGTTTATTAATTAAATAGATAAAATAACACAAACGCCAATCCCCACACAACCCGGAGCGCTTACTGGCCGCTTTGTTTATTGATTGAATAAATAAAATATCACAAGCGCCAATCCCCACACAATTCGGGGCGCTTACTGGCCACTTTGTTTATTGATTAAATAAATAAAATAACACAAGCGTCAATCACCACACAACCAGAGGCGCTTACTGGCCCCTTTGTTTATTGATTAAATAAATAAAATAACACAAGCGCCAATCCCCACACAACCTGGGGTGCTTACTGGTCGCTTTAATTATTGATTAAATAAATAAAATAATACAAGCGCGAATCACCACACAACATGGGGCACTTTTTGGTTGCTTTGTTTATTAATTAAATAGATAAAATAACACAAGCGCCAATCCCCACTCAACCTGGGGTGCTTACTGGCCGCTTTAATTATTGATTAAATAAATAAAATAACACAAGCGCCAATCACCACACAACACGGGGCACTTTTTGGTTGCTTTGTTTATTAATTAAATAAATAAAATATCACAAGCGCCAATCCCCACACAATTTGGGGCGCTTACTGGCCACTTTGTTTATTGATTAAATAAATAAAATATCACAAGCGCCAATTCCAACACAATTCGGGGCGCTTGCTGGCCACTTTGTTTATTGATTAAATAAATGAAATAAAACAAGCGCTAATCACTACACAACCTGAGGCACTTTTTGGTTGCTTTGTTTATTAATTAAATAAATAAAATAACACAAATGTTAATCCCCACACAACCCGGAGCGCTTACTGGCCGCTTTGTTTATTGATCAAATAAATAAAATAAAACAAGCGCCAATCACCACACAACCCGGGGCACTTTTTGGTTGCTTTGTTTATTAATTACATAAATAAAATAACACAAGCGCCAATCACCACATAACCTGAGGCACTTTTTAGCTGGTTAGCTGATGATTTTGAAAATTAATAAAATTTATAAATTAATGAAACGAATGCCCACCACCAAACTAAAAAGAGCACTTTCTACTTGCACTTGACTTTTTTTTTCATTTGATGCTTTCTTCAAACAAATAATGCAACCAGAAAGCGCCTCGGGTTGTGTGGTGATGGGCGCTTCTGTTATTTTATTTATTTTATTAATTAAAAAAGCAACCAAAAAGTTCCCCCGGTTGTGTGGGGATTAGCGCTTGTGTTATTTAATTTATTATAAATAATCAAAGCCGCCAGTAAGCGCCCCGAGTTGTGTTGGGATTGGCGCTTGTGTTATATTATTTATTAAATTAATAAACAAAAGGGCCAGTAAGCGCCCTAGATTATGTGGTGATTGACGCTTGTGTTATTTTATTTATTTAATCAATAAACAAAGCGGCTGGTAAGCGCCCCGGGTTGTGTGGGGATGGGCGCTTGCGTTATTGTTTAATGTAATTTATTAATTATTAAAGCTTGTTATACTGTTTTTAAGCGCGTTGGGTTATTGGGTTAAATAGCTTAGGGTTGATTTATCAAGTTATGGTGTATGAAATGTTGTCGAGTTATCTGGGATTTTGTGTCTTGCTCCATATAGCCAATTTGAATTTCCCGCAAGTTTGCCACTCACATTTGAGAGCACTGGTACCATATAACTATTTTTCTGTACATCGGCCTATGCAGGCAAAACAAAAAAATTATGGTATGGCCCTATTTTTCACATGTGCTTTGTCAAAGCGCCACGTTCCTCATGAAGGGATAGCCCGAGCAGTAAACTTATCTTGGCGCATGTGAGGTTTTAATGAGGGTAGTGTATATTCAGACCCCTCCGTTTGGCGTCCGTGTACAAAATTCCTTAAGATTTCGCGAAAACAAAAGCTATGTCCGTAATCTTCCATACAAATGATTTATCTGGCACGATCATGTCTGCTTCCGTCGTTGTACGTAACAAATGGAACATTACGGCGATTCCCGTAGGAGTCCGTACGAGATCGTCATTGAATAAGGAATGAGTATAAGGGTAAAGAATACTACACTGCCGTCAGCGAGTGGCTGTCCGTCACCCGTCACTTTCCATCAGTCCGTGTACTCTCGTCACCCGTACCGTCCAAATCGGAAATTCAACTAGGCTGCCTCGTTAGTTATAGGGGACACGAGCGCGTGGTGGCTCAGTTGGCTAGGTCGTGGATTGGCACGCGGGAGACCGTTGTTCGATTCCCTGCCAGTACGACTTTTCGGGCAAGTACCTCTGTGATTCTCACATGTGCTTTTTCACCACGCAATGCTCCTCGAGGATGGTTTAGGCGACCTTCTCGCAGCAAAAATTGCCTAATTTCTCCCTACCCCCCTCCCAGTAATGGGAGGCCTCCCATCCCTTTCCTTGTCCCTTTCCTAAGTGCTAAGTACCCATAGTAGTGCCCTTGTAAAAGGAACCGCACGTAGAGCACTATAATATAAAAAAAAAAAATTTATAGGGGGCCCAGGTAGGCCCAAAGTAGGTTTTGTAACGGTGGAATTAGTATTGACTAGGTGGGAAGCCTATCTACGTATCTTCCGTCTCACTCTTTATTATGATGTAGCTGTAGCTACGCCACATGATGGCTCCGTCGGTAGCGTGTTTGCCTACACATCTTGATGGCCGGAGTTCAAATCCCACTCTGGACAAAAATTTTCATTAATAAATGAAATTTTTTTCTGGAGGTAAATTGAGCTTCATTACAACCTACTAATTTTCCTACTGTTTCACACCTACCATTAATTAACAAACGTATGGCTAAATACACTTTACAGTGTCAAAATCACCATGTCTGAGCCCCTTAGGGGGCGGTGATGAATTTAAAAAAACAAAGCTGTAGCTACAATATGTGTATGTATAGTATACAACTGATGCGAATGACAGCCATTTTGGAGCAGTGTGTGTAAAATAAGTAATTGACATGTTAAGGGTTCCCTGCATTTTCATTGAATAGTTAAAATACATTTTTTTTTTTAAATGAATGAGACAGTGAAACAATCGTTGCCATTAAGTAAGGAAAGGGTCAAGAGACATCGTGCTTTAAAACGTGCAATTGCAAAGGAGGAAGAAAAAGAAAAACATGGCACCAATATTCGTGCAAATTACGATGGATTACTGGGTTATTGGGTCAAAATCAAAATGCTGAGGACTAAAACAATAAAAAGTATTCTCACAGTTTTATTCAACTTACACTATTTTTCCCCTACTGTATTTTTTTACATTGTAAAAATATTTTTTTTTTTTAATAAAAACGTTACTATGTTGTTAAAAGATAATAATGTTGCAGAAAACTTTGAGGCTTCTCCATATAGTAATCGGCATACAGTTTATGAAACTTGACATAACCACAATTATAAGTAAAACATAAATTCAGTATACTGTAAACTATATAGGAAAGTGTAAGATATCTACTTTTTTCGTCGAATTGAATTGTACGTGCTTTACAAGTGTTTGTATTATCTTTTTCAATTTATTTTCCTTTGTGAATCAAAAATATTTACATACTTAACGATTACTATCAGTTATAACACAATAGATGATCTTATAATTTTTTACACAGTTGAAAAGAGAAGCTTCACGTTCATTTTTATATCATTTTAATTTTTACAAAACGTTTCATTTGATTTTCTACGTCTTCTACGTTATTTACAACTTTCTTACGTTTTTGATACTTTCTTACAAATCTACCTTAGAGTACACAAAATTTTGTAGAAAACCAATCCCTGCACAGGAGGCAACGTTGAACTTGTTTCAGTAGCAAAAACACAAGGGTTTTGTACAGTTGATCGCTGGGAAGTTGGCTTCTCACTTGCTGGTTATTGCAATGATTTTTAACCATTACTTCATCTGGATGGACAATACTTAATACGTTTGTTAATCAATCTAAATTTAAATAAAAAAGAAACCATATCTCAGATAATGACAAACAGCAGTTATCATAAGACAATAGACATCTATAAAACTATCATCTATCTTATTTTCTTGAACATAATAAGGCCGTCTTATTATTTAGAAAAAAAAAATTTAACTTACAAAGCATTTTTTTTACAGAACTACATATGATACAGTTTATATCTGAAAAATTTTAAGAGCACTGAAAGAGCAAGTCAATTAGTGTGACATTTTATACTTCTTATCTTACTCTTGCGCTAAGACATTTTTGTATCATTTAGCTGTTTTTCGTACCAGAAAGCAGTCATGATCGTCCACGACCCACGATCAGCCATAAATTATATCCATGTGAGTACGAATTACATTTTGGCTTTTGGTTTGCACTAGTAGTTATTTCCGGGGCACTTTGTGGGTACTTTCCGGGCACTTTTGGTGAGTACTTGGTGGGTACTTGGCGGATACATCCTATGCAGTTGAAAGATACTTCCCGGCTACTTGACATGCATTAGTGACTAGTTTCAGGGAATTTGGAGAGTACTTTTTTGGTACTTGGTAGGCATGTAGCGGGCACTTTGCAGGCGCTTGTTTCTCATTTTGCGAGTATTTAATGGGCGTTTGGCAGATATTTAGTGTATACTTTCCGATTACTTGGCGGCTATTTGGCAGGCACTTTGTAGACACTTTAATTGAATTGAATTTTATTGTATTGGATATCACTGACAATATGCAGGAGCGCGGTATGAGCAGAGTGGTGCCCCCTGAATCCCGATTGGAAGGGATCCAGAAAATCAGCACGCCTGATAAACTGGTGAAGCATCTGCTCAGCTGCCACCGATTCAAATATTTTTTAAGCAGCTGAGAGTATACTAATAGGCCGTAAATGGCTCATCTCGGTAGGCAGCTTACGCTTAGGTATAGCACGAATGAGAGCCAGCTTCCACGCTTCAGGAAACCTGCAAGATTGCAGCGAGCAGTCAAAGATGTGGGTCAGTACATGCAGTATCGTTAGAAGGCAGTGCTTCAAGTAGCGAACAGGGACATCATCGGGCCCGATTGCGTTTGACTTCGCCGAGTTAATTGCCCTCAAGACACTTTCTGGTGAGACATGAACAAAATAAAAGCGGTCGTCAGGTGGAATTTGCGCAAATGGATGGGCATCAGTCAGCGGCACGCTGCAGCCCAGGCCCACGAAGTGCTTATTGAGCTCGTCGCAGCTCGCCGGCAGGGTGGCAGAGCTCCTATCCTTCGAAGAGGCTCCCATCTCGCTCACACACCTCCACATCTCAGTTGAGCTCCTGGAGTTCACCAGCCTCGCCGAATATTAAGAAGATATGGCATCACATGTTTTAAGCTTTACCTCATTTCTGAGTCGCTTATAGGCAGAGTAGTCAGATACTCTCCTGTATCGCCTGTAGGTGCTCCAAGCTCTATTACGAGCTCGTATTAGGGATCGCAGTGCGCCAGACAGCTAAGGTGAGCGCTTGTTTTTCGGGTATAATCTTCTGTAGGGCGCGTGGACATCGTATAACTGCACCAGCGGCTCTGTTAGGAATTCGACTTTGTGATCAACGTTTACGCGGCGGTGCAACTCATTCCAATCAATGTCGCGAAAGTAACGCTGAAAATTATCCAAGTTGAACTCGCGAAATGAGCATCGGGTTATTGGTTGCCGAGTAATTTGAGGTACTTCAAGCGACAATGAGACCAGCAGCAAGTCATGTTTGAAGATTGCAGGGTAAAATACCTGCGCTCGACTGTTAACACGTTCAATATCGCTAACACAAATGTAATCTACAGTAGAGTGAGACTCTCTGACGTGATGAGTAGGTGAATATTGCAGCGGCTCAAAGCCACAAGCAGTTAAGGAACTGCGCAGAATACGGCGAGTAGTAGTATTGGATGTCCAGTTGATGTTAAAATCTCATACTAATACAGCCGACTCGTAGGCTACATTACAATTCATCAGCGCATCCTCAACATCCGACCAGTAGCCACCCTTGGGGGGAGGGAATATACCACTCCGAGTAGAACCTTAGCACAGCGCAGCTGAAGCGTGACAAATAGGTACTCAGGTCTTTTGGTATACGTATCCGAGTAAGTCTAATGACAGACAACTCTACATGGGATCAACTCATGTATATATAGGGCGACACCACCCCCTATCTTACCCACACGATCAGCTCGGAGCAAGACACTTTGTAGACACTTGGTCGGTGGATAGCAGGCACTTAGCAGGTACTTCGTGGACCTATCACACACACTTGGTAGATCCTTCGTGAGCACATAGTGTGTTATTTTGTTTTTTTATAATTTTTATGGTTATAATTTTTTATGTTCGAAATAAAAAATCTCATATGTCACAATTATTAATTTTCTTACGCAGATGATGTGTCGTATCTGGAACGCCTTGTTGTCTTGCCCAATCGAGCTTGCGTAGATCCAGAATTGTTTAGCAAAGGTTGATGGCGATTAAATGTTATATTGATTGAACCATCTTAAAGTTATTATGTCAATTGTTCGTTCGTATAGGTCTTATGTCTCTTAAAGAATTGCCAGTTGTAAAGGTTCTGATGGAAGATATATCAACTCAAAGTAATGATTTTATTTACTCAAGTTATATTAATTCATAAAATAACTGTACAAAATAAATACCGAACAACACGATATTTAACAGTTCAAAAAACTGAAGTAAAGTGGGATATGTGTTTCTTTCATATTTTTTTTTTTTACTGTCGGTGGTTTATCATAAAATACAAATATTATTCATTCAATTTGCCTTAATAGTAAAATCTATTCCATTTGATTATCAATACTTATGTTTTAATCTGTGTTTTGGTATCTAAAGATACAATATTGAAAAAAAAAATTTTTTGTCGTAATACTGATAAAAATTGTATTATTACCGTACATTTCAGTATTCTCTATAAATATTGTAATAGTACTTATTAATATGTACACCTATTTGGATCTTATAATAGCTTGTTTTTATGAGTCATTTAACATTTTTTTATCGACAACATCGTAAATCATTACGAGCAAAGTATCTTGCAGGCTTATTTTTTTAAAGCAATTGTTTTTTGTTATAAAAGGCCACAATACTTATTTTTCCGCCCTCGGGTGGTTTTGGGAGCCTGGTACTTCAGGCAAAAAAGCAATTTTCCGATACTCGTTCGAAAAGTTTCCTTTACGAACCTCGTTACGGACCTCACCTTCGGCTCGGGCCGCAAACCTCTCGGTTCGCAAACAGAGACTTTTCAAACTCGTAGGAAAACTACTATTTCAGTTACGCTGTAGCATTATGTGTACAAACTCGAATACTCATTGTTGATATAAAATATTGTTCCAATACAAATTTTTCTTGTCAATACTAATCTGTCTTGTTGTGAGCGTGCGAACCTGACAATGCAGAGGTAAATGCCGTAGCACAACTCTGTGACAGAAGATCATCACCAACTCCCAGTGAGAATGGTATTCATTGTTTATGTAACAATCAATACATTATTTCAAAATATAATTATCTTAATCACAAACGATATAGCTCAAAAAGTAACAGATGAATTTGATGTTGGTCAACGTAGTGTACCAGAGAAGAAGGTAATTTAATTTTTATTACAAGATTTATGTTAACTTTATTATTTGAATTGTATATAACAAAATTAGGTGAGTTTTGCTTGAAGCTTACTGAACATAGTTTACCCGATATTCACATGATATTCAGCTGATTTTCACCTAATAATCAGCTGATGATCACCAATTACACATCAGATGAAAATCAACTGATAATCAAGTGATTATTATGAAAAAATACGGTTAATAGCATGCAATAATATCAGGTGATTATCACCTGATAATCAACTGACGCGCAGCAACCGGATACTCAAATAAAGTATTTGTAAGAAAGTACAACAAAATTTATATTCACCTATTCTACATTCTAAACAAAAGGTAGTGATTTACATCTCGATAAATTTTTTAGGGCAGCTTAGAATACAGATTTTTTCTTGATTATTATTAAAATTTAATTTATTATTTACAAAATTCACTACAATAAATGACTGTATCCAACACAATATACTTACTAATACTTTTAAATTTTAGATCAAACTTTACAATAAACACAATATCTACGTTTCGAAAAAGGAACTTGATAAAGTTATGACAAAATCTAATGACAGTGCTGAATTGACCAGGAAAGTGATGAAAATGATTGTAGGAGTAGAAGAGTTAAAAAAATGACACCAACTGGGAAAGGCAAATTTAAGGAGATTCCCAGTGATATTTATGATTGTGTATTTGGTACGCACTTTATTGTTACTCTAATACTTTCAATTGGTACAAATAGTTAGTAGATGTAATATTTATACCATTGTACTAAGGGTTGTAACAAAAATTTAATTGCAACTATTGTACACTTGCAACCATACTCTATTTCTAAACTCTAGTTGACGTATTTACTTGCTTAAATAGGAGAGTACCAATGAGTGTCAAATTTCGGAAGTTTTTTTATATCACTTGTTGTAGCTATTTAGTACAATAATATTTAGTACACTAAATTATAAATACTACATTGTCTCACCTTCAGGTTAAATTAACATTTCCATCACAAATTTTTTTCCAGATTTCGTGAATGATAAAACAGAACAAGACGAGCAACTCTTGCGCAGTGAATTCAGGATAATTTTAACCAAAATGTGTAATAGATTAAGAAACCCATGAAATTTTGATATTATCTTTGTAAATAATATTATGAATATAAGCAATTAAAAATATTTTGATTCCAATAAGTTAATAAACAAATTTTTATTCACGATAGTTATTATTGAAATAATTTGTTTTTCTTTAAAGAGGAAGTTGTTCGATCAGTTTGAGCAATCACTTGTCCTAATTCGATGTGAGCCGCAACTACTATCGCCTAAGAGCCCGTACAAAAGTAAATGAAGTGGCTAAAGTTGAAACTTAAACTCCAGCCATTTCACGTGGTCAAAAAAAAGCGCGAATATATAGCGCAATTCTGTTATGTAAAAAAGCATCATGCGGCAATGACTGAAACTAAAACCTTAGACATGCGTCTAACCTCGAACTGCTCCAACGTATCATTAAATTGTTTTATTTTATGTTAAAATTAAATGGATGATATGTGTGCATGAGTTAAATTAAGAATGTGGTAAAAGCTTAAGATGGAAAATAAAAAAGAATTCAATCAGCCTCAGAAGAAAGCATAGCTGATAAATTACTTGTTAAACGATGTACAACGATCATTACACGTTGCACAACAGTGCTACTGCATGTATCGAAGTCTTGCAAGCGGACATGATCTCCATTTGTCGTTTAACATTGATTATGATATGTTTCGACGAAACAGTAGTTAAATGTACAAAAATCATTAAGTTTAATATTATAAGCAGTACATATGTATACTGAAAGCCATTACTGATTCACCATGAGGATGCCATTAGAGAGGCGGTCTGACATCATTTATCATTTTAACATATACTCTGATAGAAAAGATGTACCAAAATGCTTCTAAGTTAAAATTGAATTCACATCATAAGTTAGGATAGTACCATTGATTCTCATAACAAATAAAAGCGTAATCTTAAGATAGGCAGGTGTAAGGTTACTAATTATTCCGATCAGTTACTTAAAAGTCTATATTTATTGTCTCATATGGAGATAAAAGTAAATTACAATTGTACTTTACGGAAATATAAGGGAACACATGCATTAAAAACAAGAATTCAAAAATAAAGTACTACAAAAATAAACTTAAAAAATTACAAATACTGCTCAAAATGTTGACCATCATCGTCAAGGCAGCATTGGAGTCTGCGTTCAAAATTGTCCAATGCCCTGTCCACCATTTCTGGTGTAACACTTTAAACACAGCTCTTATGCGGTCTTCTAGATCTTCCACATCGTTGACTGGATGTCTGTAGACTGCATCTTTTATCATACCCCAGAGGAAGTAGTCCAGAGGATTGAGGTCGGGAGAGCGGGGAGGCCAGGTAATAGGACCTGGGAATATATGGTTATAAGGGTAAAGATAGGATTAGTGATTTCAAAGGATGCAGCACTTATGTCCTACATAAAATTAGGAAAAATGGAAAAATAAGGATAAAGAATAACTAAAAGTTAAACCTGATTTACATGTGTAGTAAGGGTAAATTGATGATATTGGTAATTATGGAAATGGTTAGGAATCGATGTCTGTCTTTCTTTTTGATATGTGTAGGAATATTATTGCTCACGAAATACAAAACGATACATAGTCTATCGTATATGTTTCAATGTAGTTTTTTGTATTTGGCGAATTTCTGACGAATTCGTATCAAAGTACACTCATGGCAATGGCACGATAGTGCCGAATTCATGGTAATTCGTTGTAAGTACTGTTAGTTGTGAAAACCATATGTCAATAATTTGCAGCTTATTAATTCTGTGCCGTTGCCCTAACATGCCATGTACTGCAGATACCATATACTAATTGACTGAGTATTTCAAGAAGCTTGCTGACGTCAGTACTTGAAAGACACAATATAAGCCACTGTTAGAGAAAAAACGAGCTCTACCTACTTATTCTGCTTCTCTTTCAAGGTGTGATTAAGTAGGTATTCACCGGAGATTCTCCCATTGTGCCCATGTATGATAAGTATGATAACTGCTAGGTGATTTGTAAATAGATGCAGTACTGTACCCTCACACATAGTTGGTGAGTAGGTGGCCCCAGCGACTAGGCCAGTAGGCCATTAGGCTGTCGCGGTAACCCGGTAAAGAAAAAAAAAAAAAAAAGGAAACAGATGGTGTAATATTTTGAATTTGGCAAATAACAGCCATGCTTGTATTAATATGGTTGAGCATATGCTTTAGAAGTTTAAGAAAAAAAATATTGATGATATATGATAAATAAATTTATGAATAACCTCCTCTGCCGATCCAACGTCCAGAGAACATCTCGTCAAGGGTATGAATAACAATTCGAGCTGAGTGCGCAGGAGCCCCGTCATGTTGATACCACATGTTCTCTCGCACATTTTGCGGTAAATTTTCCAGCACTTGTGGAAGGCGGTGTAACAAAAAAGTGCGGTAGTCAACGGCAGTCAGACGGTCTTCAAATTGATGAGGCCCAATCTATTATTTGTTTCAATAATGTAATTTGTAGTATACAAAAATTCTTTACAAAATTGATATTGTTATAACGATGTGTTAGTGGAGATAGATGTACAAATAATAAATTTAGAGAAAGCTTACTACAGTTTATATTTTGCCAAATGCCAGAAATGTGATATGAGACCAAATGATTTGAAAGATAACACAATTATAAGTTTTTAGTGAGAGTGACAGAACTGCTTTCTAGTATGCAACAACGAATATCTGTAATTTATTGTTATACTTTATTTTTTTCAAAGGTTATATCTCTAAGTACCCTCGTTTACTTCCGAAGATATCACAGTTTATCGCTGTTTAAAACTTAATAAAAACAAGTTATCAGTAGTCTTTACTTTGTCCTTACTCTCCTTTGTACGTCTGAGATTTACTTTATTTTTTCCCTGGGGTCAGTGGACAGTATAAATGATGAATAATTATAGTGAAATTCGAAGATATCGTGAAAAACCTTATGAAGTTACATTTCAGATCTCAAAACTGGAACAATAACAATACGTATTAAGACAAAAGCCAGAAGTTAGCGGCTTCGTCTATAAGATAAATAACTGTGCCATGTATCCCACTAGCCTACGTTTTCGTGAGATCGCCATGTTGTACCTGTTTTATACACTAAGCTTTTACTGTACTAAGTAAGCGTAAATTGTATGATCGATGGTGTAGATTCCTCAATAAGAGAATTGCGGCTGTAAGAACAATGACTTCAACGAGTCTTAACTGTATCCAGTAACATCTAGAATCTACAGAAACATTATCAAAATTAAGCATTAGTGACAAAAGACAGACTACAATCACGAAGTATTCAGTTGAAGTCAACTAATAACTATGTCCTGTTCCATGTAACATGGATTTTAAATATTTGTATATAATGGAGGATCACAGTTAGAACTGAAAAGACTACGAGCTCAGATTCAGAAAACAAAGTCAGTAATCATTATATCTTAAGATTACGGAGGACACAAATAAGTATCTAAATGAAGTTATCAGATACATTACCGGTTGCTGAGCGCCACATGATAATCAGCTAATAATCACCTGATATTTTGGCATGATATTTATCTGATATTCTCCCGATTTTCTCATGATAATCACCTGATTTTCACCTGATGTGTAATTGGTGACAAACAGCAGATTATCAGATGAAAATTAGCTAAATATCATGTCAATATCATGTGAATGAAAGGTAAGTTTTGTCTGAAGCTTAGTGAACAGAGTTCACCTGATATTCACATGATATTCACATGATTTTTAACCTATTTTCACCTGATAATCATTTGATTCTCGCCAGTTACACATCAGGTGAAAATCGGGTGAATGTCATGCCAAAATGTCAGGTGATTATCAGCTGATTGATTATCATGTGACGCTTAGCAACCGGGTTGGCTTGGATTTAAAAAAAAAGATAGCCTCATAAACCATTCTTATAAATCACATAAACTGTTACTATACAATGATAAAGATCCTGTGGATAAAGATGAACTATTAAATAATTAGCTAACAGTCAGGCTAAATCATAAGCTTCGATAAATCATGAAGCTATTGTTGAATGTTAACTAAGCAAAAGCATAATCTATTCTACCCCTATTTAAAGATATCTTAAACAGGATTAGGATGAACTGCTTGATAAAGTTATCACATAATTGATAAAGTTAATCCATTTCTATTACAAAATCACTACTAATAACAATTTAGTAACTATTTGTTTAAAAGTCGGCTTATTAGTCCGCTCAGCCAGTTTTCTGTTATGCATTTATCAGGAAGATATGTGGGGTTACTACAAGTTTATACCATATTCGCTTTGAGCGCAATTCCGAAACAGCGTTCCTACCGAGAAACTTGGGAAAAATTAGTCGTACTAGAGACGGACAGCACTGTATGAAACTTCTTCTAGCTGTACTCGCCAGATGGCCAAGTTGCAGAAATCGCTTCTCTGCAAACGTATTAAAACTAATTTATACTGCGATCTGTTACTAGTACAACCAATCGTTTCCAAGTTGCTTGGAAGGGGAGCGATGTTTCGAAATTGCGTTTAGAGCAAATAATAAGCTCACTTGTATAATTGTAATTTAGATAAACTTAATATGTATAATCATCAAAATTACAATGAATATGTGGAAAGTTGTACATACCACCTGATTCCCAATAATACCAGCCCACTTGTTTGTTGAAAACCTAACTTGGTGGTTGCGAACAGCTACCACATGAGGATTCACTTCAGCCCAACAATGGTTGTTATGGATGTTAAAAGTTCCATCTCTACCGAAAGTCGATTCATCTGTGAAGAGAATCCTCTTATGGAAATTCGGATCATCGGCTATACGGTTCAGCATCTCTTGACAAAATGCAATTCTGTAACGGGTTTTCAATATTAAATTACTGCATGTAACTAAAACATGTGTTTTAAATTTCAAACGTTAGAGCCCACCGAAAATGCGAAAAAAAAATTTTTTGTTTTTGTTGTAAATAATCCAATAAACCAACGACAAGAGGTGTATAATACCGTAAAAAAAAAGAATATCAACATCTAAACAGTTTAAATACAATTATTAACAATCAGAGTGACATACGTATAAAACAAACCTTAAGCACTATACCTTTCAGTTGCACATTGTGAAAAAAATCCGAAATAAATATTTCTGCGAATCTATGGTTGTACAAAACAAATCTGGTACTTTATAGGACTAGAAAACATAACTTCATATAGTAATAAACTCCTAAAATTGAAGAAAAGTCTTAAAAAAGACGTTTTTATGCTATCTACGTCCAGTAGGGGCTGCAAGTATTGTAAATTGTACGCATATCCTTATAAGGCACTAAAACTAATTGCCGTGATTTTTTTTAGAATTAAGAAACCTAACCTCACCGTGCAAAATGTCAAGAAATTCACGAAAATAGTAAAACCTTATTTAAGTTTTACGTTTCTCGATCCAGAAAAAAGTTGAGAATTGAATAGTTGTCACGAACATCACCGGGAAATTTTTTTCCAAAGCAGAATAAAAGATACTGGTATACTTTTTATATAGCTAAAACTAGCCGACAGACTTAGCTAAGGTACTATATGGAGCGTCCTTTAAAAATTATTTTGAAAACGATGCAAAGAATGAGAACAAGTAGCTTTTTCTGAATCGTTCATACCAAATACCAATCACTACTTTATGTCAGGTACTTATAACAGTTACAAACAATGATATTAAATGAAAAAACAATCCGAAACGCGTAGAAAACGGAATTATTCTATTAAAAGATCTCTTATAACTTCCTTTCAGAGTATGGGGTTGCTCTGTAAATTACCAAAGCATATCTCTGCGTACCTATCAGCAGTATCTTATTAATTTTTCCTCGGCAGAAAAATTAACAAAAGTCTTATTCATTAAATAATTACACGAAATCATCCAAAAAATCCAAATATTCGTAAAATTTCGTCTGTAACTTTGTTGTGAGTCATAAGATTAACGTAAAACCTGACATAGCTTATCGCCGTAGACCTATCAACAATATTTTATTAGTTTGTCGCAAAAAGAAAAATCCATAATAATTTTATTATATAAATAAATAGACGAAATTTTTAGAAAAATCCAAATTTTTGTGAAATTTTGTCTATAACTTTGTTTTAAAGCATAGAATTGATGTTAAAACTTAAACAGCTTCTCTTTGTGTCCGTTTTAACGATATCTCATCAATTTGCCGTCAGCAAAGAAATCAATAATAATCGTATTTAATTAATAATTGGACCAAATTTTTGAGAAAATATTCATTTTAGCAGAATTTAGTCTGCAACTTAGTTTTTAGGCATAGCATTGATATATAAATTTACACAGCTCATCTCTATGTACAAACCGATATTATTTTTTGAGTTTTTCGTCGGTAGAAAAATTAATAATGATTTAATTACATAAGTAATTGGACGCAATTTTTAAAAAACTTTTTTTCGGAAAAGTCTTGTCAAAATTTCGTCTAATGATTTACAATAAAGTTACCGAAGAAATTTCGATAAAATTCGTATTTACTAAAAAATTTTATTCAATTATTTGTTTATTAAAATTGTTATGGACTTTTTTTTTGATAGCAAACTAATAAGATATTGTTAGTAGGTACACAGAGATAAGCTGTGTAAGTTTTTTCGTCAATCCTATGCCTTGGAACAAAGTTGATGACTAAATTCTACTAAAATTATTATTTTCTCAAAAATTTTGTTTAATTATTAATTAAATAAGATTATTATTAATTTTTTTACCGACGAAAAATTGATAAGATATCGTTAAAGAGAAGCTGTTAAAGGTTTAACATGAATCCTATGATTCAAAACAACAAAGTTATAGACAAAATTTCACAAAAATTTAAATTTTTCCGAAAATGTCGTCTATGTATTTATATAATAAAATTATTATGGTTTTTTTTTTGGTGACAAACTAATGAATATTTTCGATAGATCTACAGATATAAGCTGTGTCAGTTTTTACATTAATCTTATGACTCACAACAAAGTCATTTATGAAACAAGTTATACGCTAAGGTGCCTTATAAAATTATACTCCATGTTTTAAATCGGTTGCATACCCTAATGTGCAAAAGTTACTAAAACTCGTTTTTATCGCCTTTTTTATAATTATGGTTACACACACATATCAAGGTTATGTTTCCGAGAGCTAATAATGACTGTAAGTATCAAATGTAATACAAAGACCGTAATACAAACTATTCAGACTCTGTACGGGCCCCTAATGGCAGACTATATCCGAAAATGGCTAAAAATAGGCTATTTTCTTGAATTGCTTGACATTTTACACGGTAAGGTTAGGTTTCCTAATTCTGAAAAAAATCATGGAAATTAGTT
This sequence comes from Copidosoma floridanum, assembly GCF_036245765.1. Taxonomy (NCBI): domain Eukaryota; kingdom Metazoa; phylum Arthropoda; class Insecta; order Hymenoptera; family Encyrtidae; genus Copidosoma; species Copidosoma floridanum. The sequence continues at coordinate 2,834,610 of NW_028321900.1, forward strand.
TTAGTACCTTATAAGAATATCTATTCGTCTTACATTAATTGCAGCCCCTAATGCACGTAGGTAGCATAAAAACGCCTATTTTTCGATTTTTTTCTAAGATTGAGATCTAGAAACCAAACAAGGTTATGTTTCCGAGAGCTAAAAGTGACTGTAAGTATCAAATCTTATACAAACACAGTAATAAAAACCATTCAGACTCTGTACGGGCCCCTAATGGCTGACTATAACCGAAAATGGCTAAAAATAGGCTATTTTTTTGAATTTCTTGACGTTTTGCGCGGTGAAGTTATGTTTCCTGATTCTGAAAAATATCATATCAATTAGTTTTAGTGCCTTATAAGGATATCCGTACGTTTTACATTAATTGCAGCCCCTACTGGACGTAGGTAGCATGAGACCGTATTTTTACCGACTTTTCAATAATTTTAGGAGTTTAGTACGCTTTGAGATTATGTTTTCTAATCCTATAAAGTACCAAATTTATTTTTTACAACTATCGATTTGCAGAAATATTTATTTCAGATTTTTTTCACCATGTATTACTGAAAGGTGTAGTTCTTAAGGTTTGTTTTATACGTATGTTACTGTGATTGTTAATATTTATGTTTAAACTGTTTAGATGTTGATATTTTTTTTTTATGGTATTATACACCTATTGTCACTGGTTTATTGTGTTATTTACGACAAAACCAAAAAATTTTTTTTCAGATTTTCGTTGGGCTCTAACGTTTAAAACTTTAAACACATACTAAAAATACCGATAAGGATCTTTGGGTTCCCATAATATCACAAATACTTTATGAAATATAAATACATTGCGTTGGGAAGTATAAATTTTATAACCTTGCGGGATAATCTTCTTCATTTAGTTGCTGTACACGGGTGTAGTGATACGCATGTAAATAATTATCTTTTAGGATTCTTTGTACCACCCAGTACGATAAATCTAACTCCCTGGCAATATTCCTAATACTGCAAGTTTGATCCTGCTCGATACATCGCAGGACACGCTCTTCATTCCGTACGTTTCGGACTCTCTGAGGAGCTCTAACGATCCGTCCACTATGATAACCACCACGAGCGGCTGCAGGCATAACATTGCCGTCTTCGTGCAAGCGGTTACAGGCATCACGGATGACATTTTGATGAGGATGCCGGCGGTTTGGAAAGCGCTCAGCGTAGAGCCGGGCTGTTGCAGCAGCATTCCTGTTACACTCACCATACATCCACATCATCTCGCAGTACTCCGCAGGAGTGAAAGGAGCATTTGCTGGAGGGTTAAGCCATGCAGCCATAATTACCTAAGACCCTAGAATTAATTGTAATTCCAGATTGTTGCACAAAAAGTTGTGATACAATAATTAATCTACACACACTACTACTACGATGCATACTAATTTGTATTAGTTACACTGTACAGATGCCCAGTGCCCGCCAAGTACCCGCCGAGTACCGTCAAGTGCCTGCCAAGTACCCGTCAAGTGCCCGACAAGTGCCCGCCAAGTACCCACCAAGTGCCCGCCAAGTTCCAAGTGCCCGCCAAGTACCCGCCAAGTGCCTGACAAGTGCCCGCCAAGTGCCCGCCAAGTGCCTGGCAAGTACCCGCCAAGTACCCAGCAAGTACCCGCCAAGTTCCAAATGCCCAATAATTACCCGCCAAGTTCCCGGCAAGTGCCTGCCAAGTACTCACCATGTGCCCACCAAGTACCCGCCAAGTTCCCGGCAAGTGCCCGCCAAGTACCCACCAAGTGCCCGCCAAGTGCCCGGCAAGTACCCGCCAAGTGCCCGCCAAGTACCCGTCAAGTGCCCGGCAAGTACCCGCCAAGTGCCCGCCAAGTGCCTGGCAAGTACCCACCAAGTGCCCGCCAAGTTCCAAGTGCCCGCCAAGTACCTAAGACCCTAGAATTAATTGTATTTCCAGATTGTTGCACAAAAAGTTGTGATACAATAATTAATCTACACACACTACTACTACGATGCATACTAATTTGTATTAGTTACACTGTACAGATGCCCAGTGCCCGCCAAGTACCCGCCGAGTACCGTCAAGTGCCTGCCAAGTACCCGTCAAGTGCCCGACAAGTGCCCGCCAAGTACCCACCAAGTGCCCGCCAAGTTCCAAGTGCCCGCCAAGTACCCGCCAAGTGCCTGACAAGTGCCCGCCAAGTGCCTGGCAAGTACCCGCCAAGTACCCAGCAAGTACCCGCCAAGTTCCAAATGCCCAATAATTACCCGCCAAGTTCCCGGCAAGTACCTGCCAAGTACCCGCCAAGTACCCGTCAAGTACCCACCAAGTGCCCAGCAAGTACCAGCCAAGTTCCAAGTGCCCGGCAAGTACCCGCCAAGTTCCCGACAAGTACCCGCTAAGTTCCCGGCAAGTGCCCGCCAAGTGCCCAGCAAGTACCCGCCAAGGTCCCGCCAAGTGCCTGACAAGTACCCGCTAAGTTCCCGGCAAGTGTCCTCCAAGTGCCCACAAAGTTTCCGTCCAAGTGCCCGCCAAGTACCCGTCAAGTGCCCGTCAAGTACCCGCCAAGTGCCCGACAAGTGCCCGGCAAGTACCGGCCAAGTTTCAAGTGCCCACCAATTACTCGCCAAGTGCCCGCCAAGTACCCGTTAAGAGCCCGCCAAGTGCTCGCCAAGTGCCTGGCAAGTACCCGCCAAGTGCCCGCCAAGTGCCCTTCAAGTACCTGTCAAGTGCCCGCCAAGTGCCCGGAAAGTACCCGCCAAGTGCCCAATAAGTACCCGCCAAGTGCCCGGCAAGTACCCGTCAAGTGCCCAGCAAGTACCCGCCAAGTGCCCGGCAAGTACCCGCCAAGTTCCAAGTACCCGCCAAGTACCCGGCAAGTGCCCTTCAAGTACCCGTCAAGTGCCTGCAAGTGCCCAGAAAGTACCCGCCAAGTGCCCAATAAGTACCCGCCAAGTGCCCGACAAGTGCCCGCCAAGTACCCGGCAAGTACCCGTCAAGTGCCCTTTAAGTGCCCGCCAAGTGCCCGGAAAGTACCTGCCAAGTGCCCAATAAGTACCTGCCAAGTGCCCTCCAAGTACCCGCCAAGTGCCCGCCAAGTACCCGTCAAGTGCCCGGCAAGTACCTGCCAAGTGCCCGGATGGTACGCGCCAAGTACCCGTCTAGTGCCCGCCAAGTACCCGCCAAGTACCTTCAAGTACCCGCTAAGTGCCCGGCAAGTACCCGCCAAGTTCCAAGTGCCCACCAAGTACCCGCTAAGTGCTCGGCAAGTGCCTGTCAAGTGCCTGTCAAGTGCCCGCCAAGTGCCTGGCAAGTACCCTCCAAGTACCCACCAAGTTCCCGGCAAGTACCTATCTAGTACCAGGGAAGTACTCGGCAAGTTAACGACAAGTACATGGCAAGTACTAGCCAAGTACACTCTCTTATGAAGTTTACAGTAGACTAAATGTATGGTTTACTTACTGACTGAAATTAAGGTTATGTGAAGTGTGGAGGACTGTAAGTTGATTACTATGTAGAAAAGTTTTTAAATTTTGTAAACTATTTGAAGTAATTGACGTGTTTTCTATGCGTAGAGAATTTTTTTTATTTGACACTTAGTTTTCTACCTGCCTACCCTTGCTGGATACTGTACATAAAAAATGAACGCAACCATGAAATTGTAAAAGTGGCCTGTTTTCAGTCAGTCATAAGAGATTAATATTTAGCATTTAAATCGTCATATTCGCTACGTGCACAATTTTAAAGCAGCGCTATCCTAGAGAAAAATGAGAACTATTGGTCTGGCACAGCAGAAGGCAATATTCGCGATACGTGCTTGATACCTATAGGAAACCAGTACCTCGATAGATACATGAAAGGTTCTGTGTTTATTATATCACGAATTAATACAATGTCTCAAGTGGTACAATCCTATGTGAATAACTAAGAACAAAATTTGTACTACAAGCACTTTAAGCGCTTGAGTATGTCCGTGTGTACTGAGTGATACGAGATATGTTTTATTAGTTTGCAATGTAGTCAACACAGACCTCCTCTGACCAATCAGAGAGCTCCGTTAGCCCTATACCGGCGTGTTAACACAGTATGTACACACGTTCATACGATACGCTGTAAAAAATGTACATACTACTCATAATTTTATTAAAAATTTAACCCTTAAAATGGTTGTCGATGTATAAACACATAACTTTCTGATGATAGTAATGCTTAGCAGTCTGCTAGCAGATGACAAACCTATCGTTTAGTTTCACATATTGGCACAGGTATTGCTGCGATTGCTTTTTCAGCTTGTGCAAGTAGCGAATATTGTGTATTACAAAATCATATTAATTAAGTAAATGAAAGGGTTATGTGAAGATCCTCTGTTAGTTTAGAATGATTCTGATGATTCTAAGGTTAATGTATTTTTTAATTAGGATACTTATAACATAATCTACCAGAATGTAATAAACAAGAGTTGTCTAATGCTCATTAAATAATATGAAAAACATGATATTTAATTCATAGTAATATTAATGTAAAGTTTTATGCTGACCAATATTGTACGTAATTTTTTTCAGTGAAATATTTTATCACTGAATGTAAATAGTTATATAATTATTGAAAATGAAAAAAATAATAAAAATTTTTGTGTGTACCATTGCTATTGTGTACATTTTTTTACAAACCTGTATTTATTCTTTACTATTAATTGCAATACAACATGCAAAATAGCTATAATTATCATGTTAGTACATGTAGAATGTTTTTCTAACATGCAATGAAATATAGGCCATTAAAACGTTTTAAACAATTGAAATATACACCAGTAAAATTTTCATACTAACCTTTCAGGATGTTGTCTGCTGAGAACAGTAGAGTTGGCGTAATACAATCACGTAAGAATGATGTAATGTCACAATGAATAAAGTTGTAACTGCACTATTTATTTTGTAATGAGGTCACGGTATTACCAGCTGCTCGAATTATATCAAATTCGTTAAACCTCACAAGTAAAATGTAAATGGTCGTTCTTGACGCTACTATTGCTACGCAAGACAACTCGTACATTATAAGAAAAACAGTTGAAGCGACTGTGTGAAGTCTATTGCGCCGCGCAATAGGGCTATCCTGCAGCGTAATAGACTTAACACAGCCGCTTATGGGGACAAATCTATCCTGCACGCTCTATTGCGCTCCATGGGACTGCAGCCTTGAGGCGGTGCAGTGCTGCTGGCGAAAACTGCGTGCGTGATGGGAGCGCAAAACAACGTGCGCAGACAGCAAAAAAAACGGTGCGAGCGCGCACGTGACATCGAGCTGATGCACGCTCTTTTCCCTGTTATGTTATGTTCTTTATGGATGGCCTTGGTTCTCATTCTCTGAGACGCCGATATGCCAAATATTTCTATTATTAATAGTGTTAAGGTAAATTCGATTTTTTATTCCAAGGATGAGGTGTGATGTGTGTTTGGTTTTGATCAGGGAGTAATTTTTTTTATCTTCTAGTACACTGAGTGAGTCTGAAGAGATGATGAAAAGGCCAACAAAATCAATTTGGGGGGGATTTTAAAACACCTGTAAACATAAAGAAACTATTTGTAGGGTACGCTATTTTCCCGTGCAAGCCAATAGAACTTTGACTGAGCGGCTGCAGTATAGTTCGACACTTATTTATTAATTGTAGGTGATACATTTATCCCATTATACTCTTGTATTACATGATTTGAATGTTTATTCATGCAGTTACATCTGTGGCATGGCTTCAAAACATGACAGCATAAGGAGCAGACAATGTTTACCTTTTAACATCCAACCTTCAATTTAACAGCAGTATAGTATAGCAGACGCTCGTGCGTGCGCACATATAGTTATCTATGTATACTTACCAAATAAGCTCAATGACAATGTGGCAACGTCGCGAGTTCATGTCCGCGCGCCATACCCTTCCAACCCCATTTAGGGGTAGTTTGGACCGTATTATCAATCGCCTCTTATTTTAAAGCTATTTGCCTTAAAAAATTCATTCAAACGGGGTTCGGTTCAGAAAAAATTGCTCTACACGCTGTTCCCGGGAAATGCCCGTTACATATAATGCTGTATATATATATATATATATATATATATATATATATATATATATATATATATATATATATATATATATAACATTTTTCTACATAAGACATTTAAGGTAGAGCTTTTCTTTCTCATCCTGCTTTCCCCACCTCACAATTTTCACCTTTTACTATCCCGTGAATGCCTGTATTAAAAAATGAAAAAAAAATGCTACTGTCGTTATTTATACTAGCAAAATAGTATTGGTAGCCTACAGAAGTCTTTCTGTCTCTCTTCTGTCTTATAGCTAACCTGCACAGTTTTTAGAATATTGTGATTTTGCTGCTGCCCACCAAAAATAAGGAACAATCTAGTAGATTTTTCTGTTATTCTAACCCAGTAAAATATTGTTATTTTTCCATGAGCTCTGCATTTTTTTAAGTTCTCTCTGCTCTATATTCAGAACACATGCCACTATTTTAGCATAACCGCAATATTTAAAAAAATTTAATACATGTGTCCTTTATTTTAACCCAGTAAAATGGTTCTGTACGTTTTTTTATTCTACCCTTTGTAATACATTGAAATCTACTAATAGTCCTAAGCTGTATGTATTTGGCTAATTTTTTTTATCAGATTTATTACACCATATAGATTATAATGAGGATTTAATCTAAGGTGCTTTAGTTTTTTTTTTGTTACCATTATTTTTCGCATAACTTCATTTATGTTTCAAATACTTACGGGGAATCCTATCTTGGTACATTGTCATACATTTCTATTGAAAGTCAAGCAGTAAAAAAATAATATATATGTATATATTTATATTTATTTATAAATTAGTAATCATCGCTAGTACCCCTACCGTTACCTTGCTATTAGAATATGAGTAAATTTATATATATATATATATATATATATATATATATATATATATACATTAATTACATAACTAGTGACATCTATTGTGTGGTATAAATACTATGAGTTCAAGATGATATGCACATGTACTCTGTGCAGTGATACAGTTAGACAAGGCAGAACATGGCCGTTTCCACGCATGCTCGCTGTCGCAGAGTCTCTCTCGATATCAAGAGAGGACATTTTAAAATCTTAATAAATCTTAATTTCTGTTATTAAATATATTAATTTAAGTGTTATTAAGTGTAACATTATTGATCCACTACCTCTTAGTATATTTATTCATCAGCTGCATACATCATCAATTTCTTGTCTTGGATTGTTTGAAACGAAAATATGCTCGTGGAAGTTTGAATGGGTTGTAAATCAGATTTGCCTCATCATTGATATGAGGGTATTGAGATGCAATACCATAGCGTATATTCTGACTCATCATCAGGGTAAACTGGATCCTAAATCTAAGGAGTGTATATTTTGAGGTTATAGCCCAAACAGCAAGGGATATAGATTGTGGTATCAGACTGCTAAAATAGTACATTGCTTAGCTAAGGCAAAAATTACAGCTTGCGTGGTTGAAATATGTTTGTGCCTGAAGTTAGAACGATATCTTTTCTATCGAGAGCAAAAAGTTCAATTTGTACCTGTGGACACACTTTCCGCCCGTCAATTACTTTCTGCCTCCAGGTGGGAGCGAACTTTTGGCCTGGTAGGGCTGAAATGTCTCTTCCCACCCATTAATAGTAGTAATTAGCGGGCGAAAAGTGTGCTGCAAAACACTGCGTGCGAGGAATGAAAAAGCTATATTTGCTCGAGATGTTGTATTTGTCGAAGAAGTTGCGCAGCCATTTTCTGCTCAACGATGGGCATCAAAAATGCTAGATGATTATGTGATAGACAGTAATTGCTTGTCAAATTAACGAACCATTTCATGTTTATGACGCAGTTAATTTGCCCCAAAGCACTCATGCGAGAACTTGCTTTGCTCTCTTAGAATTGTGCCTAGAACTTATGTGCCATCCCACCAATAAAATCCATTTTTGGTTTAAATTAGGTGATTAGGAGATAGAACGGGCCAGAGGATGGTCTATTTTATGAAAAAAAATTGTTTGTGGAAAGTTTTTCTCAAATCTGACGTGTAAATTATGACAACACATGTTCTCCAGTTGTCAGATTCACAACTTTTCGATGTTTATTTGCACATTCGGTTTATCAAGATCTGGATATTACTCACTTTGTTGTTAGAACTGCCTTTTTTATAGAGACCACGTTGAAGAAATCCTAATGAATCTACCGAAAGGTGTTATTGGAATAGATAAAACCAATCAAGTGTGCTAATTGTGCAATGCAAGTCATGGGTAGAAACAAGGTAGTCGTGATAGTAATGTAAAATTTACCTGTATTTTCTTAGCGATGAACCTAGTTCAATCGCAATATGATTGTTGCATATATTATCATTTTTCTGCCAACTTATTACTGTAGCAATTTGCGTTGACTGTATCCTAGTCTTGATAAACTAAACTAAGTACTTTTCATTTATAGATAAAACGATAAGGTATTTACTATCAAGAATCTTGGACTTGTGCAGAGATTTTTGGGAACATCTGTGACCAGAGATTAAGTAAATGACTTTCTTTTTTTTGACTGAACAGATTACACCAAGGAGATACCGTTGCATCATGGAATGAATGACTGCAGTAGTGTATGCACCAGCCCCATGGATCCATCGTTGATTTTGTAGCCAGCTTCTAGTTGATTACAAGGTCAGTATTCAGAGGACACATACTACCAAAGTACAGTAGGCTTGTAGCTGTATCTTGTACAAGGTACTAAGCCGGATTTGGTCTACGCAGTTGGTTTCTTGAGCAAATTCAATCAGTCAAGGAATACATTGTAATGTGGTGAAACGAGTATTTAAATACCTGCGAGGAATGCTGGACTACAAGTTGCAATTTAAATAGAATGCAGACATAAAAATTGTTGGTTCTCGTGATGCAAGCTGGGCATTAAGCATTTACGGCCCATAGTTAACCATAGGCTACATTTTTGTGACGCAAGGCAGTGAAATTAGTTGAAATTTTTGCAGACAGCAACAATTGCCCTATGGAGTACTGAGGCTGAATATTCTTCTTTGTCCTTAGCCAGTCAAGAGGTTATATGGCTAAGGAATTTGAGTATGGAACTGTGTGTCCAGCCTAATGATCCAGTGTAACCCAAGGGCGTGATAGCCCTGGCTTCCAATCCCATTTTTAGTGCTCGAACAAAGCATCCAAACACTTGTCATCATTTTATAAAACTTTATAGAATAAAAATGCATCATGTTATGTGTTGTTATTAAATAATAAAAAATTAATTAGTATAAGTTTGGAGTTAATGTGATAAGACTTGTCGATTTACTCATTTAAATTATTAGGTCAAATTTATTATTATTTATTAATCGAAAATTTCTTTCAGATCGATATTTTCGATTTTTAATTTATTATCTCTTTCAACTTGAATAAATATGCTATTTTTACTTTTGCATCTTGATAAGTATTATTGTATGTATGTTTTAACATATAAATACTATTGGCCGGGAAAAATCAAAGCTTTTCTTAAGGATCATTCTACATTATCAAGACTTTGACTTTAAGATTTATCAATAGTCGTTACAAATGCCACAACTATTGGAATTTTCTTAGGATGAAAAATAAAAGGTGTTTTTAATGTTTAACTTTATTTTTAGGACGAAAACACGTCCGTTTTTTCCCCCAGTTATTATTTCTTTTTCTTTATTGTAGTTAATCAGTTTAGTAATTCTCAGTTGTGTACCATACACAAGGCATCTTTTATACTAACCTTTCTTGTTAACATTACTATTGTACCAATTTTGAAGCTAAGTTCATCATATGGTAAGCGTTTACGGATATTATTTAAATTTTTTACTGGAAAGTTATATAAATATTGTTTGACTTGTCAACCTTAAGAGCGAAGTATTCTCTTTTTATGTTAATATGCAATACTTATTTTTTGTCTGCTCTAAAAAAAAATTCGTGTTGCCACAGCGCTCTCGGTCACCATATGATCTACTGAAACGCTACATCATGCAGTGAGAGCATGGGACTCGTGGAGTAAGTAAACGCAAGCTATCAACTTACATATATGGCGCTACTCATACTCCAGGTAAGTAAATCAGCAACATGGGACCCGTGCAGCTATTGTACAAGAGCTCAGAGCACTAACTGTAGAGGTATTTGGTATATCTATACACGTGCACAGGCAATAGCAGCACGAAAATTACCTTAATCTGTAAATGATTAATTTTTTTACAAACTGAAAATCATTCTGACTGACCCATTTTTAATTTGATTTAAACTTTTTTACGGGTTTTTTATTGAAAAAAAAGAGACACCTGTCCCAGAAATTTTTTTTTTTTTTTTAATAAAGACGGTTTCAAATTTACGATTTTGATGATTTTTGCTTGAAAACTTTTTTTTCAAAAATCTGTAACTATGGTTTATTTCATGCTAAAGAAAATTTTTTTTCATTGTGCAGGTAAAAGAATGAATTTTAAGAAAAATAATGAATCCAAAAAAATTATAGAAAAATAAATGTTGTTATAAACAATTTGAACGTTTGAATCAATTTTTTTGAATAAAAGCTACCACTAAGCATGTTGTAACTATAACCGTGGTATTATGGTATATTCTACGTTCAATTTTTCATAAAAAATGCTTTTTTTATAAATAGAGAAATGATTATCATTATTAATCTTGACGCCAGCACCTAAAGTTGCCAAGTACACTTCATATTCTCGCCTCACACCGTTTTTCTCTAGATTATCTCACGAATAGTATACATAGTATGTTGTACATTTTCAGTTAAACAATATTATTCATTCATTAGTTAAGTTTCATTAGAAATTGGGGAAAAATAAGTAAACAATTTTAGTACTTTAGAGAAACACGTAATATATAGTTTTCAGTTTATTACTGTTCTTCGCGTACATTTTTTTTATCTCAGTATCATAGTAGTGTAAATATTGATTGATATTGTTATACTTATTTTTCACTTAAAATTTCTGGAAATATTTTTTTTTCATACGAAGAGAATTGCTTTGCTTTCAACTCTTAAAGTGAAACTGGAATCATACAATGCTATTTTTCGAAATGTGCTCATAGTAGTTTTTCTTTTTCTTTGAGATCGTCATTGGATAGATAGCAACACGTTATACTTGGTAGAGCTTCTGTAGCCCAGTCTAATAACTATTTTGGTGTACGGATAGGATTATTCACCCTTTGAAGTTTTGCTCTAGCAGCAAGTCGCTGTAGAGTTCCACCTAGTCCGTTACGTGGTCCTTTGCCATGTGATATTGGTTAGAAGTGCCATGCAGCTGCCATTTTAAAATATTTTAAATGATGCTTTAAATGTATGAAAAAAATTTTTTTTTCTAACAGTCTACTCGTCTCGTGTAAAAAGTATATTACTCTATTGATATATTTTAGATGTGTTTTCATACAATTTAAGTTATCATTATAATAGATGGACAGCAACAGTATCATAACACAAGCACTCAGACGTACAAACAAAACTTTTAATTTTTAATTTGTCTTTGTTGTTTTTGTAGTAAATCGAAAATGGATGTATTGTTTTCTATACTTAATCGTTATTCCAATCTATGCTTTGAACAGAATTTTGTAGAAAAAACGCATAGTTCTCAGAAAATTCGCAAATTACAATGCATTTATTTCTTATCAATTTAATTTTTTTGTTATTAATAAACTCCCTTTGCTTATTTACTAAAAAATAGTGTAGCAACCATATCCTTAAACCACTCCTTAAAGATTCCAAATATTCATCTAAACTAGATACAACGTTTGTCATAAGGTTCTTCCTCTTGTTACCCACTGTTTGTATTTGACAATTTCAATTAGTTTATCTTTTAAATCTTTTTCCAATTGCTCGGTAATATTAGTTTCACGAGGACACTCATTACAGAATCCCAAAAAACAATTTGTAGATTGAACTTTACAAAACAAACGATTCACACAGTTATGATAGTTTGATATTGGTTCTTGCGAATCAGCAGTAATTGATTTCAAATTGGCTCCATCTATTAATAATTTACCATTTTTATGTACTAAACAGACGCAAATATGCAAATATAATAAGTACTACTGGCACCGGCCTATATACAATGTTTTGATCGTAAGCTGGCAAAACTACATTTCACTGCTGGATACGTCTCTTCAAATAATTGAAATAACTTTTTTTAGTTGTTCAAGAGTTAGCATTTTTCCATTTGTACTCTACCTATTGACTTTGACTAAAACTTAGTCCTTTTGGCCTGGCATCAATTAAGTATTATCATCAGACTGATAATCACTCATAAAATTTTTATCATCTACATTTAAAAATAGATGACTTTTGGGACTAAAATCGCTTGAAATATCTTTCTTTTCAGCAATATTTTTTGCAACCGTAATTATATGGTGAGTAGCAGTTGGGAAAGTAAACTCTATTTTTTTGTAAGATCAATGGCTAAAAATAGTTTATTTTTTAATTTTTTGAGCGTGATCGTCAGTAGTACTAAAACTTTCTAGCGAAGTTGTTACAATTGTCATATCATCATTATTATCGCTATCATTATCTGGACCATCGTTACTAATTTAAAAAACTTCTTTTTTAGTAAGTTTTGAAGTTTTTTTTACTTTCTCCTATGAATACCTGTTCATTTACTTGCATTTACTTCTTGCAATTTTAGTGCTTTTTTTCTCGAATTTTTTATTAATTGAAAAAGAGTAAAACAAGCATTATTACGAATACTTTAGCTTTGTGGGCTTTTAGACCGTTGTGCAGGCATTATTTTGTTTTTTGTTGGCTCGTTTCTGATAGGCCCGTTTACCTGTAAACACAAGATCCAGGTGGCGCAAAATGTTGCAGTAACTATAAAACGAACATAAAAGTATTATCGCTTACAGTTGAGGTAAATAAGTTAACTACTGATGATTGTAATAAAAACTGCGACACTATAATAGAGAAAATAAATACAAAACGCTTTTTAACGTTGCGAAGCGTAACCACACGCATATACACACTTATGTACATTAAAACTAATTTACGCAGACTCTACGTGCTCTTAAGATGCATCTCAATAGCATTAAAAACCAATTCAGACAGTGAGAATAAATCAGGTGAAGCGTGCATAAACAAGCTTTCTGTTAGCAGAGTGTCAAAATCAGTTAATATTCAGGTATATATGTGTACTAGTAAGGCCACGCCCACTACGCTGTCCGTGTGCTACCCCCTCATTACTTTAACTTACAATAAGAGTTTTTTAATTTAAAGTATGAAATAATAACATATGTAACATTTAAATTTTTCGAAATTTGATATGTTTTATTTATCTATATTAATGCTTTTTGATAAATCAATTTTTTTTATCTTATAACAGTAAGTACAATGTTTTAAATGAGCATAAATTGGAATATGTTCATCACACTTATTATTTTCTAAAATGTTTAAAGGTAAACCAAGATGTCCCAACGAAAACAATAGGAAAATAACAAACTTTTTTGTTTTATAATCACAAATGTCAAAATGCTCAGTCTTTTAAGATTTTTTTTCTTACTGCGCAGGATTTAGCTGCCATTAGTTCATTTTTATCTGCTTTTTAATCTTTTTTCGGAGAAAATAAATTTTTCAGTATGAATGTACGTCATCAAAGTTTTCGACTAACTCAAGTATTTATTTTCTAAATGGGCTGAAATTTTGAAAGTAACTTCAAGTTTACGATCAAAGCTGATGTATTGCATTTAGTCAGTTTTTATAAAAAAAAAAAAAATTAAAAAAAAAAATTACGGCAGCATCATTACTATAACACTTTAAGATTTAAAAACAAGTATTTTTGGCTCTAAGCTTTAATGTTATAAATATTTTTTTTTTTTTTTACCGTCTTACCGCGACAGCCTACTGGCCTGGTCGGCCTAGTCATACCTATGTGTGGGGGTGTATTGCCGCACCCATTTCCAATCCTTTTACGGATGTTATACCTAATCCACGGGCATGGTGTGAGTATCTCCAGTGAAATACCTTGCCAGTTAAGCTGACACTCTCTGAACAAGTAGTGCATCAGATCCACTTGGCACTGTATAGCCTTTCCCCAGAAAAGATTCCATATTTCAGGACGTCCACTCCTTGCCGGTGAGGCCGGCGATCCCTGCGTGGCGCATTGGATCCGCTAACCCTCACCTATAGCCCTAACACTAATTCGGATTCAGCTAGGCCCAAAAACCTATGGGGCAAGGAAAAAATCCTGGAATTACTCTAAAGGAAAATTGCACAGAAAAACCCACCTCGCAACAGCCGTGGTTGCATGGGAACTTTTTCCCGATAAAAATAGTTTTAACAAAACTGCATACGGATAATCGAATCCACCACCACTAGAACAGCATTATATCAGTAACAAGGACGCTTACCACTGAGCCAACGCCGCTTTCTGTTGTAGATCTTATTAAAATACAATTTTTTGTATCAATGATTTTTCTTAATATTGTCATTACTACTATTTGAACCAAGAAATCGTTTTGAAATATCCAAAAACCGTTCTCTAACATATACATTTTTGACATGCCATTTGTTGACCAAAATTTTAGTATAAACCTTGTAAATCTTATTAAAGTAGACTTATTTGCGATTGTCATTGATGTATTCAGTGTTATTCTAACACAAGATACAACTAAAAGGGTTTTGATATGTTGGACAAAATAGTTTGTGATATAATATGTTATTTTATTATTTAACGTTTGTTGAAGAAATGTGATCTCTAACTAGAATCTTGCAATTAAAATTATATTTTCTGCTCTGACAAACCGTGGATTAGTCATGTGTTGTATGCTAAATCTGAAGTATTGCATTAATTTAGCCACTTGTTTGCTATGTGATTTTTGTTTCAATTTTTTAAATTTTGTAAAAATTTTAACGTGATTTTTATTCTACGCTTTGTTAAATCTTGAAAATTTTTAAATGGTTTTAATATCACTATAAATGTAACAGTAATATCTCACATTAAAACTCTGTAGTAGAAGAATTAATGTGACATTTTCTATCTCGCGTGTTTTTGAAAGGGCTGATTGATATACCCTTGGTAGGAAAAGTAGGATTCACGACTTGAGCGCCATTGCTTCATGGCTATGTTACGTCCCTCGGACCTTGCTTAGCAGCTCCCTCGGGTCGTAAAAAAATACCCAAAGACGATGGAACTTATCTAACGAAATTACCAAAATGTTATTTTGTATTATAAATTACTTAGTTTTTTTTGTGATACGTTTGCAAAAAGTATTAGAAAACCACACAAATTATTATGAATATGAATTAACTGTTAAGAGTTTTCATCATCGAGTAGCAGCTACTTAATGCGTTTATCGTATTGGCCTAAAAATAAAAACATTATGTCACTTTTATGACAATAATTATTAATTTTTTCTTGAATCACATAAGAAACAATACGAACATTCATGCATAGTATCTGATTTCAAATTTTTATGATGTGTTTTATATAGTATTTGTTTTTTTGAATTGTAGTAGCATAAATAAATAAAAGCATTTACTTTTCTTGAATGATATGGATTTTAAGGTGCACAATCATACACAAACAACTTCAAACATAGATTTTAGAGAAACAGGCAAATTATCAATAAATATCTTATCTTATTCCCTAGTTCACAATTTAAAGAGACGTTGAATAACTTTCTTGTAAATTGTTACCAATTCATACTGCTATTAGATTTTACCTTTGTAAAACAATCAGTGGGAGAAGCGATGACAATTATGATACTAATTATGATGATAAGGATAGTTTTAATAATCGTTTAGATAATAATCATGATGATGATAACTGTGATAATGATGATAACGATTTTTAACTTCTTTTTAAAAGGATTTTCTACATTTGTAAATTCAGTTTTTATTATTCTTAAGGAATACAAGATGCCGATTGAATGTGTTTTACTCATAAATTAAAATTGACAAATAATGTATCCCTTAATACAAACGTTTTTTTTGCTTTTTTTTAACCATTCTTGAACATTCATCGTATTAATAATGTTTATTACATTATATTTTCCGTAATTTTTAACTAATGTGCATTTTTATAAGTCACAAACCAAAATTAACATTAAAAAGAGAATAGATTTTGTACAAAATTCTATAAGGTTACTGACTATGCTTTTTTAATAAACAATATGCTAAAATAAATATATTACTGTTTTAAAAAACTGAATTGAACTGTATATTTTTTGTGTATTGTAGATATACCTATACAGTTGGGTATTCGTCAACTTTTTTTACAATAAAAATATTAGTTTGTCAGTGGCTCTCGTGATAGCAGATAATTATTATGAAGAAATAATGACTCTCTTGGTGATGCTATCAAAATCGTTTATTGTTGTGAACAACGTTTCGGCCCGTACAGTAAACCACGTTACAAGGCCCTCATCAGGTACAACTTTATAGCCACGACAATAGCGTAAATACGTATTTTTCGATCTACCATCTGTCGTGATACCTATAGTCGCTATTGTCGTGGCTATAAAGTTGTACCTGATGAGGGCCTTGTAACGTGGTTTATCGTACTGTACCGGCCGAAACGTTGTTCACAGCAATAAACGATTTTGATAGCATCACCAAGAGAGTAATTATTTCTTCATAATAAAAATATTAGAATTTTTTTTATTCTACAACACTTAATCTTCTAGTTGATTCAACACACAAATGTTGTAATAGAGCTAGTGTCAAAATGAATCACGTTTGACAAATAAGGATTCGTAGTTTTGAAAAACAAAGTAATCAAATGTTAAGTAATTTTCTGTATTACTCGTAAAAATCTCAGCTACAATCTTAAAATTAAGCTATAACTATAATTTACTTATTAAAGTACTAAAAAAATAGTTATTCATTCAATAAAAAAAAAATAATGCTTGAAATGATCCCCTTGTTCACTATATATTATAGAGAAACGTGTATACATTTAATTTTTTGTTTGAAGAGCTTGACTGTTTCCGTTCATTGAGCTTATGTAAATAGAAGGGATTCTATGGGAAAGTCAAGGGTAGTGGGGTAGGTTGTGGGGAGCTAAGACTCACTGTTGTCTATACAATTATATAACATAGGACATAGGGAGAAATATACCAGCAGGACTTTGTCTCCCATGCGCGCTCTGCGTGTAAGCTCCCTGCCAGTAAATTTTTATCCTTCATATATTTGTAGGCCTCGAGGTAAAAGGTAGGTTTTATAACTTCAGAAGGTATCTAAGAGTAACATAAGAAATAATATTATAAATAAAATAAATAACTTGAATTATACAACTAACAATAAGTACATAAGAAGATATAATGTATGCAAAAAATATTGCAATTCGTAGAATTATTATAGTATCTTGAAAAATCATGTGCATTTCTTTTTTAAACATACATTACATAAATGATGCGGTGCAACATCGTTTAAAGAAATTAAGTCTTTTAATAGATTAAATGTGAAACATTTTAAGGATACTGCAATAACGATAGACTTAGTTACGAGTGTTAAATTGATGATATTTTTCAGAAAGCAATTACTCTCATACATCCTTATCACTAAAAACTATTTTTCGCTTAGTTTCGAATTTCAGAGGACATCCAAGAGACAAACTTGAAATAAATCTTAAGTATTTTACAGAATAATTTTACACTTACAATGATAATTTTGATATTAAACGTATCAACCAAATTTGAGAATCAAAAAATTAATCATGTTACTCTTTTTATTTACCCATTTTACATAAAAATAAACATAAAGTAAATAACACTAATGAAGTATTATCTCTAAAAACAAAGTTGAATTACCTATATGTTGATTTAATTTATGATTAAAAAATTACTATAATACTAATTGCAGAAAAGGTAATAGAACTTATTTCATAGATGGTCATGAAGGTTGTGATAAAACTTATTTATAGGAAACATTATTTTATTACTTCATCGCTAAAAGTAATTTAAAAACATTCGAATTACTATATTACCTAAATTTATTACATAATAACTAATTTTATCATAGCATAGATCAAGCAACTTATCAGGATGTTGATAAACCAAATGATAATATTTATGTAAGTTTTTCTCTAAAAACGTTGAGTAATATCTGTGAAGGCTTACTACCTTCTGAACTAAGTATAAAAATGGTGTGTATAGTAATGTTACCAAGAAACATATGTGTCTTAGACGGTTGCAAATAATTAAATCATATACGTATCATACAGAAGGTCAAAAAATAATTGGAGAAAAAATTTTAAAAATGCTTTCATTTCATGAATAACAGTGAATACTTGTCACGCTTCTCGAACGCCGTTAATTTTATATAGAACTAAATTTTCTTTGCTGTAGTTTTTGCTATAAGTAGTTGTAAATCTCAAGATCAACGTTCTAAAAAAGTTGGTCTATACTTGAAGTATAATAATAACTATATAATAAATATATTGTATATTAATAAATAAAATAAGTTAGTAGAGAGGTCTTTAGATGACGCTGTAAATGTAATGCACTTTCTCCTAGAATTTAAACGAATAATGATAATAATACCCTTAAATGTAAGAAGAAAAAAATTATTTATACATGGTTTACAAAGAAATTTTTGTTTAAGATTTTTTCAACAACTTACTGAAAACAAGCAAAAAAAGTTTCCACGAGATGTTTAAGAAGACATATGGTATTTTATACGAACAGAACGCAAATGTTTTTACAGATTTATTTGAAGAACTAGAAACATACTATACAAAAGGCTTGGTAAGATTTAAAATATACTTATTCTACCGAATACTGACTAATACTTAACTAATCATTCAACACAATGAATCATATTTTTTCAAAAATAATCTATTGAGCTGTATAAATGGAATTAATTACTGCGTGACTGATTCTTTACCAATATTACAATTATATAATAAAAGCAAAACTCCATTAATACAAAAAATATTTTGGATTCTTCGTGCTCAGTCCATATCTATTCTATGCAGCAAAATAGTTTGATCAATCTGTAATTCTAAAAAAAATTTTTTTTTCAACTTTGATAGATTTTTTAGCTTAAGGTTGCCGTTGACACTCTTAATTATTTTAAGTTTTCCAATTAGTGTCTACTAAAAAAAATGACTTTTTCTATTTTAGCGATAAATCCCTAAAATTTATGAGCCAACAGTAAAAGAATTATAGGCTAACTTCAATATAAATAGAGACATTCTCTATAGAGCTTATTAGTTTAATGTATTAAATTTTCAATAAAAACGAGCTGAAAATTGGTTGTACTTAAACTAATTTACTAAGGCTATCTATTTTTATGACTATTTTTATATAACTTTTGTCATTATATACTAGCCATACATCAATGCAATAAATGTTTCGTGTTTATGGTAGGTTAAGTTATTAATGTGTCAGAGCTTGGAAGTAAAAAATCTTCGAATCATCTGTTTATTGAAAAATGTACAGACAATCTCTATTTTTCTAGTTTAAGTGCATCATACGCCACTTATGTCCTTCTTCTTCAAGAAAACTAATTTTGCTTCCTTTTGGTTGAATTAAAAGTTGTATTAATATTAAGTTGGTTACAATAACTATCTTAAGTGCCATCTCATATGTAATATTCAATTTTACAATAAAGTAAAAACTCCTAACTCAATTATTTGATTTATTGAGCTTACATTTTAATTATTTTTAACTGTATTCAACGTTATAATGGGGGTAGACATAAAGTTTCCGAAATTATTATTAAATAAAAATTCTTGTTACACAAACTCTTTGCAAGGTTGATCCAAGAAAGATTTCTGAAACAGCTATGAATATTATCTCATCTCATCAACATATAAAGCAAATTCAAAAAAATGTTATAATCGCTAATCGCGAAAACTACTTAACCGATTTTTCTGTGACCGTACGTAGAAGAACAGCTACTTTTCTATACCCTGTATCAAAAATAAATAACAGCCTCATTTGATACCTTCTCACTGATCGCTAAACACACACACTCAAACCAATCATTTTAATCTTTCCACCGTGTCAAGCGCACGCTTAACCTTGACCTCCTCTCTTTTTTTCAACATCTATTAAATTAACCCGGAGTTCGAAGATGCTTTAACAAACGTATAACAAAATAATGAATTTTAGCTTACTTCTTCCAAAACCCATTTTTATTTTTATTTAATAAAATAATTTTTCCTCCTCCACCAGCTATTGTGATAATTCAATAATTGTGTTGTTTGAAAAAATTTAATGTTTTCTAAGATTATATTCGGTTACTTTATTATGTACCGTTGATAATATTTGTTGATTCATACTTATATTAGTTCTATTTTCCAAAACTTCTTCTATTAAATTATAAAACTGACTTATACTTATTTGTATATTTAATGATTGAAAAAAGGTAATACCTTATTGATAAAATTAAATTTTTTTTCTACTTAGAGGGTGTAATAATCGTATTTTGGTAGAGCTTTTTTATGAATAAGATTAAAAGTATAAGCCTAAGACTCACTTATAATAACTAAGTAATAACACATGCAATGAATAGAATCAGCATCCAAAAAATTTAGTAGTTTATTTTTCCAATTCAACATATTATTTCCATAAATTGTTGATGTGTATTTATATCTTCAAATAAGTCTTAAAATAACTTATTTGTAATTAAAGATACAAAAACTCTTGTTTAAATTTTGAATAACTATTGTAAGGTAAAAAATTTTTATTGTTCATACAACAATTACGTATTTACTATAGGTGAAGTTCAAACTGTTTATAGCACTAGAAACTTACAATTTTTCTTAGAAATCTCTAATTCTTTATATAAATTATAAAACTGTCCTAATTTTCTTTTAATATTTTAACCCAAAATACTCTTTATAATAATTAATAATTGGTTTATCTTCAAATAAATTTTTTACTTAATACATTACTTCAACTCATAAATTTTGATAATTGACTCCATTTCTACGTTAAACCAAAGTAAAAATCTATCCATGTTTACAGTACTGCTTCGGCACAATTTTTACCCTAGTGTCAATATCTAATGGCTTAAATATGATTCAACAAACAGCACTTTTTTTTAAGCACTAAAGTTAAATATTAACTAGTTGAAGTTGTTCAGTACTTTATTATTTTCCGTCTTCAAGGATTTATACATAGATACTCTATTTTAAGGCTGAACAACATAGCAGCTAAAATATTGCTGTAAAAAAATTGTTAATAACAAAAATTACAAATAAATACCAGGTAGTGCTATAGGTAGCCCTATCACCTATATCCTTTCAAATTTCGCCATTCAGGCCTTAAAAAAGGGTACAGAAAACCAATGCACTCAAATTGCTATCACAATTTATATTCTTACAACTCTATATCACAAAAAAATTGGTATAATCTATAGTTTGGTCGATCGAGCAGGAAGTTATCAGATTGCTTCTGATGATAATATAAATTTGAATACTATAAATAATGTAATAAAAGCAAATAACTATCTCAGTAAGCTTATAAGAAAATATGGACAAAATTAGACCTAATATTCATAAAAATGAGGGTGTTGTTTCAAAAACACTTTTGAATAACAATATAAAAATTAAAATGACTTCATAATTTTACCGTACATAGAAAAATGTGAATACGATGTAAAATCGATCCCAAAAAAATACGTTTAAAAAGTTATCTTTTAATTACAAAACAAGTTGAAGATTTCTAAAAACAATAAAAAAATCAAATAGATCAATGCAAAAAATTTAACTTAGTTTATAAAATAATGTGCAAGTGTAGTAAACGTTACGTGGAACAGTCAGGTAGGATACTAGAAATGAAAAAAAAAAACAATGTGATAATATACGTAAATGTAAAGATTCCTCAGGATTATATAACCATATTTCAAGTGGTGACTACATATTTAAGTGTGACGACTAATCAATAAAAATACTTGATAGAATCTAATTATTATAAACGATTAGTAAGTAAAATAATATTTATTAAAAAACATAATACTGTTACCTAAATAAGTGTTACACAAAATTTAAAATATGTATTCCAAGAACACATACATAAATTTATTTAATAATTTGTATTGTACAAAGTTTTATAAATTTTGCTGCTATTATCTTTAGCTTGATGTTTCAAATTTTTATAATACACATACATAATAGTTAAGAGAAGGTACCTATATGGCTTAACATTATACAGGCGATTCTTACATTAAATTCCATTTTATGCTCAAATTTTAACATTTACAGCTAAACCGTAAGAAATAGATAACATTTCGGATGGTCCCAAAATTCTGTTGAAAATGAGGTTATAATAAAGTGACGTGCTAAGAGTTATATGTATTGTAAGTATCTTTGAGGTTATATTAGTGAAATTGATTTTAGGAATGTCTCAAAATCTTGTGTTAATATGATAGTTGTGGAATAGTGGGATTGTGTAGTAAATTTTTTTTTTAATTGTAATTAAGAGGCGTTGAACGACATGGCAGTCAAAACATCGCTGTTTAAACATAAAAAATAAAGTATTGAACAGCTTAAACTAGTTAATCTTTAAGGGTGGCTCCAGCATCAAGTACCGTATGTAGTAGTAACAGCAGTAGTAGTAGTGGTAGCAGTTGATGCAGTAGTTTTTTTTTTTTTTTTTTTTTTTTTTTTTTTGTGGAGGGAGGGAAAATGCATTGAAGCACACCGCAGGGACAGTGGTAGTGTGGGACTCGGTAGATTTTTTTTATTAGACCACCCATACCCACTAAAACCCCCCCCTTGCCACGTGGCGTTTGATCCACCCTGGAACCGCGTTAGCATAACTTCAGAGTGGAGCCATCAGGGAGACCATCGCGTCTCACAGCATTAACGAGCTAGCTCGCCACCATTTGCTAGAGGTGCTAATGTTCTCGAGTCCTGAAAAGGACTCGGGGTCCCTGAGTACCAGTACCTTGTCGAGCTCTTCATAGTAGGCCGCCTACTTAGCCAGCACCACTATAAGCTTAATGCTTTCCCTTGCTGATAGGTAAGAAGTACCCAGTGCAGCGTGGGTCCACATAAGCCTGTCTTTCAACTTAAGTCCTTTCTGCCTTATTTTGATCCTGCTTGGGCCTTATCCCTGGACTCTTTTAGGGCTCTTCTAAATAGAGGGCAGCTTCCACTGCCTGCTTCGTGCTTGTTGTCCGTTGTTGGGCAAAGAAAGCACCTTGCTGGACCTAGGCACTCTTTCTTTCGGTGGTTTGTGCTTCCACACCGGAAGCAAAGATTAGATCTGTTTTCTTCCTCACAGTTGCCCGAGATGTGTCCATATCCCAGGCATTTAAAACATCTTGTTACTTCGATTCTTCTTCGAATTCGGCAGCTTACAAAGCCAACTCGTAACCTGCCTTCCTTTTCTACTTGTCTGGCAGATGCTTCGTCCACCTTTATTAAAGCCAGCCTCTGTCCTCTGGCATTTGGCTTTAAAAGAGCAACTTCTGGCTCCTGGCTCTGATGTCCAAAAGTCCTAGCGAAAGCCTCTTTGACCTCATCTTCCTCTACAATGGCATCCAGGTCTCGGACCTCTAATGTCACTTTTCTGTCGCTCATTTTCACGGTACCCTGTCCGGCTACCGACTTTTGAATTTGCTGTGAGAATGCAGTAGCATTCTCTACACCTTTGGCTTTGATAAGTATGTCTCCTTTTTTTGTAGTGACAACACTTCGGACTGCCACTTTAGCCTTATCGGGGTCAAAGTTCGCCTTCATAGTCTTCAGCACCGTTGCAAAGGTCTGTCCTTCAGCCATATTCACTACTACTGTTGTTGTGGCGTCCACTTTTTTCTTCCGGCTTGTTTTGTCATTCAGGGCAATTTCTTCTTGTTTGCCACTACCTGTCTTTTTTTTCTTTAAAGACATAGTATGCTGGCGTTTTTCAGGGCTGTCCGATGGGCTCCTGTTTCTCTTGCGTCGTTCTATTTCCTTTAAGGCAGTGTTCAGGGTTCGTTTCTGTACATGCCGTCGGAAATTATCTCGCCTTTTTTCCCTCCACTGCAGGGATTTAAATGACGACTTCCAAGTGTTGGTGTACAAATCTTCTTTAGTAAGACAGCGTTTTCTCAGCACCTCTGCCTCTTAAAGATGCTTAAGTGCCGCTTTGAGCCCATTTTCAACAGCGTTCGCTGTGTTGCCGTACTTGTCATTAATCAGTTGTAGCGTCTCTGTAATGTCATTCGTTGCTGATTGGACTTTATCAGCAACTTGCTGTCGCTTTACTCTGAACCTAGTGGCACTTTCTTCTAAAGAGGCAAGCTCTTCCTGGGTCTGGTTGCTAAATACCGACACGTTGCTAACCTCGGTGTCGTTAGTGCCCTTACTCGACAGGCTTCTTCGTCGTCCTTTGTCTGTAAAGAAAGGCCATGGAACATTTAGCAGTCCCTGGTGGCCATGAGATACGTCTTTGTGGCCCCCCTCCAGAATCCGTGGGGCCTGCGTCAGTCACCCGGGCTTTCACCGGATCGGAACTGCTGGCGAATTCCCTCAGAGAGGTTACCGCCTGGGGTACTTGTTTTGCATCGACGTTTTTCATTGTGGCATCTTTTTGAGTGTCCTACTGACCCGCGAAGGCCAGCACTACCCTTTTTTCTAGAAATAAGTATTTGGAAAGGGTTAACACCAGGGCAGCAGCCCTCTCTGTCACCAAAGAAGACCGCTACTTGCTCGGGCCGGCCGGGAGTCGCCACTCTCCCTCAGTCCCACCCACGGAGACTGCCCTGGCGTTGAGTAACAAGTGTAAGAATGGTGTTCGTGGGTAATGTATGTATTTGTTGGTACACAACGGTCATCCCAGCTAGACGAGCGGCAGGTGTACAGTCCCGAGACCGCGCAGACAACCCAACAAAACGGGCTGGCGTAAGGCACTGAGGTGCTGCCATATAGCCTCCTCAGTGGTAGTAAGCCTATATTAGTCGGCCCACCACGTCTTTTTTGTTCATGAGGCGTACAGCCATATCAGATGTGGTTACCCAGACTTACCCAGGCCTCATCATCCGGCTTCACCCGTCACCGGGCCCCCAACGCAAGCCCGGAAAAGGACCCGCCACACGCAACCCAGAACAATCCGTCAGTGTCCCTGTGTTTGTTTGGTAAGAGTGTGTGATGCATGTATCTGAGAAGAATGTTTCAACCACCGCTTACTTCTATACACGAAGGGTGCTAGTTTTTGTTTGCCCGCATCAAGCAATGGAGTGCCACCCACGGAAGCAGCAAAAAGCGAAGACCAAGCAGCACAAGCAGAGCTGGCCCATGCATCCACACCGATGGAGGCATGGGGCACTAGTCCCCCGTCCACATCGCCGCAGATACACACGCCAACGCCACACACGCCCCCCGATCCACGCCCCCGACCACTACCAGAGAGAGCCACCCCAGCTGCCCATCGTCACCTCTTATTTTAAGTGGATGCCCCTATCCGCCACCCGGGAGTTGATGCAGTAGTAGTAGCAGTAGCAGTAGTAGTAGTATTACCAGTTGTGGTAGTAGTAGTAAATGTCTTTTTTTTTTATTTTTTAGAGGAAAGACAATTTACTGAGGAACGACGTCGAGACAGCGGTAGTGTGGAATTTATCTGTAACAGTTAATGTTGAGTTTCTTAAGGTTGGAAACAAACTTAACTTTTACCCTACCCATGTGTTTTACTTGATATGCAAGGTGACTGAAAAGAGTATTATGAGCTTGTGATTCTCAAAATTTTAGAGATAATGGCGTGAGAAAATAAGGTTTTTCTTATAGACGGAAGGCCATACGTGTTTGCTTAGTGATGGTAGAATTTGTTTGTGTTCTCTTATTTTGACTGGTTGTTAAAGAACGACCTTTCTTTCTTTTTCGTTTCTTGGCCATGCAACGTCTGTTAAAATGTTAGACGTTATCAAGCTCTTTAAATTTTACTTTGTACTTTAAGTTAACGTTGCACACTAATCTGTGTAATTGGTTGTCTTAATAATAAATTAAGGTTTTTCAATGTCATTATTTTGTGCACGAAAGTCAGTTAAAAGTGTTTTAGTACTTCATTTAATAATGATGTGTTTATACGTTAGAATGGTTTTTAGAGAATTAATATAATTATCCCAAGGAATATTGCACATTAATTAAAAGTTAGAAATATTTTTTCAAATACACACAAACTAAGGTAAAGAGGGAACATTTAGAAAATAATTAGAAGAAAATCATTGTAAGACAGAATACGATAAAATTGTGCTTTATGTTTATAGTTGGTAATTATGTTCGATGAAAGCAGCATAGCAGTTACAAAAATACGCTCTTTGTGGTCGAAGCCATACAGGTTTTTATTGGTTAGTACTCACATAAACGAAAAATAACTTTTTATGAAAAAAATTATGATGAAATTATCGTTATTTTAAAACATGTTCGTACGCGCACACGCGCGCGTGTGTATGTGTATGATTTTCAGACTAAATGTTACATAAAAAAAGTTTAAGGGCAGTCCAGAGATAATTCAAGTTTCTTATCATTTCTTTAATTTCACTTGAATTATACAGCTTTATAACATTATTTATTGAACAGCTAGCTACTTTATAGGTAAAGTGGTTGAGAATTGAAGGCAAACATCGTCCAAGCCATTGTTGAAAAGGATTGAAAGTTGGCTGTTGGAGTGCTGCTTCGACACTTGCCAATACAGTGGAAAATTTCTGGCAGGTGAGGTTTCTGGAATTCAGTATGAGACAAAAGTTATTCCAGACGAACTTGACACCAACTTCCCACGACCCACCAAAATATGGGACTTGAGGTAGAACAAAATTCCATAAGATTCCTTGCTGAACAAAAGCTCCAGCCATTCGATTCTCATGCAATTCCACGCCTTGCAATACCTCGCATAGTTCGGAACTGGAGCTGAGAAAGACAGTAAGCGGTTATAACAGTGACGAAGCCAAATTTCGAGCCAAAGTTGCACCTTTGCCAGGATCTGGGATTGCACTGAACATCCTTCACTAACACCAGAGAAGTGAGAGGTATTAGATTTAAATTGTAAGCATAACTTCCGGGCCAGCCCCGTTGAAATAATTATTATTTCTGAGAAGGCATTGACCAGGGCTCTTGAGGCTGTAGTCTTTCTCTGGGAAGCTTTTAACTGGACTCAGATTTTAGAAAGGATGGAGATTCAGAAGTGTGATACGATCTTGCCATTGCTTACTTTCTGACTTGATCGAGGCCTGATCAATCAGTGGCTATTTTTCTGCAGTTAACGCAATAATAGGCCCAAAGGCAGATCAACATTTGTGTCCAGACTTATGGATTATGCTATGACATGTTATGTATCAGATCTGACTCATGGACTATGATGGGAATGAGGTATGAAAAGCCTGAACTAACCTGAGCAAGCGCCCACACTGACGTAGAAAAATTAATAGTCAGGAAAACATGGAAATTTCTGCAGGTGAGCTAGCTGCGTCCAGTTTGTCTAATTTATCTTTTCATACCTCCTTGCTTCTATGCTTAAATTAGGATTCTAGAATCACCCAGGCTATATCATAGTTAGATATCTCCATGGCTCAATTGAAATAATGTAGATACTTTGTTAAAATCTAGTAAATAAGTCAATATTCCTGAATATTATATTTTTGATAATACAACGATAACATCGTGTAGATGGAAACGTTTCAGAATACCTGTAGCAATACAAAAATTAAACGCTGTATCTTCTATAGAGCAAAAGCGTTTTTTTCTTAAATTAATATTAAGTAAAGTAAGAGAAGCAACTACATTAAGAGATTTTAAAACATACGATAGAGTTAATTATGATACTTTTAAAGAAACTACAACTGCTATGGGTTCAATAGAAGGAGATTTAAATATGAAGGATATTATTAGTGAAGTATGCAGTACCATGATGCTAAAGCAATTGAGACAATTTCTATCCTGGTTCCTACTTTCAGAAAATATTGATAGAACTACAATTTGGAACTCATATAAAAAATATTTTTTCCTACCTCGAGCTTTTTTGAGAGGGTGGTGTGCCCTTGGTAGGAAAAAAAGCATTCGCCACATAAGCGCTATCGCTCCGTGGCTACCTTACGTCCCTCGGGTCCTGCTTCGCAGGTCCCTTGGGCTGCAGAATAGCCCCGGAGACGATGGCACTTATCCGACGAAAAACTACTATTTCAGAAGATTTTAATCCTAACAATGAAAATCTAGCTGTTTCAGAATTACACAAAATACTTTAATTAGATGGTAAATCTTGTAAAAAATACAATTACCAGATCCAATTATGATTTAAATAAATTATAAAAATGATAGTGTAAAAGAAATGTCTTCAAAAAAGCTGTTTGATTCCAGTTATTCACAGTAAAATAGCGATCAAAAATATATTTTCCTAATGATATGTGAGGGAAGACATAAAATTTTTTTTATCGATGACCAAGGAGGTTCAGGTAATACATTTCTACATAAAACAATGATGTACTTTTTTACTTCAGAAGAGAAAACAATTATATTAATTGCATGGACAAGTATAACATCAATATTCTTTTCAAAAGGGATTACAAGTTATGAAACGTTTCGATTACCATTAGATCCACAAAATATAGAAAGCTCAATTTTAGTGTTACATTCAGTTAAAAAAAATCAATAGAAGTAGATTTATTAATATGAGATGAAAATTCAATGATTCCTAAATAAGCTTTAAAAATTGTTGAAAGAACTTAACGTGATTTATGTGACATGGCTGAATGGTTCGGTGATAAAATTATAGTTGAAGGAGGTGATTTTTGTCAAATTCTTCCAGTAATTAAAAACAGTAATTGAAATCTAGTTATTGAAAAAACCAAAAAAATCATCAGTTCTTTGGCTAGTTTCTAAAATTCTTAAATTAAATGTAGAAATGCGTTCCGTTCATCAGTTATTTTCTGAATTACTTTTGGAAAGAGGGAAAGGAAAAATAAAGTATTTTAAAATACTAAAAAATACAAAACTACTGATGATTGTTCCAATATTCTGGTAATTTTTCGAATTTGTCAATAAATAGGATAATATTTTGTATATTAAATAAATGCGACACTGCGATCAAGATAAACAAAAGAATTTATTGTTAGACACATTCTTAATACACGTCTCACCATTGTGGCGTGCCGTGATGATCTGCTACAGAGCTGCTTATTTATTAAGGATGAGTGTTGTATGTGTGTGGCAGCACTTGTCAGTCATTGCTCGCTTACTGTACATCATATGCAGACATATATGACAAACAGCATAATCTTAACATTACACAATGAGTAAACTAATTATAAATAATAAAATATTAGAACAGATTTCAGGAAATGCGAATGTTTATTTAAGTCTTGTAAGTGCCACTGAGAGAAGAGTAGATAAAACTGATAAAAATATTTTTATAAACTTTCCTGAAGAAATATTAAACAGTATTAGAGAAAGTCTCCCACCTCATTAGTTAAATGTGGAAGTAGGTGCGATAGTAATGTTGATAAAAAATTTCAACGTAGTGGATGGTTTATGTAATGAAAGACGTCTAAAAATTACAAAGTTATTTAAATACAGTATAGAAGCAGAAGTTATTACCGGAGAAAAAAGTGGAAATAAGGTATTTTATACGTAGAATAACTTCAAATTTAGGAAACACGTGTATTTCACACAGAAAACAATTTCTATTAGTTCCGGGGTTTCCAATAACGATGAGTAAATCACTAGGTCAAAGTTTCGATAAATTTAGTTCATATTTTGAAAAACCATGGTTTTTTTATGGTCAGTTGTATGTAGCTTTGTTTCGATGTAAGGATCTACATAGGAAAAAATCTTTGTCATGTAATTCATAAAAGAAATGCGTAGAAAAGTTGCTAACGCTAATGCTACGATGCGACAAGACTTTTTGACAGTAATCGGGGCGACCCGCCATGGCCAGCCGTCGAACTGGGCGCACATTTTTCGAGCGTGCGAGACTCGTATCAAGGAGTGTGCGCTTACGAAAGGACGAGTTGATTCACGTGAAAATGAGAAAATAGGCACACAATTTATAGAGACGTGGAAGGGGTATACTGAATGTGCACCTATGAGAAGAGGAGTGGAAGTGTCGACTATAGCTACATATCTGAGCGCACACCTAAAACAAGCGACGACACCAGCTTTTTTCTTTTGACTAAAACTGAGTAAATGCTACATATATATATATTTAACTGACTCTTGCTCTCGATCTTGCTTCAATGTTAGTAGTTATTGCGACACAGTAGCCCGTCACAACAAACCCCCACCACCTGGTGTGAGTTTCTGAACGGAGCCACTGTGCCAGCGCTCACTTACTAAGAAGTGGGAAGGACTATCCTTACCCCTTCTCTGCCTATGATTACCTGAAACTTGGATAAAGAAGGTGGTACGAGAGGTATACATTATGGAAGATGGTATGACCGGTGGGGAGATTATAGAGAGTAACTACATTTAACATACTAAGAAAGAGAGAGGCATATATTGTGACAAACAACTTATTACTTAGGAGAGCGAAATAAAGAGATGCGAGTGGTGACAGTGTAAGATGATTGTCCAAAGACGCTATTTTCAAGACTGAATTCCTGAACGGAGCCACTGTGCCGCCGTAAACTTACTATAGGAGGGGGTATCCCCTCCATCTGAACTGGAAAGATTTTGCGGGGCAGGCCATCGTACATTCCCCCTATTTACATTTTCTTACCAATCCGCTGCTATGATTGCCTGAACCTTCTCTGTGTATGTGTTTGTATTAATTATTAATAAGCGAGTATACCGAAGGGTATTCGGCCTTTTTACTTTTATTTTATATTTCAATTTGCATTGTTATAAAGAAAAGGAGTAAGTTGACGGTTAAATAACAACAAGATAAACAAATTTATTTTTTTTATTTCAATGATTCATAGCATTAACAAAGGCATTTACATGAAAAGACGCAACATCAAACACAATATCCCACATAAGATCTTTTGTCAAAGTCTCCTGTTTTACAATGTCATGTGCTACAACTTTTTCATACATACTCTTCACATCGTCATCATTCAAATCACTCACATTATTTTTTGCAACGTATGATGCGTAGTAACAGTCGTAGTTAAAGCATCGACAAATCGAACGTCCAATCTAACGCTACCGTGTTTAATTAGATTCCAATTAGAACATTCTTTGGTCGATAAATCTGCTGTTAAATCGAAAGCAAACAGGCAGTAACCGTTGGGATATCATACGTGATCGATGTGATTTCCTTCATTAAGAAAGTGAACATCAGTACCCGAAAACAAAGTATGAAAAGCATCTACGTATAAATTATTCATTTTAAAGTCTGGTTGTAGTAATATGGAAGGAACTTAAATGCCGTCAATGTACAAACAAAGAAAATTAATATTGAAACGATGAAAATAAACAGATTCATAGTGCGATCGCCATTATAAGCTTAATTTTTAACGAATCCGACGATTGTTTGCTTAGGTAACTGGCCCAAAATAACACTATCCGAAATACCGCTGTGCATCGTCAAAGCTTTTACTTTGACACGCGTGAGTGGATATTTTGCCGTGCTCTTTGACAAAGCTTTGGTATGGGCTAGCAAAACAGATGGGCTTATTTTAACGCGTTGCACTAAAAGATTTGCTTCTTCGATACAAACCGAAACCAAGTTTGAAGCCTCTATAAGACAAAATGCATCGCGAGATCTTACTAATCGCATTCTCACCTCGACACTATTGATGAGAAATTTTTCCTAATTGCATTCATCGCAATGAAGATGACCAATTAGATCAACTGATTTCTTTGCTGGTACTAATGTTCGTCGCTTAACGAGCTCCCCGTTGGCATCCAACACATCGTCCATCTTTGTCGCCTTATCGTCGCACCATAAGGCACTCGTTAAGTGTGATGATTTTGCCGTAGGTCCTTAATTTAATAAAGTTTCCAAATACGCTCTGTAAGGGTACGCATTATTAGGTGATCCTGGTTTCTGATTTAAAAACACATCGACTTGATTGAACAACAAATAAATGAAATTATTTTCATCAACCCGGCTTTTGTGATTTTAGATACTACCTCAGCATTCAATTGTTCATCTTCATTGACGGCTAACTTGACACGAAGACTGAGCATCGTGTAAGTAAGATCAATGTAATTGTCACCATCACCTGGTACGACAAATTCGATCGGTGAATCATCCGTGAGCGATGATATCGGCTTGATTTGAATCCAGTGCGATCCCTCGACAGTTGTTTAAGTCGGTGGATTACCAAAAAAAACAAGCTCAGATTTAAAGCACTCGCACGAGTAACTGAGTAAAAAAGCCATTTTTTTACAATTTAACTTTTAACAATATCTCTTGCAGTTTTTTTTTCCTTCTTTTTTTTTTTGGTTCGCTTTTTCTTTTTATTTTGTTTGTGTGTTTTCTTAATTTTTTTTTTCTTACTCTTACGACGTCCATGCCTTAGCTGCACAGTTCTACAAAGCAATTGCAACTGAAATGGTTGATCGAGTCGTTCAAGCTTATATCCTGAACCTTCCATAAGCTTGTCCAATTTTTCTTTGGGTTTTCTCTTCAGCGCATTACTAGACTCTATTACACGAGTGCGAAATGTCTCTTTGGAAGGTATCTTTCTAGTGGTAACGTCAGACATAATGTTTATACCTGCACGAACAGCTTCTTGGCCAACAGCTTTGGCACCTCGTTTGATAAGTGGTGAAACTCAATCAATTGTCAATCGATTCGTGTAAAGAAAAGCGTTACTATCAGCATCCCAAAGTCGAATGGTATGGGTCTACCAATTGGATCCTTTATATCGATTTCAATGTTGTAGAATGAGTTAAATAACAATGGTGTATCCATAGGAGGAGAAAAAATTTTATTTTTAACACAGCCGTACGCGTAACCTTTAAAGTCCAACGACACGGCCCGCAACAATCGTAATTAAACTTCTCCTGCGATGTTTGGTTCACAAATATCACTGTAAATCATTAACATGGATGGTAAAGCGTTGTCAAGATTTGCTGTATAAACGGATCGAATTTCGTTATTTTCCAAGAAAAAACATGCTGCACTTTCAAATTCAAAGATCTAACGTAAATTTTCCGATAAAACTATACGATATGTGTATTTACTGCGCGCTGTTTCGGAACTTACTAACTTAGCCACTACGTAGCCACCTCTTTCCAAACTGAAAAGTACATGATCTCACGTGGTATCAAAACTACCTAACTGTTTGAGAGCACTATTTTTTTCCTCCTCCTCGAGTTTTACTTCCGTTTCTTCGCCTTGGTCACTTTTTTGCTCAATCGACGCCATGTTTGTACTTGAATCGACGAAGGCACAACTTTTTAAAATTTGTTTCTATTGTTCGGTGACGTCGTTGATTCAGCACCACTTTCATCACGAAAACTTTCACTATTCGACGTAGATCTCGGACTCTTATTTGGCGATTTTGATTTATTGATACTAAGTGTCACTGCAAACTGATCACGCCCCAGTGGTGTGCGTTTTTTTCTGTCTCTCTAGATATCTCTTACCCGATCGACAATGTTTGACTGTGTTATGCGAACGCCTACTATAATGACGTTATGATCATTGCTCCAGTCAAAGTTTCCAGTAGCGCGCAATCGTCGTACGTTAACTACAGCTTTTTGACGATACTTTTTTGGTAAGCTTTCGATAACCTCGGCATCCTGTCTTTCCTCCTCTTTACGCTTTTTTTTCGTCCTCGTCGACGTCATCATCAGAGGGATCGTTATTTTGTGAAGCCTTGGTGTTAGCCGTAATCGCGTCTGCATGTTGTTTTCTTTCACTGTCCAATTCCGTAAGGTGTAAATACAGTTGCAAAATTTGCTGATTTTTCTTCCACTTTTCTCACTCGTCAGTATACGGTAAATTTAAGATGTCGTTCATTTCTGCGTCGAGTCGACTCATCGTTTTACCTGGCGTTTGCACAGATTATGGACCATCGTTGAGAAATGTGCTTCGCAATCGGTCCACGCTTTCTTAAGGCAGAAAAATCATTTTTTTTTTTTTGCATACTCCATTTTTGTTACAGCATCGACCACACCGTTTTACGGAGCGGACTGAACAAAGCAGGTAAGAAATTTTCTTCTTGTTGCACGATGATTTTTTTCTCCGACTACGAACGAATTTCTGCGTTGGCGAGTTTTCTGAAAACGTTGGCGTGTCTGTAAAAGTGTCGTTTGTGCACCGCAGTTAGTGGAACGTTTTCTTTGAGAATGTTCAACGGGCACTCGCAAATATACTTGATAAATGTCGTGTCGGCTTTGTGCACAAGGGCCCTCTGTTGTTCGGTGTTGAGATGATGAAGAGCTCTTAAAATGACGACGTGTTTTTGAATAAACGGGGATCGAACTTTGACGCCATTACAACGGTACGATTAAAACTAGATTCGCCGTTTCGCTTCCTTTCATCTGGTTTTTAGCTACGTATACGTACAGATACTCGTCATCTGGGAAACTACAAGTTCGAAATTGACAAGTGTCCGGTGTATTTGGCTTGAGATCTAAGAAAAGGTAACTAAATGGTCGGAGAGTAGCGTCCCGAAACGCTTCTTGCAATAACTGAGGATTTTCCGGAAGCACTTGTCTCGAAAGATGTTGTATTTGTGCTCGATCTCGTTAATTTCTAAAGATGACAATATATTGAGAGTTTAGCGATACATCGCGCTGGCCCTTTACTTGATAAATTATATTTTGGGAGATAAATATTACGCTTAAATTATTATGATGACTGCCTTTAGTAAATAAGTCGACGATACCGCCACTACTGGACGATTCGCGCATCAAATCATCATTAATGATCAGTTTTGGTCTGTGGTTGCCCGCCCATTCGCTATTTTGTGGCAATTCCTCGTGGAATTTGATAGTACTCCTAAAATCTCGGTAACCAGACAGTCACTCACCGTATCAAAAAATGACCCACTCGAAGCAAGTATCTCTCGTACTATTAATATGTCTTAAAAAACGTTTCACAAACACGGTTTTACCGCAATGAGTAGGTCTACTCAGAGTGCAAGTCCACGGGTGTTGCCATCGAGTTTCCATACTGTCAAACTAAACTCTGTCGAAAAAGCTGATTGACCACGCTAGACCGCGAGCGCTGTTGAAAAGCTAGCACAAAGGTGGGTTGCGTGGCCAATCAGCTTGTTTTGTGGATTCAACCGCCCATCGAGCTCTTATTATCCGCCGCCGCTGTTGCTCAAACATACAGCTAGGATTTACCCAAAAGTGGTTTGCACGACCAATCAGTTAGAATACATGTTGTAATGGTAAGGATAACTTTCCAGAAAATTTTGGTTTTTAGGATTAAAAAATGTGCTGATGTAAAATTTCTTGGAATATGTTTTATGTTTCACTAAACAATAAAGTATAAACATCCGTTGCCACGTTTGTGCTGACGTTGATTTCGAATCATTCACCGCAACACTTTCAAGAATGTGCTGACATATGGTAAATAGAAACATTTATATAACTAGTAACACGCAGAACATTCTCGCTTTGAATTTTCTATTTTTCAATAAGTATTTTGTTGGCCTTAAAAAAATACCGTTTTTTTCTATTATTTATTTTCTTATAAGTTTGTAACCATTTTTTTAGGGGTTGTAGAAAATATTTTGAGAAACAAATTTCGCGGTGGTAGCACTTTACACATGATTAAACCGATCACAAGGGATAAGTTGTTGTTGTCTCCAATATCTCTCTGACACTCTACTTGTCCGACGTATATTAATCGATGACCGACGGAAAAGTAACCACGTTTGCATGGATAAGGGTACAACGAAAAAACATCGACGTACTTAATTTTTTCTACCCCTTGGCATGGGTACTTTCGAACTGTATTTCCAGGACGTCTCCAAAAAAACGCATCACGTGAGTTGAGAGGTTTTTGTCTACAATAACCTTCATTTTCTTGAAGAAAATCTCGAAGGTTCTCGTTGTTACGAATTTCTTCATTATAAATACATTCCCACTTTTTGATCAGCTGGTAATTGCATGCCAATATTTTTTCACTGATGGCACAGGTTCTTTTGTATCTTCCGTCCATTGTATTGCCAGTTGTTAAAAAAAAAATCTCTCGTTATTTTAAAACATCGTGGACAACCACGACAGAAACAACCATGAAACTGTAATACGATGCCTCCATGGTTATCCACACCAATTTGTGGAGTGCAATAGCCATCAATAATGATACCTTCTGGTAAGCGTTTCTCTTTGCATCATCCAGCATGTTCGATGAGTCGATCGAGAACACGCTTCTCCATCCAACACAGCCACTTAAGCGCTACTTCAAACTGACTATTCACTAATCTGTGATTTCTTGGTGGTATAATATCGATTTGGTTTTCCATTAAAAATTCTTTCTAGTAGACATGCATACCTGTCAAGGCTATTTTTGTACATTCAATAAAAGGATCAACTTGAAATTTTTCGAAATTTTTTTCAATAAGCCACGCGAGCTAATCTTAAAATTTTAACATCTTGTTCAAAGTGTTTAATGATTTCCCGTTGAAAATCAAAGATATAATCGTTGGCTACTTGTTCGTTGTACCATTTCAAAAAATTTTCTCTTTTTTGTGCAGACATACTGTAGGATAAATATACATACAATGGTGGTAGACGATCGAGGTATGATTGATTTACGGGTGTGTTGACAAAATGTTAAAAAACACCCTCTGCAATACCAGTCAGACCATACGCTTTGGGTAGACTACTCAAAGGCATATGAAAATAATTAAGCCTATTGATAAATTTTATCTTTATAAGTTCCATCAAAATAAGTTTAGACCCATTCATTAAGATGAATGGTGTCACTTGCATGCTGTGTATTTCAATGATACACTTAATAAATTGTGCGTCAAATCCTTGGGCATTGTGGGTAATACAGACAACTCGCTATTTTGTTTTTGATGATAATGCGCGAGATCTATTAATTGTTGTTTTATCGGATTGATTTAAAAAATATTTTCGCGTATATCACAGTGGTCGCATCTCGTTAAAACTGACTCTTGTTACAAATCGATACAAAAATTACTAACTCGCTCCATGATGCATAAATTGACTACATAAATTTGTTTTTCATTATCACCCAACACAGATACTGACTGTTCCGTCTCTAAGTCAAAATACAATACTACAAACGGCACTTTATTATCAGACATCTTGATAAGCTGCATGTAACAGAGATGACTAATAGGTAAGCGTTCTTTACATGTATTGCAAAAAGAAATTCCACAAGCATGTATTTAATTTTTTTTGTTTGCACAATTTTACAACATATTCGACAAACTTATATTTGTTCACTAACAGTAGATGATTTATTAAACGATCCTTTATCCAAGTGATTTTTAAAACAGTTTTTTTATCAAACGATTGCTTACATGAGTCATATTTTTTAGAGTCGCCAGTTATTTCACACTGTGGCGATTGAAAACATTTTTTACATTTATTAGAGCATCTATGATCTTCTACGCCCCAAAAAACTTTTATTACAAGGTATGCAGTACCCCGTAACTCCACTTGCGCCAATCAAATTTACAATCCGTTCGAAATGTTGTTGATTTTCGTAAAACATTAATCGTAGTATGTTACTTACGCTTCTGTATGTATCTACGACAATACGTGTACTATTGTACAGGGGTGGATGACCGCGACCAAAATTTCGTATAGAATGTACGACAATGGCTGTTCCACGAGAGGCAAAAAATAATAAAAAATCATGAATTTCATTGAGACCGCAACCCGTTTCCAGTACCCTGACTCTCGCCTCTTTAACTAAATCATTAGCTCCTTTTTTTTTGCAGCGGCCCGTAATCGCGTCTAATAAGGTTCCAATATTGATGCAACCTTCCTGTACGTATTTGCCCCTTGATAAGGTGAGGATAAGCTGCTACCAAGGCTCTCAGAAGGCAGAGGTTGTCATGGTTCCTAATAGTTAATATAGATTACTTCTTCACTGTATTTTTGCTCAATCGTACGCTGCCACGCCCTCTAGTACCATTTACGATTGCACATGTAATCAACAGTGTATCGACAATTTCAAAATCGTTTAAACTTTGCACAGCGCTAAACAACACTTTCCACAAATCTTCGACACGAAAATCGTGTACTTGTCTAAATGACAACCATAAAAGTCCGTGATTGAATTTCTCTAAATTTATTGTTACACTAATGAAGTCGTTGGGTTCACTTTGACCAATAAGCTGTCTATACAAATCATTTATGCACTCTTCTAGCCAGTTATATACATTGACGTTTGGTGGTGGTCTTGACGAGCGTTCACGCACCTTTCTTCTTTCATAGTTAAAGCTACGATAACATTTAACAACCTCAGACTCGAGAATAAAGAGTGGACGCTCTTTTCCTCCATACTGTAATTGGAAATCTGTAATGACGTTTAAAAAATCAGTACAATTGATATTAATACTCTATTTTATGTAGCGTACCAGATTCGCTGCTGCCAATAGTGTCAGTGCTCCTGTTGCTACTAGTACTGCTACTGCTTCTGCTACTGCTAGTAAAATCATTACTATTTTCTTCATCTAAGAAGTGAATGCGTTAAAATAATTTTAAATATAATTATCAGACGAGAAATATGAGTAATTTTGTTACTTATCATCATCTCTGAAGTCTTTATGTACAGTTTTCTCGACTCTGCTCGTCGACGGAATTTTTTATCCTCTAAAGAAAAATTAATTAGAGTTATGATCATATTATTTAAATAAAATTCATCGTATACTCTATTTACCTTCTTTCGTAGCTGCATTAATGCATTGCATTATTAACTCATTTCCGGATGTGTCGTTATGCATATTTCTAAGTACTGTAACAAGAACTTTAATAAAAAAAAAAATATGTATGTATAAAAAGATGATTTTATACAGATAAAAATAAAAAAACTTGCAGTAACGTCGTGTTAAATCTTTTGCCAGTGGGTCCTTATTGTTGACTCTTCGTTTGACTGCTTTCACAACTGTTTCGAAAATCACGGTGTTGTTATCAGGTGCGCATTTAAACGCATCACTTATCGTTCTTATCCGACATTGTAGTACAAGAAAGTACATTTTTTCAAATAATACATTCACGATAACGATCCTAAATCGCGACTCCACTCACCACCACACATTGTACGAATGTGCGGTTCATAAACGTTGTCAATACGTAACAAATACCTAATAACGCTAATTTAATAATTTTTGGTAATACCCTCCATAACGTTTAATATTTGATGAAGAGAAAGAAAATACTGTAGACTAGCAGCTCACAGAGTATTTTATCAACAGAACGTCTGTATGACGAATGACGTATCCACAGAGAATTTTTTTTACATTTTATAAATTCGACGATGTTTTCGATGAAAAAGAAAAAAATGCTGATTGTGTATTTCGTTCGAATAAACAGTTGCCTTTCATGGTAATTTACACAGTGTGTGTTAGGGGCACACGCGCATGATGTAACTTGAGACTCCTGAAGCGTATTTTACATCATGCGATATTTATTGAAAAGAAAACTACGGATTTTGCACGGCTTGTTACGTTGTAACTAAGAGTGTGCGCGAACCGCAGCCTGATCCAATTTTTTTGGAAATTTTACTGGCGTGCCGTGATCGACCATACTTATTTACTAATTTTGCGGGAGTGCATGTAATCAGTAAAATCTTGTTGTTTCAGACTTGTTTTAGAGTGTATCAAAACAGTTTAGTGAATTTCGATATTGTGGCAAGAGATTTTGGACTCGTTAATCCATAATGGCTTTCCAGAAGAACATTTTACAGGCCCCGAAATAATTGTCAACCAGTGCGCGCAGTGATTTATTTCAGTCAAAATAATTACATATTAATAAAACTCTGTTTCATGAAGAAATATGAAAGGTTAGTTAAACACCGGTACATTTTTTAAGAACTATGGCTGAAAACAATTTTTATTCCTTACCTTTAAAAGAAACACCATTGTCTGATGGAAACTACCCTGTTTTAGTACCGTTAAAAAAAAAGTTTGTGAATAACGTGAATTAGAATAGTGATAGTGAGTGGTACAAAAATACTGATATAATTATTTCTAGCGCTAGTAATACGGTAAGTGACAATAGTGACAGCGAAAGTGATAAAAAAACAGTTATAGCATTAAACAGTAATGAAAATAGTGTCATTTCTGTCGTAAATGATGAATTCGTTATCCACAGGGATTTTCGTTACGTGGCGCATTTAAATAATGTATCAAGTAATAGTAAAAATGATTCAATTTCGTCTGTGATTTCCGTTGGTAGAGAAATACCTTACAATAGTAAAGAGTACGGTAGTGACAGTGACAGTAAAAATAATTTTAAAGGATTTAGCAATGCTAACTATGACTGTGAAATATGTGAACAAAACTTAATCTCAGTTATATACGGATGTTCAGAAAAAATAAAAGTGAGACGTGGTGACAAGTATGTACGGTGTAAAAAAATTTATTACAGAGAGAACAGAAAAGGTAATTATGTGTAGGAATTCTATAAAAATGTAAATGGTTGGTTGTGTCAAAAATGCCGATCCAAGTTGAATGACCATTTAATACATGTATTTACTTCGCATCGCAGCTAACAATTGTCGTCATGATAGATAAAGACACGTATTTGATGACTTTTTTTTGGCATGAAAATCAAGTAAAAGCTAAACCAGAACAATGACGAGAACTCTTATACTTTCTCTTTCTCTCACTCTATCTTCATTCGGTAATTTCTACTCCCTATAATCAATTTAATAGAATAAAACATATACATGTATGCAAAAGGGACTCCTGTAATCTTAGCAGTGGTGGGGAAAGGCAGGTGAAAGACGGGGGTCGTTGTAATCCCTCCTAGTAAGTGTACAGCGATACAGTGCCTTGTCAGCAAAGTCTCACCAGTCTTTGTGGTGGGGGTTTGTTGTGACGGGCTACTGTGTCGCAATAACTACAAATATTATCTATCAATCTAATTTAATTAGTTTGTGGAACTAAAAACTCATTATTATATGCACAGACTTTTAACTTTAAAATGTTTTTTTTATTTTTTCCGAACGTTTATACTTATTTTGAAATCCAGTATTATTTTAAAAAAATATTCAGCTACTTTTTCAAGGATGGCAGTTTAGCTATAACCACCAATTGACATTATTTGCCTACGAGGAGAGGAATAGAAATGTCGACTATAGCTATGTAGCTGAGCGCACAGCTAAAGCAAGCGATGACACGAGTTTTTCTCTTTTTCCAGTGTTACCAAGTGGTAAGGTATTTATTCAACTGACTCTTGCTCTCTTGCTATGGCTTCAATGTTATCTATCAATCTTATTTTCTAAAATTAGGGAACTAAATGCTTATAATTACACGCACAGACTTTTGGTTTCAAGACATTTTTTATTTATTTATATTATTTTTTACGTACTTTAAATACTTCTTTTGAAATTTGTTAGTATTTTAAAATTATTAGTTTTTTTTAAAGATGGCAGTTCAGCTATAACCACCTATTTATTATTTTTCCTTATCATAATTGATATGAATTGTAGGACAAGCGTAGGAATTTTTCATAATGAGTTAATAAAATTTAATGTATTAACTATGCTAAAGTTGGAGGTAAAGGTAGTAGTCGAGCACTCTACAGTGCGTGCCATAATGCGCTGTAGCGTATGCGTATACTATATATATCGCTTCGACAACTATCTCGAAAAATGACAACGTTGTCTCCTCGTTCTACTAAAATTTCACTGAATTTATCAACTTTGCAAAGCTCGAACAACAAAATTATACCGCTGAGCCCTTTTAAATTGGAACCACAGTTGCTTTATAATATAAATTATATCATAATATTTTTTACGAAACATTGTAAGAAGCGTTTTAGAGATATAAGCAATTTCGTTCACAAATCGACCCCCAATCCGGCGCTTTCCTATACCTCCTGTGTTAAAAGTTCAACATTAAAACTTTAATATCTCCAAAACTATACCGCTCAGCCTCTTCAAATTTTGGCTCATGATAAATAATAGCAATCTTAAGGCGCACACAAAATTTTAGAAAAATCGTAAGAAAAGTGTTTTTAATCGACTACTACCTTAAAACTTGTAGTAAACAGGTCTCGGGACCCCCCAGATGTGAAACATTAAAGAATTTGTTATTGAACTCGGTGGAATTTGTTTGCGTCCATCTTTTGCTTCTGTTCTGCATTTCTCATTGTTTTTCTGAGTAGTATTAAATACTTTTACTTTTAATAAAAATTTTAACGCATCAATTTTATGTTGATAGCACGGATTTTTTTTCTTAAACCATTCAGGAAATTCATCATTAGTAATTTTTTCAATAACATCGATGAAACACTCGAGTAGTTTCCGTTGAGGCCAAAAACTTGCATGATATTGTACATAAGCATTTAACTTACAAAAAAAAATTTTAGAATAACAATTTGTGGGTATTATTAAATACGCAACTTCTGAGAGTTAGTCGTCAGTATGAGTATATTATCTACATTGAGTGTAATATTCATTATTAGTAACCTCTTCATCTATAGTTTTAATAAATACCTTTTACAATCAGGATATTTGCTTGTTTTTAAAGCATTTTTAGCAGTGTAACAGCTCAAGTAAGTAACAAGCAATTCTCTCATACATGCCTTGGGTTTCAAAATCTACTTTTTTCAATGAATCTATGGGTGAAAATGTTTCCATTATTCTAGCTGCTTGCGAAAGTTCTTGTATTTCGGCAAATTATAAGTCAGGTTGTTTGAATATTTCCATGTTGACGAGTGTCAATAAAGTCAGTTGACATAATATGTCTAAGAGTTAGACGATACCTACAGCAAGTTGGTATTAAAGCCACCTCTACCTTGACGTTTCGAATTCCAATGCTCAACATTATCTTGGTTACAAAGATCAGTCGCTAACTCAAACTCTAGATTGTTCAAACTCTACTTTAAGGTCTTCAAACAATTGTAGTCAATAATTAGCAGTCAAAGATTAGCCAATGAAACACAGCAGTCTATTAACTATCTCAAATTTTTTACGTTTACCTGAGCGTACCAGATGTATCGTCCAATTTTTTTACCATTGCACAAACTCTTCGTGGCACTTTTGCATTTCTGGATTGAGATGGGAAAGTGGGCGCTTTTGTTTT
Source organism: Copidosoma floridanum (assembly GCF_036245765.1). Lineage (NCBI taxonomy): Eukaryota > Metazoa > Arthropoda > Insecta > Hymenoptera > Encyrtidae > Copidosoma > Copidosoma floridanum. The sequence goes on from NW_028321900.1 coordinate 2,877,643, forward strand.
TCTACGTTGCCCAATCTATATGACTCTGTATGAATTACATGCACCAATTACAGCATCCAATTGTTTAACAAGCTCAGCCGATTTTAGTCACATGTCTGATATCAACCTGGTTTCATCACCTTGTCTACCTGCTTCACCAGCAGTTCTTATAGCAGCTGCCATTAGTCTGCTAACAAGTTGAAAGGTTAATTTTACTTTCATACCCTTAAAGTCATTTGAGTTGAAATGTCTATCGTTCAAATGTATCGCATACGAAAATATATCTATGCGTTTTCAACTGATAAATCGAACGTTTGATAAGATGAGGCCAATTGATAGTTAAAAAAATTTTCTTGTCTTCATGCTCATAGTATAGTTGTTCTTCGTCTACCTTTAAAAAGCTTTTTAACAATGATTGGTTGTTTGGACCTTGGTGACATATAATAACTTTAACAAGTGCCCCAATTTTAATCGGTGCTGACAATATTTGACGTAAAAAAGTATGCAACTGTTCAGCAGATGCACCGTTTTTCATTAAAACTGAAACAAAGAAGCTGGCCCCAAGGGTTTTTCGCATTTATGCTGTCTCAAAAAAAAATAATAGGTCATATCTAGCAACTTTTGCATACCTTATACTACCACCCATGACCTCCAAACCTTCCATCTCGTAATATTTTGGAGAATATTCTTCTATTTTTTTGAGGCTCATCTTACCAAATTGACTCTACAACTAACCTTATTCCTAGTTTAATTAACTGAGAGTAGCCAGCTGCCGAATAGTGATTCATTATTTCGCATAAATTTTGTTTATCAAGTGTGAACTTTAGTTTATTTTTCAGTTTGAATTGCATCGCTTCTAAGGTTTTATGAGTCACTTTTTCTAAATCTTGTCTTGTTTCTCGAAAAACAGTAAAATTGGATATCGTGTTATACTTGGGTCGTTCTCAAAATCAGTAATATCGTTCTTGTCTTGATTTGTCGTCGACTTTCTTGATAATTCATGATTTTGAGTTATATATGTATGTATGTGTGTATGTTGTTACGTTGGCGCAACGTATTATTTGAGCCTAAGCTTTCGCTTAATAACTCGGGACTCGCACTGGGTGCGTAAGTGGGACGCGTGGCTAAAGGGTAGTTATTTTTCTTGTTTGAGTATTTAAAAGGGGGTGAGGACGACCGTTTTGATTAAATCGACGCGGTTGTCGAGCAATAATGCGATGCACTCGTTCGCGGCGTGCCTCGGATTTATAGAGGATGGTTTAAGTTCGCGACTGGTCTAGGATCTGCCAGTACCATCCGGAGTAAATGTGATTGCCCTAGACTTTACGTGAGGACTAATTTGTCTATTTAATCTCGTAACGTGGTATTTACCGATAGCAAATTTCAAACTCTAACAAAAACACGTCCGTGTTTGAAACCGAGAGAAGAAAGGAAAATAGCTTGTCACTTTGTATTTGAATTTGACTTACTTTTATTTGTTGGTATGCAACGTACAGTGGAGTGAACCAGCGTGAGGTGTCCGAGTATGGTTTTATGCATGGCTGTTTTTTCAAAGATTGCATACGGCCAAACTTATTTAGTAGTGTTGCTAATTGCTGTACATTGATTGCCCCTTAAATCATTATATTCATCCAACGTCCTGATGATTTTTGTATTTGTAAAGTGAGCAACCACTAGTGCAACGCCTGAGGGTCAATAGTGGACAACTTCGTAGATGGTGTACGATGCAGGGTAGGGTTGTTATTCTAAGGCCTGCTCTGAGCCGTACCGTTACAATAACTATTTTAATTCTAGTTTATTTATAGGACCCTTAATTATAAGATTTAAGCGACATCCACTAACGACGGTATCTGTGATCTTTGTTATTTTATGTAGTCTGTAAGTGTAAATATTATGTGTGTTGTGACCATTATAGAGTAAAACATGTACGTGTATGAGTACTATTACTGTAAACTTCCTGCTGTGAAAGGCATGTGGAAAGAGTTGTGCACAGGAATACAAATTTTTTACATATGAATGATTTTCAATTAAATCTATGGTTTATACAACTTACGCCTAAATTATTGATTTAAATTCCTAAGGTAATTGCAGTAAAATTATTACTTCAAAACCTTATAAATCTAGATGTTCGACACAAGGTATTTCCCCTCTCACTTTTTTAAAGATCATAAAATTATGCGATAGTAGATAATTTGCAGATTCTTACATGTATAAATATGTAATTTTGCGTTAAGCAACGTCTTAAAGAAAGATATTATGACATAGTACAGATATTAAATATTATACTTTTATGTAATTAGAAATTTTTAATTATTCTTACTCTAAAATGTCAAAACTTAAAACTAAAAGTGACGTTTTTCTTATCTCATTTTAAAGTAAATACAGTTGAATGGTAAAATTATATTATTAGGTTTATTTTCTGGTACTATTGATTCCTTTTTCTGAATCGATGGTTTTGCCAAAAGTCAGTCTTATTTCTAAAATTTGTATACATCTTTGTCATCTGCATGTAATCACGTGTCTTTGATGTCATTGACTCAACTTATTGTTGACAAGAAGAATGAGTTAATTTCATGCTTATGTTGTATCTTGCGCTCCATTTGATGGGCTCAGCGTATTTCGTGCGATACTTTGGTTTATCATTCTTTAATACTAAAATAGGAAAAAAAACTTTCAAGGTTATGTATTTTATACTTCCTGGTATTAGCCATCCTTGTCAATGTCTAACAGCAAAGCAATATTCTAAGGTTCTAAATCAAGGAAAATAATTTAATAAGACTTTTTCCCTTTACTTGTCTTCCATTATCCATAGTAGAAGATGTATAAGTCTATTTGGGTCACGTTTTGGTACATTATTTTTACCACTTTCTGGTAATGTTGATAAAGAAATCTTTTTTGTTCGATGAATGGTAGATTTTATTTAAAAAGTAGGTGTCTGCATTTCTTTTCCTACATTAAGTTTTTTAATAAATGTGTCACTAACGTAAATGGCAGCTATAGTTCGTTGTGTATAACTATGAGGATCCGGGAAAATATGCCATTCTTTGATGTTTCTTTTTTTTTCTCATTGTTCGATAACTTTTCGTAAAGGATGATCTATATCATCATCCTTGGTCTACATTGTTCTTTCAACATCGGAATTAGAGTTCATCATAAAGATTGAAAGGAAGATACTATCAAATTAATATTCATCTTAGAGTATGTTTCCAATTTTTGTGGTGTATGGCATAAAGAGTCAAACTCAATGACTTTGTTATATGGTTAGTGTTAAAGTCTCACGATTTTTCTGGTTCTTCTTTCAGTTCTTGATTTATAATTAGGCAGAGTTCTGTGTTCGTTGAATTGATAGTGAATTTTGTAAAATTTTTCGAGACTTTACGATTCACAGTTTTCTTAAAACAACTTCTTGCCTTATTGACAATGATGACAATAATAATCAAAACAATAATAGCTTCTGTGACATGGCATATTAATATAAATAAAATAAGTTTGCTTTTCTTCCAATTTGCGGGTTATAATTTTTTGTATTTGGTTTATTATGTTTTGGTCATTTAATTCTTCATTTGTTTATGTTTGTCCACTAAAATTTAGTACTTGAATTGATTTTATAGCATTACGGAAAGCATTGGCATCTCTCAAGGGTTTATTGAATACGGTCAAGTTTAAGTTCACTTCTCCCTGATAGGTTAATTGTAACTGAATGACGATTTTATGTTCACTACTTAAATTTAGTTTTTGTACGGTTCCCGTAAACCCATTATTAATTGACGTTAAAGTTGTCTTCTCTGACTGAATTAAAAAATCCTTTAACAATACTTTCAATAATTACAAAAGTTGTTAATTTATTCAATTTTATGCCGGTAAGAAGAATAAGGTTATCTTCCGCATAGGTTCCCACAGTATTTATTATGTTCAATACTGTTACTTCATAATTTTTTAACCGCATTACATTTAAATTCAAAAATTCAATTGCCATGTAATAAGTACAATTAAGATAATCAAACTGCAGAATATAATGTCGAGAGGTGTTATTTATTTCTTGAAAGGGTAATCCAATATGAATTTATTAATATCAAGCCATATCACTATCTCCTAATAAGCTCTTTTAATTTTTGTAATATCGATTCGTTCATAGTAAATTCCAGGGTTCGTTTCCAGTGGTTCTCTGTTATCGTTGCCGTGATTAGCATAGTTGAAGTCTGTGCAACCTTCAAGCACTAGTGTCACTAAGATCATAATCCGTATCGTTGTTTTTTTATTTTTTTGGAAGTCATATATAATATAATTCTTACAAGGACACTATCATTCAGGAACTAGTTTTAATTTACCTGTGTTTTCATATGATTTCACCATCGTTTTTTTCCATCAACATATCAGTTCCTACTGAAACTGTTTTTACTTTTAAGGGTTCATTATAGTAGGGATAAAATTTATAGGAACGCACTTCTTTTTTTACTTACACGTCACTTCATAAATAAATATTTAAAGACTTTATTTCTTTGTACATAGTTTTTGCTTGTACTTTCAATTTTACTTGTTGGTTTTCTGACTTGTTGCAGTACGTACACTTGTCTTACATGTAAAAGCTGCTAATTGGGCCAAATTGACTTAGTTATCATATGTTTATGAGTAAGTTCATAAAAAATCGGCTAAAGCAGCATGACTCCTTTTTAGGAAACCATTTGTTTGGAAATGATGACATCGTTAAATGAATCGTTTGTAGGGTTTTTGTGTGTTTGTTTTAACAGGTTAGACGGAAAGTTGGTATGTCTATGTAATAGAATTGCTCTAGGGACACCACTACCTAAAATTAGATTTTGTACGAGTGCATCAGCAAGCAAGCTTGATCCTTAATCTAATACAGGGAATATCACAATGTACTTAGTTAGATTAAACTGTATTGTTAGCAATTGGCAGTTTCTATTGGCTGTCATTTTAAATTTACTAACGGTATCAATAAAAAATTTATGAAAGGCTTTACTAGGTGCGTCTGTAAGCACAAAGGGTTTTCTGATTCTTTACGTTCAATTTTTTTCTCTGGATATTTGCCACATTTACGAACTCAATGAAAAATACAATTTCTCTTTCTAGGGCAATGAAATCGTTCTCTTATTTCCCGATAAGTTTGATTTATTCCCTTATGCGCTCCAATAGGGCTATCGTCTAATGTTTGTATTATATTAGTAGGCTCTTAAATTTTTGGGAAATTTACCTTCCCGTAACAGACGGATATTTTTATAGGTGTCTAGTCAAATGTTTCAGTTATAAGTCAAGGTTTCAATTTATCTGTGTAATTCTCTTCGTAAAATACCTAACATTTTTAAGTTTTGTCTTATTTATATCTTTTTAGGAAATTTAAAAGCTTTTAATTAATTTTCTGTAATTATCAGATCAGTAAAGGTTTCAATAACAACTATTAACAATACATGATGGTAAAGTGTCCCAAGTGTTTGGCCTACTTTTGGTTTTTTCAATTTTAAATAATTGAAGTCAAGTGCACCTATCGCTCTTAACAGACTTGAAATAGACATGACTGACTGACACTTCTTATTAATAAAATGAACTATATTTTCTCTTTTATACGTGAGCCAACGTCTGGCAGTGATCACGTTATTTATAAGTTTCGTCATACTTTTACAATCATCAGTATTGCTGCTACTGCGACTATCACTGAGACTTACAGACACTTTTTCATCTTATTTTTAATACAGATTTATTGGTTGAAAAGGGTATTTAAATCTGATAGCAGCATAAAGTCAGGTGCAGAACTTTGATTTACTGATTTTCTTTTATTATAATTCATTGAGGTTGTGTTATCTTCATTCAAGCTTTTCGAAACTTCTTCAGTAATCTCCTTTAAGTCATGTATGTGCGTTAGATCGTCTCATTGTTATTGTCTATGTCAGTGTACAGGAACTTAAGGGACTTTCTTTTTGAATAAGTGAAGTAATTGACAATTTTCCGTTCGTGGTATATTGTTGTACAATTTCCTTTTTATCGAATAAAGGTTTAAAACCTAAGGTACGTTTTAATTACTTTGCAATTTTATTATCTTGTGCATAATCATAAAAATTATCAGCATTATAAGCATCTATTTCATTTTGAATATTACGAATTAAAGGGACTGAGTTATTTTCATCAGAGAATCTGTCTATAGGTGCCGCTAGCCAATTTAGGTACATTTGCTCCTGATTTGGTCACACTCCTTATTTTCGTTATTTTTACTGTCTTATTGAGAATTGTTAGCAATGGTCTGGGTTAAGTAGTTTTTCACTCAGACGTTCTAACGGTTTCTTTTCTCCAACTTTGTGATTCTGTTTCTTTTTTTTCTCTATTTCTTTTAAATCCATCATCATTACGCTTAATAATGGTTAACTATTATTTATATTGTTTTTTGCGTACAGAAATGATTCTACTGGATTTTTAAATAATGCATCAGCGTTGGTATTGAGTTTTCCTGGCTTGCTATGAAAGGTTTACACATAATCGGTGAATTTAAACATACAGTGCATTAAGCTCTGTCCTGGATCTTTTCATTTCTAATATTAGATTCCTAATTTATTTCCTAACAGTTAGAACGGACGTAATGCATTGCGTATAGTGCAGCCAGGAATTTTTTTCTAAGTAGTGGAATAAATAAGCTCGGCTTTATTTAGAGTTCTTGAAAAATAGGCGATAACATGGTTAAACCCATTTTTTTTACTTAACACTACTCCAATAGCGTATTTAGATACACCTGTTGTTAACTTCAATGATTTACTTAAGTCGGTAAATTATAAGATATGCTTTTGACATCGATTGTTTTTTAGTATTGGAAAACTCTTAGACCGTACTTGGATCTATTCAAATTTTTTTTGTTTTTTCAAACAAATCTAACAATGGCTTTGCTATTTTCAAAAACCTTTAATAAAATGACTATAGTATCCTGCTAGTCCTAAGAATTGTCTTATACTTGTCATAGTTTTTGTTGAGCGGATTCTCTGTGAGAAGGGATCGGCGTGGGGCTTATCAGGTAGTGAAACACACAACACAATGGCAATATGAAAAGATGTAAAATGTATTCAAAAATAACAGAGAAAAGTCAGCAACATGTCCACAAGAAAGTTTGTATTAAATTAAATTAAATAAAATTAATTGTACTGCAATTAATAAAACAAAGGTATTTAAATGAAAACACTCGTGTTTGAATATGATACAAAAATAATTTGAAAATAGTCTATAGTTTGAGAAAAGTTTGAACAGCACTGTAATTGAAAGTCACGTAACTTATATATTGAGAAATAAAGTCTTGAAAGTCAAGCACTAGCACAACACAGACACAATTCTCAGCGTCTTGAAAGAAGGGGCTTACTCTGCGTTGTCTGATGTAAACAATCACGGTGCCTGGAAATCAAGACAACTTGCGAATGCTTCTGGGTGAGACTGTCCTTGTGAGATGCCTATTGAGAACTCTTCCGCACACGAGTACTTCTATTAGCGCGCACTCGTGCATACCAACAGAAAAACTATCGATGGTGAAATCACTCCGAATCAATTTGAGATGTCAAAAAAAAAAAAAAAAACCACTGCAGTAAGCAGCACGTTATTGTACTAATAACGAGTGTACTGTATGTTTGAGAAAACTTCGTATCAATGAGATGCACTAGAGAAAATCTAACCGTTCTTCTACTAATAGCGATAGATGCGAGTGGCTCTCTTTGATAAAACCGGACAAATCAACGGCTCGCTCATTATTCCGCGGACACCAACCAAATAGCGGCTTCCTAAGCACCGCGCGACTCGACAGTCGGCAGCGGCGCCGACCGACAAGCACACACACACACGGGCGCGCACACAAACAAGCCAACACAGCTGAGATGACGGTCGTTCTCTAGCTTGATCCACGCAAGTTCTTAAACAGTTTTTGATTGAAGAAGTACTTTAACGGCTTGCACCTTTTTGGGATCTGGTTTAGTTCTTTGTAGGATTACAATCGCCCAAGGAATATTACTTCATCTCACAAAGTTTTACAATATCTGGCTGGAGTACTATACTCGTATTTACTGATCTTAACCAGCAAAAAAGTAACCTTACTTTAAGGTTGTGATCTACTAGATCTTTTGCATAAATAATAGTATCATCGAAATACATTTCAACATTTAATAAACCTTTTTATTTGAGATCTTACAGTCGCTGGAACGTGGTAGGTGCATTTTTCAAGCTTTCGGGCATTCGTCTGTATTTGTAATGTCCATGGGGTGCCGTAAATGCTGTCTTGTACTTATCATGCTTAGCCATAGGAATTAGTTGTAGTCTACTTGCCAAATCAAAATCTGAAAAATATACGAATACTCACAATCAGTTTATAAAACCTGTGATGTTAGGCAATGGATATTCATCACCAATGGTTTATTTATCAAGTTCATTTCTTAAGGCTCAATCATTCCGTCATTAAGTTGTTTGCTACGTGTTTTTCTAAAACTTTCCTATGTAACGGTGGAGGACGATATTGTTTAGTGTTAATTGAACTGTTATTTTCACCCGGAGTTTCATGTGCAACAAGATTTGTAAGAACTAGGGCTCTTCTAGTAGTGAGAAGATGCCAGGGTATTATTATTAAACAATAAATTATGTCTCGTTCTTTTGACTTTCAATAATCTGTACACACGAGTCTTTTGAGTGTTTCTATTTGTGAAGAATTATTCTTATCTATAGGAATTTCTTCTCCGCTATTAGTATCAGGGTCAAATTTGGGGGTGATGTATTTACAGAGCAAAATCTCTTATGGGTCTATATCGATCGTAACATCTCTTTCACTAGTATTAATAGCCATAAAAGTATAGTGGTTGTTTATATTTCGCACTATTCCTTCACCTTGATTAATATTATTATTTACACTAACGTATGCAGGCTTTGATAGTATTTTTTAACTAATTCATCTTTATTTTATTGCTTTACATAAGAATCCTATCGTTTTATGTTGTAATCGCGGTGTGGAGCTTTATCTAATAAGTTTTATTATGACTTGTTTTACGGTAAGTCAATATATTTACACTGACTGTTTTTGTTATTTTCGATATCGAGACAAATAACGGTCCTAAAATTATCGCCAGTTTAATTTAAAATTAATTTATTATACTCATCTTGAGACTGCATATTTTCGTGTATATCATCAATTTTTTGGTTTTTGGTAAAACTAATTTTTATGGTATTAATATAACTGCTGGCTAAAGAAAGGTTCTTTTCATGAACATGTCTAATGCCATGTCTTTTATTGAAGTCATCATATGTGCGTCATACATTTTGCCCTTGTTTTCCATCACAGCTTTTTTAGTCACATAGCTTTTCATCAAGTGCGTTCTAAACGCTTTAAGGTTTTTTAAGTCCTGACTGCTTACACTTATTCGTCCGGCACCTAGCAAGCTTATTTGTATGGCATTTCATGTCAACTAGGCCACCCCCTGTTGCCCAAAATTCTTTGAGTGTTTATAAAAAGAAATATTAAGGAATTTTGAACTTCTGGTTTCTAGTTTTGAATGACGGGTGATACTTTGTAAGAACTCAAAATGGCGGTGCTCGTATGGCGGCTGCAAGGAACAGACTTCCCTGAATACAAATTTTAGTCTAGAAAATTGAACTTTTTGATGCAAGATATATCTATATTTAGAACTAGGGCTATATGGACGTCTATCGACGCCAAGATTTAAACCTAACCACAAACTATATCTAAAAACGCAAATTATCATAACATACAGCGACTGAGGGTCATTTTGATAAAAGTATTTAACTTTTTATAGAGCACATCAGACCACTATTTATAATTATAGACGTATCAAAAACCATCTACCCAAAATTTTGTACCCAATCTAAAAATATAGCTCAAAAACGCATACTTTTGTAACGTATAGCGACTGAGGGACATTATGACAAAAAAATTTCATTTGTCATAATGCTTATAAGACAACTATTTATAATGGTAGCTGTATAAAAAACCTTCAACCCAAACATTTTTTTACTTAACCTCAAAATCCACCTAAGGAATTCATATTTCCGTAACAGAAAGCGACTGGTGACCGTTTGAACTAAAAAACTTTCACTAAAGTCTATGTAGTTTCTACCATCATTCAGGGTTATGAACATATCAAATACTATTAACATACTAACTTGCAACTAACCTCGAAAAATACCTTTAGAACCGAATTCTTCTCTATTTATAGAGACTGAGGCGCCTATGACTAAAAATTTACTACAATTTTTGCTGTTTCTCCTGGCCATCTGAAGTATGGCCTTATTTTTGTCACTCAACCTTAAAAAATACTTAAGCAGTTTACAGTTGATAAGGTTGTGTTGGTTCTTGAAAATTCAATTTTCTAGACTAAACACTATCAATCACTATTGGTTACGAACATCAACGTTCTTTAAGTATTTTTTAGAGTTAGCTAAGAACTTAAGGGCCGCTGGTAGATGACATTGCTATGGGTGTACTTGGCCATAAAAAATACATAAAGATGTTGTCAAACCTTAAATTTTAAATAGCCAGAATTAAAGTACAGTACGTTACATTGTTATTTCACAGTGATGTCAACTATTTGAAGCCGCCATATTGGCACCACCATTTTTAATTCTTACAAAGTACCACTACAACTCGAAACATTCGATTATCTCAAGGAAGGAATTAATATATCGGTATAAGACAATTTGTCAAGTAAAGTTGACAACATTTAACACAATTAAACGTTTTTAAGATTTTGGGTTTCATTACGGCGCGCGGTACGAGTACTGGATACGATCTGAGTAAGTTACGGCAGAATCACCCATATATAAATATATACACATAAGGCATTCGATTTTAACTAGGCCACCCCGTGCTGCCCAAAATTTTTTGAGTTTTTTTTTAAATGGAACCACAAAGAATTTTGTGCTTAAGTTCTCTAGTTTCAAATACCGAGTGGTACTTTGTAAGAATTAAAAATGGTGGTGCCAATATGGCGGCTTCAAATAGTTGACATCACTGTGAAATAACAATGTAACGTACTGTACTTTAATTCTGGCTATTTAAAATTTAAGGTTTGACAACATCTTTATGTATTTTTTATGGCCAAGTACACCCATAGCAATGTCATCTACCAGCGGCCCTTAAGTTCTTAGCTAACTCTAAAAAATACTTAAAGAACGTTGATGTTCGTAACCAATAGTGATTGATAGTGTTTAGTCTAGAAAATTGAATTTTCAAGAACCAACACAACCTTATCAACTGTAAACTGCTTAAGTATTTTTTAAGGTTGAGTGACAAAAATAAGGCCATACTTCAGATGGCCAGGAGAAACAGCAAAAATTGTAGTAAATTTTTAGTCATAGGCGCCTCAGTCTCTATAAATAGAGAAGAATTCGGTTCTAAAGGTATTTTTCGAGGTTAGTTGCAAGTTAGTATGTTAATAGTATTTGATATGTTCATAACCCTGAATGATGGTAGAAACTACATAGACTTTAGTGAAAGTTTTTTAGTTCAAACGGTCACCAGTCGCTTTCTGTTACGGAAATATGAATTCCTTAGGTGGATTTTGAGGTTAAGTAAAAAAATGTTTGGGTTGAAGGTTTTTTATACAGCTACCATTATAAATAGTTGTCTTATAAGCATTATGACAAATGAAATTTTTTTGTCATAATGTCCCTCAGTCGCTATACGTTACAAAAGTATGCGTTTTTGAGCTATATTTTTAGATTGGGTACAAAATTTTGGGTAGATGGTTTTTGATACGTCTATAATTATAAATAGTGGTCTGATGTGCTCTATAAAAAGTTAAATACTTTTATCAAAATGACCCTCAGTCGCTGTATGTTATGATAATTTGCGTTTTTAGATATAGTTTGTGGTTAGGTTTAAATCTTGGCGTCGATAGACGTCCATATAGCCCTAGTTCTAAATATAGATATATCTTGCATCAAAAAGTTCAATTTTCTAGACTAAAATTTGTATTCAGGGAAGTCTGTTCCTTGCAGCCGCCATACGAGCACCGCCATTTTGAGTTCTTACAAAGTATCACCCGTCATTCAAAACTAGAAACCAGAAGTTCAAAATTCCTTAATATTTCTTTTTATAAACACTCAAAGAATTTTGGGCAACAGGGGGTGGCCTAGTTGACATGAAATGCCATACAAATAAGCTTGCTAGGTGCCGGACGAATAAGTGTAAGCAGTCAGGACTTAAAAAACCTTAAAGCGTTTAGAACGCACTTGATGAAAAGCTATGTGACTAAAAAAGCTGTGATGGAAAACAAGGGCAAAATGTATGACGCACATATGATGACTTCAATAAAAGACATGGCATTAGACATGTTCATGAAAAGAACCTTTCTTTAGCCAGCAGTTATATTAATACCATAAAAATTAGTTTTACCAAAAACCAAAAAATTGATGATATACACGAAAATATGCAGTCTCAAGATGAGTATAATAAATTAATTTTAAATTAAACTGGCGATAATTTTAGGACCGTTATTTGTCTCGATATCGAAAATAACAAAAACAGTCAGTGTAAATATATTGACTTACCGTAAAACAAGTCATAATAAAACTTATTAGATAAAGCTCCACACCGCGATTACAACATAAAACGATAGGATTCTTATGTAAAGCAATAAAATAAAGATGAATTAGTTAAAAAATACTATCAAAGCCTGCATACGTTAGTGTAAATAATAATATTAATCAAGGTGAAGGAATAGTGCGAAATATAAACAACCACTATACTTTTATGGCTATTAATACTAGTGAAAGAGATGTTACGATCGATATAGACCCATAAGAGATTTTGCTCTGTAAATACATCACCCCCAAATTTGACCCTGATACTAATAGCGGAGAAGAAATTCCTATAGATAAGAATAATTCTTCACAAATAGAAACACTCAAAAGACTCGTGTGTACAGATTATTGAAAGTCAAAAGAACGAGACATAATTTATTGTTTAATAATAATACCCTGGCATCTTCTCACTACTAGAAGAGCCCTAGTTCTTACAAATCTTGTTGCACATGAAACTCCGGGTGAAAATAACAGTTCAATTAACACTAAACAATATCGTCCTCCACCGTTACATAGGAAAGTTTTAGAAAAACACGTAGCAAACAACTTAATGACGGAATGATTGAGCCTTAAGAAATGAACTTGATAAATAAACCATTGGTGATGAATATCCATTGCCTAACATCACAGGTTTTATAAACTGATTGTGAGTATTCGTATATTTTTCAGATTTTGATTTGGCAAGTAGACTACAACTAATTCCTATGGCTAAGCATGATAAGTACAAGACAGCATTTACGGCACCCCATGGACATTACAAATACAGACGAATGCCCGAAAGCTTGAAAAATGCACCTACCACGTTCCAGCGACTGTAAGATCTCAAATAAAAAGGTTTATTAAATGTTGAAATGTATTTCGATGATACTATTATTTATGCAAAAGATCTAGTAGATCACAACCTTAAAGTAAGGTTACTTTTTTGCTGGTTAAGATCAGTAAATACGAGTATAGTACTCCAGCCAGATATTGTAAAACTTTGTGAGATGAAGTAATATTCCTTGGGCGATTGTAATCCTACAAAGAACTAAAC